>NW_026898003.1:0-424753 GCF_033153095.1 Gastrolobium bilobum | reverse complement strand
CACAATTTGATCCGGACCTTTATGTTTGTAAATAGTGCGCAAAATAAATAAATAAAACCTTATTTATGAAATTCAGAAAATTATTTTATTGTTTCATCGTCTTACTCCAAGAGCACAATGAAACCAATAACTCCCACTTGCTTAATGCAAGTCTGGGATCCTCCTAAGACCCAAAGAAGTAACATGCCTCTCGAACACAAGTTCAGGCAAACTCTTAGTAACTGGGTCTGCAAGATCCACCTCTAATGCTATCTGAGTTTAGTGAAAAACTCATAGCTCGAGGTTGATTTTCTTGAGTCAATATCCACTTGAAATAACTGAATTTTTGAAAACTCAGCTTTTCAAGACTCCCAACCAGCATATAATCTCTCGTTCTCCAAAGATACTTGAGTACATGCTTAACAATAATCTAGTATTCCTCTAGGTTCAAAATGGTACTATCTCACTACTCCCACTGCGTGACAGATGTCTGGTTTAACGCCCAACATGATATGCGTGAGTCTACCTTTGCCAAAGCATAAGATATCTTGCTCATGCATTCTTCCTTCTTAGAAGTCTTTGGTCACTCCTTAGGAAGATGAATTTCACATCTGAGAATTATAATTCTTCTCTTAGAATTCTTATGTTGAATTTTGGGTTTTGTCAATGTAAGTAGCCTGAGGTGATGCCAACAACTTATTCTTCCGGTCTCATAAGAGTTTTATATCAAGAATATAATTGGCTTTCCCAGTACTTCCATACCAAAACACTAACTTAGCCAACTCTTTATGCTTGATATTACCTCCACATTGTTTCTAATAAGGAGCATATCATCTACATAAAGTACCAGAAAAGCTATTGTCTTCTGTTGTATCCTTTACATACAAATACACATAATTCATCAAGGTTCTCTCAAAATCAAAATTTTGATAACCTGATCAAAACTGATGTTTCAAGACTTGGATGCTTGCTTAAGTCTATGAAATAGACTTTCACAACTTGCATACCGTGTGTTCCTACTCATTTGCTATAAATCCTTTTGGTTGTTGTATGTAGATATCCTGATATCCAACTCCCAAAATGAAATCTCATAATTGAGACTTATAGCAACTAAGAGAATCTGGATAGACTCAAGCATGGCGTCTGGCAAAAAATGCCTCCAAGCTAGCTTTGAAGGTACCTTTCTGTCCATCCTCTCTTTGCCTTTTATGTCCACATGCACCTTGTGGGTTTTACCCCTCTTGGTGTATTTACTAGGATCGAACGGAGTTGAAATACAAGTATTTCATCTCATTGTTCATAGCGTGAGCAACACTTGATCAACAACATCTTCTAGTGTATTATCGTAACTAGTAGGATCAATATCACTCAACAAGAGACAACTTGAGAGTTAACAAGGTTCTCTCCTACTACGAATGTACTGCACTAGACCTTGTGTATTTATAGGTAAAACAAATAGTGGGTCAAATGATGGATCTTCAATTTCTTGAGGATTCGATTATCCTTGATATTGTTCCTTTACATGTGATACTAATATTTCTACTAGTTTCACTTATATATTATCATGTTGAATTTCCAATCATGGTTCTCTTGTTTGTTCACTTAGAGATATATCTATCCCCTCTTGAACAATCAAAGGAACAGTGGATGAAGCTTCTAGAGATTCTGAAAATTCTTGATCTGAGATAAATCTCATCAAGAATAACCTAACTTAAGAGCTTATAATTTCTTATCTAGTCCTCCTTTAAGAAAATCATGTAAGTGCTCACTTAGATTATCTTGTCCTTAAGACTAAATAAGAAATCATCCCTAGTTCTCTTAGGGTAGCCAAAAGATATGCACTCTTCCATACAAGATTCCATATCATTTGACTGTTGTTGTAGGACGTGTGTCGTAGCACCCTAAATCCGAATATGGTTTGATCTGGGCTTGCACCCTTTCCATAATTCTTTAGGTGTCTTTACAACAAACTTTTGACGGAATCAAGTTAAGAAGGTACATTTCCTTCTCTTAGGCATCTCCCTTGAACAACATTGACAAAGATGAATAATTGAACATGATCTTCACCAAGTCTAGAAATGTTTGATTTTTGCATACTGCAACTTCATTCAACTAATGCGTTCTTAGAGTTGACAGTTACAAAAACTATCCCCTCTTAAATCAGGTAAGACCTGAACTTACCAGACAGGTAGCCAACACTTTAGTCAGACCAAAGTGTTTTTGATTTGAATACCTACATGCTTTTCTGCCTCAGACTAAACCTCTTGGAATTTCCAAAAGCTTTAGACTTATGGCACACTTGGTTCATCTGTCCAAATCCAGAGTAAACATTCATATAATGAAGTACTCATCACCTCTTCTGGTCTGAACACTAATTGGTCCACATACATTAGTATGTACCAGTTCCAGTTGAATAGTTGCGCAAACCTTTTTGGCCCTTGTAGGATTGCTTGGCCACTTTACCTTCCAAATAGGACTAACATGTAGCTGTTAGTTAAAAGATTATTGAACTTTCAGTCCCTCTTTTAACTAAAATATGTTTCCTACTTGAGATAATATGACTCAATCACAAAGGCCAAAGTGATGTTTCATTTGAAACTTTTATTTCTTTGGTGAAAGTTCTTGTTCATCATCCTTTCCATTCAACATAACAAATTTAAAAAGGGTATAGGACATAGGTAATAAAGACTATTTAAACAATGTACCAGAACAAACAAGACGAAGATGAACTTCGAAATGTAACTGAGGAATCAATTGCATTGTCAACCCATGTTTTAACCAAAACAACTAACAAAAATTGAATTCCTCTTGAAATCTAGAACAAATAAACAATCACCCAAAACCATAGTCTTATAAATAACTTGTCTTACTGCAAATGCAGACACAAGTTCTCATTTTCAAGCTTAAAATATCTGTCCATTGCTGACAGGTATGCCATGTTTGAACTACTACAAAGAGTAACAAACATAATCAGTGATTCCTGAATCAATAATTCATTCACTGATCAGGCCTTGATATGCCCATGTCAGGTTCTTTTCATCACCTCTGGACAATTTTTCTTTCAGTATCCCTTCAGTCTGCACTTGAAGAACTTGCCTTGCGGCTTCTTCATAGCAACTGGTTTGACAACTGATAACCAAGTCATTTTGTTCTTGTTACCACCCTTGGGTCTCCCTTTGGATTTAACAAGACTCTTAGCAAAACCTGCACCGACTGCATTCTGTCTGGCAGAGCCGCTAGACGCAGCAAACATGTCATTAAGAGTCTGAAGCATTTTTACTCCACTCTTAATCATGTACACTTGCTTCTACAAGTATTTGGAAAGACTGACAATAATATAGCAACGAACTACCATATCTGCCCTTTCCCAATCTGAGAAATGCATCTTAGTTTCCTTAGACGCATCCTCTGCAGGTTGCTATGGCCCTCGCATTGTCAGAACAAATTTTAGCTTCCATGTTTTAGAACAATATCAAAAAATTTGCTTTTCACTTATTCATAGTTGGTACCATCTAGAGGTTTTCGACTCAAAATCATTTCTAAGATATTTTCCGAAAAACATATAAAGCACACAATTACAAACAAATAATGCAATAAACAAACGAAGTGCGAGTAGATTCTCATAACTACTCTTGTTTATTGTTAACAATCCTTCAGTTTATCTTTACAAGGCTTACGATGGGCAAGTCACTTGTAAAAACCAAAATTGTTATTTGGGCCTTCAGTGCCATTGCCAGAGCCTCGATGGGAGGGTTAACAATTTTACCAAAGTTGAATGTAATTAACCATTGTTTAATTTCAAATTTATCCTTAGTGTCTAAGCATTGCCGACGATGGGCCGTACAATACTTTACTAAAATTTTGAAATTATTAAGATTTAATCTAGTGAAATCTGATTATCCTTATCCGATGGGGCTTCAGCGATAACCATTTCACTAATAAACCCACAAATGGAGCCCGCAGGTTTTAAAATTAATTAATTTTTAAAACCTTCACCCATTCAACATTTTTTTTTGAGAATTTTCATAAGCCCAGTCGAATTCATTGTTTAATTTCAAAATTATCTTTAATAACTTAGTATTATCGACGAAGGGACGTACAATACTTTATTAAAATTTTGAAATTATTAAGGCCCAATAAAATCCAATCATGCTTATCCGTTGGGGCCTCACATGATTATTTTATTGATAGGCCCACAATGCGCCTGGAGGTTAAATTAATTTCTTAATTTAAATCTCCTCCCATAGATATTTAAGTCCAATCTAATAAAATCCAATCATGCTTATTCGATGGGACTTCACATGATTATTTTATTAATGGTCCTATAATGCGCTTGAAGGTTAAATTAATCTCTTAATTTAAATCTCCTTCCATTCAACATAAGCAACATTTTCTAATTTCCAAGAATTATTTAATTGAGAGTATCCTTTGTTTGATTTCAAAAACTATATAAGTAAGAGCGCCGATAAACGTGCACTAAGCTTAACATAATTTTGAAAGTATTAAGGTCCTGAAATCCGGTCACTTTACGTCAGCGTGTGCTCCAAACAATCATGATACATGAATGTTGTATGCAGCGTGTGTTATTCCATGACCATTTCAGAAAAACCCACAAATTACTCGCAAAATAAAAGAATTCTCTTAGGAAATTTTCTCTAATTATTTTTCTAGATTTAAATCATCCAAATAGCTGACTTAATTATTAATCTAGATTGCAACAATCATAATAATTATCATTTATGAGGATAATTTGAAATCAAAATAATTTCCATAACGATTATTTGTCTTGATGTTAATAATCCAAAATTAATTAATTCAATTATTAATCTAGATTTTTAATAAAAATCATAATAATAATTAATTAATTTCTTAGGATGATTTAAAATCAAAATAATCCTATAATAACTATCATACTAGTCGCTGAAGACATAATAGTTATTATGCTCATGCAACCATACAAGTTATGCAACAATATGGCACCACCTATTCTATATGGCATGTTATCGCAATAAAGCATGTTATCTATCATATAATTTATACCAATCAATAAAAGCATTAAATAATAAATCATAATTACTTTAATCCATGGCCTTCCTATTTTAAAGAAAATAAAATAAAATAAAATAAAATAATACAACTTTGGAATTCAACTTTCGCCTAGCCCATAGTATCTGTCTCAAGCCCCTTTAGGGTTTCATGGGCCCAAAAGCCCAAAGACTCAATCCTTTGGCGAGAAACCCTAGGACGCGAAAGAGGAACCCTAGCCGTCAGGTCTGCCGCGCCGTCACCCGAAGTCAAATCAGGCTGAAACTCCAGGGGAAGGACTGCCATGTAGAGACGAGTGCACCGCCGCCGGAACCACCCAAAAAGGTGGCCGGACGCTCTCTCACTCTCCCATTCTTTGCCGGAGAGTGGCGGCCACTCTCAGAATCTTGTGGAGGCGCGTGGAGGCGCTTGTAAACTCAGATGGCGTTAAGCCACCCACCGTTGCGTTCATCTTTCCGTCCTCTTTCCAACCATATATATATCGCCTCATTCCGAGATCGGGAAGACCTCGAAAAGTCTCCGACAATACTGACTGCGCATCTTACTCGCGGTTTCTCGATCTTGAACTTTTACAAAATATTGGAAAAATACACGGAAATTCCAAAAATAAACAAAAACAGCAAGGAGGAAACCTAATCATATGGGATTAGCCTCCTTGTTACAAATCGAGAAATACACGAGAGATCCTAACCATGGATTAAAGCATTTTTACCGATTAAAATTTAAACTTTTATGAAAATGAATTATAAAATACACATGCTAGATTCATACCATAATCCTAGAACCCTAGGTGCCACATTTCAAGAAGCAAAACTAATTACATGAATAGTGAAACTAGATTCACATACCAATGTACAGCCAAGGCTCTGATACCAATTGTAGGAAATCTTAGATTTATGCGGAAGCGGTTTAGGACCTAGTACATTGGTATGCTTACCGAATCATCCTTGTTTCACAATTACCTCTCGGTGCGCAGGTGTCGTGTAGAATCTTCCCTTGTAGGATTCCTCTTCACGAACAGCTCACCTTAGCGCCGCAGCACGAACAACCTCCTTGAAGCTAGACTGTGGCAGATCTTCCAGACTATCTCTCGAGGAGGATGAGATGGTTGTGTGGGCAACCGTTCAGATGATGAACGTCTGCCTCTTGGGGTTTGTTTCTGATGATCTATTCACCTTGGAGGCACAAGAGGAGAAAACCATGAATATATACGCTTAGGTCTTAGACATAACTCAACCCTAAGCCTCATGGGCTCAAGTTTCACTGAAGCCCAATAGGACTTTAGTGACCAAAAGAGCATATATCCAACACTTGTTGCACTGCGGTCCATATTGTGCATCCATGTTAGGATAGTTGGTGCTTTGTAATAATCAAAACTCCAATGCATTAGTCTTTGTGACCATGGTTCAACATGAACTACCAAAAAAATTTAGTTTTACTTGATGTGTAAAAAATAACAATAAAATTGTGGCGTAATCGTTTGAAGTGTTAAGAATGATATGGGGGAGTTCAAAACCTTATACATCCACCAATGAGCCAAATGATAAATCACAATAAGTGAGTTGTCACCACATCTCAACCCAAAATCTTAAGGTTGTAGGTTTAGCTGCCTTTTGCACTTGTATGGTCTTCGCTTTGTTCATTTCTAAAGTGTGAGGCCCAACATCATGCATCACCATCTTCACATACTTAGTCCCAGTTAAACCTTTGGCTCTGATACTATTGTTGAAAATGGTACGAGGGAGTCCAAACCTGACCAAATGATAAAAAATAATAAGTGAGTTAACATCACAATTCAATCTATTTCATTTACATGTTTGTTTACTTATAACCAACGCATGACTTTACTACTATTCACAATTAAATATTTCTAACATGAAGTCCTTTTCTTTATGATTCGGTGTCCTTGAGTAGGCGTAATTAAAGAAATGCCATTGTGATGTAAAAAGGTTGAGAGAGGCGTATAAGTCAACGCTTTAACAGAAACTGTTATCTGTCTGATGAGAAATTTAAGATCCATAGAAGGAGGTGCTACTGGTACGATGGTCCTTACCATGCATCAATATTTTGTTGTCTTACAGGTACACTTGCCCTTCTTCATGTACTGTCAATGTGGGGATATTTGATTGTTAGATTGAGATTGTGGGGTATCCATAAGTCCATAAGAGGTCGAAATTTTCCAATAATGTGCCAAAGCCAATTAAACTTGTTTGACTATATTTTACAAAACCACTTGTAATAAATTTCAATTCTAATATTGACTCTCATTTGTTAGATAAAGTTTTTCAAACAAATTCTATTTACTATATATTAGGTGGGCTCCTAAAATTACATGCTACATGATATTTAATTACTTAATATTCTAACAATAATTCTAACATTTCAATTTTTAAAATATGTTTTAAGATAATAATGCCTTGAAATTACTTTTGTATTAAATTCTTAAAATCAATTTTCACCCAATCTCTTCAACATCATAAGGGGGTCCCAGGGTGCTAATCCATTTGCTTGCAACTGTTTGAATTGGATTTATTGTTGTCCAGCGTCCTTTGGGCCTCTTTCTCTGTAATGGCCCGTTCACACATTGGTCTGCAGATTTTCCAATCAAAGACAGTATTCCATTTTCACACTTCTTTTAATTTCCCTTAAGATCTATATATATATACTAATTAATGATTTTTTTGTACATATCAAATTGCTCACTCAATTTTAGTTCATGGTGATTATTATGTAAAATCCTTTTCAAAATAACATACAATTCCAGATTACGAATAACTGACATTACTTATAAGGTTTACCAAATTAATTAATGATCTTTATAACACCTAAAATAATTGAATTGATCACAAGAACAAGAAATGAAAATTTGGGCTTGAACTCAGATGAGAAATAAAATAAGAAGAGCTTCGTAAGCCGTCATTCTAGCAATTAGATTATAAAAAGCCGTGACATTAAATGTATTCAGATGAAATAGTTTTTCGGCAACGATTTAACATTGTTTTTGGTATCCAACGTTCTCACAATTTCATCATTTTTAAATCCACTATCCATTTTTTCAAGTGTCACCACGTTTTCTTGGGTACTACTTTGTCAATTTAATCTACTTCCCCCTTCTTTAAACTTGGTTTTGGACCTCAATTTTAGCATTTTAAACACACACATCCATATATAAGAATAATAACTTATAGTTTAAGACCCTTAGTTCAAAGATATCATAAATAAAAGTTAGAAATTATGTGTATGAACTATAAGATTTTGGAAAATTTTGACGGAGCCCTGAAGACTAACGATGCGCAGCCTCTATATGTGCATGCACATACTATAAGCACAATGAAATGATTGAGATTTAAATAAACACGCATCAAAATGGAGGGTAGCCTAATCTAATCTCTTGCCACCTCAATTGGTATCCCTTACACGCTTCAAATTCAAAGCCATATCTTCGTTGATAATAACATATTCATTTCAAGCAATTTCTATAACAGTACAAAAGAATGCATAGCCCAGTCCCCAATGAACTTCTTTTGTATGCAAGTGGAAAGATAATCTCGACTCTGTTTCTACAAAAGTGATGGGCAACTGCAAACTATAATTACATGTATATATCAACATAAAAAAAAGGGTTGAAAATAATAAGTTTTATGAAATAAACATTAGGCTATTTGACAATAATTGTGTGCGTGATTGCTTACTTAGAAGAGAAGTTTCTATAGGTGCATCTCTTGTCCACTTCACCTTTTTATTTTCTTGTCTTTTTCTTGCGGTACGTCTCCTTGTCTAGTAGTTTCTAATAAATACTTTAACCCTACTTCATGATAATGCTTCACCGCTGTTTCCTTATTTTTGGTGTCCATCATTCTCTTTGTATATATTCAGTCTAAATGTTCATACCCTAGATTTGGATATTGTGGCAGATATAAAGAAAAATATATGGTTTCAATTGTAGAACAAAACAAAATTGAGAAGTCAAGCTTACTATATAGTTGGTCTGATGATTTTTGCACTTACAGAGCTTGGGGATTTAAATATCTTGATATTTTAATTTGAGGCTCGAGTATGGATAACCATAATTAATGAGAAGCTAGCAAAGGTCACAACTCATATTTGGTCTCCATAGTTGACTATATTAAACTATAAATAAGAAAATTTAAGCCACTAAGATTCGTTTAATGGTATGGAATTTGAATAATTTGTATTAGATTATGTGTTCAATTCTTACTATTGCAATCAAAAAAAGAAATAAGAGAATTTAAGGCTTTTTAACTAATATAGGTCAAAATTTAAAATTATTTATGAATTTAAGTTTTTTGACAAATTATTTTTCAATATAACACAAAAAGATATTTAAGTCGCGCAATATTCTTTTGTGCGATTTGAGCAAAAATCAACATATATTTGTCACATCACGTATCGCACTCCATAAAACATGTATCATTCACGTTCAAATTTAAGTTGTGAACTTTTTATTTTTTATTAAAACAGTACGAAAGAAAAACAAACAAACAGAAAGCTAAAAAATCCTAAGCACAAAGCCTAGGTCAATGGGTTCCCATGAAGTCACTCTAGAAGGTGGACATTCCAAGAGAAATTACTCCATAAGTTGCACACTTTGAAAACATATTGGACATCTCTTTCAGCTTGCCCGTTTAATGAAATGCACATTTGAAAGTTAAAAAAGAAAAAGAAATACTAGCTGTTCCAAAAGCTCCAAGGCTCCAAGCCAGGAGTTGTAAAAATAAGTGCATGTTTGGGACATCTCTTGGTTCATTGCATCCCACAAGTTTACGAGAAAGTGTTCTCTTAGCAACACAAATTAGAGAGAAACAGCAAGTGTCCCTTTAGTGTTATTTTGAGTGAGATGTATTTTTTTAATATAAGAGAGAGTGACATTGTTCTCTTCTTGTATCTAGAGAGTGGTTATATTTTTTTCACATAGTAAAAATATTCTTTGATCTTGCTCATGATTTTTTTCAGTTAACTTTTTCACATAAATATTATGTGTCACTTCAATTGACATATTTATCCATCTCTTAACCGATAAAATTAAGATAAAGTTAAATATATACTATTAATATCTAAGAAAGTGAATAATTATTTAATTAATCACCGTTGCATAATATATAGAGACTCACACTGATTTATATTTACATGTCCATTTAATGTGATTAATAATATCTTAAAATTTTGATTTCTCTCACCTCTATTTTAAAGGCATGGTAATCTATTACCCAACACGCCTTTGTATGGTCATTTCGTTGAGGTGCCCATAGCCTATAGCTAATTCCGGGATACCTCGTAATGAGTTATTAGATAGGGGCTTGGCTGGAAATGTGTCCATATCATTTCGTTGAGAGGTTACTTACTAGTTGGGCCAATACCTTTAGATAGTTGGACTCTTAATAACTCTTGGGCTGTATTACAGTTGCGGATCATTTTTATTACGACACTACAAATATTTTAGAAACTTTATCTAAGTTTTATTTTTTTCTATTGAATTAAACACCATTGATAAATAAAAATATTGATTTGTTTTTTAAAAATATTTTGACTAAAAATAATGGTATATTATATTCATATCAAGCAAATTTATACATTTAGCAATTGAAAAAATGACACTAATGGATTAACTAACGAAGTTTCCTTTCGAAGCGAAAACTGTATTTTACATGAAGAAAACTTGTATGCGACAATCTAATAGTAATGATCCTTTTTAGTTTCCAATATTTTAGACAACATTATTATGTTCTATCTTTTGCAATTATAGTACTGGGCTGCTAGTTGCTTTTTCACCATCAAACAATCTTTTGAAAAATATGAGTGTGCCGAAGGAGACAATGCACCTTTTCACTATATGCATCTCTTTAAATATCACTGCATACATATATGTTAAACAGAAGATTTGACTAATACTTTTCATTAACTAATTAGTGGTCAAGAGCATAACTTTTCTTTCCTTCGTGTCTAATCAAAAGGTAGGGTGAGAATCAGAGTTTTTATTATATGATGTTCCTAATAGCTTGAGTTTTTTAGAAAATTAATGGTATACTATAGTTTCTACAATTAAATGTTTTAGAATTTAGAACATGATCATTGACATTTCAAGCTCAAATATATATATATGCAAGGATATTGGATGTAATATTAAATGTCTATCTTGCGCGTTCATTACAAACAAATAATAATTAATTACATAATTCTTGGATTTGCTCCAAACAATTGAAGTTTTTGGAAATATTGATCAGTCACTATCCCTTATGATATATGTATCAAAGGGATTCGTGATATGTTTTTTAGTTTCTCGAGTGATCCATTGATCATTTAAAACGGCGTTAAGGAAATTTTGAATGAAAGGCAGCAAATGAAACAATGTTTCATTTATATGTTGAATGATTCAGTATTTCATGGAAAATCTTAGAATGATTTATTGAAGGAACATTATCAACATTGCTCCTTATTATGCTATAAATTATTTACCAAAGGGCCAATTTTCCTTTCTTGCTTCACTCCTGTTGAATCAGTTTCTAACTTACAAAATTTATCAGTAAGTTTTTTTTATTCATATCAGTAATTTTAAGAAGGATGAATGAATAACTGACAGTAGTAGCCACATTCAGTGGCAGAGCTGCATACTGTGTGGGTGGGACTTTTGCCTCAGTTTGTATTTGAAAATTAGCCACATCTTTAATGTGGTTAAATAATCATGACTAAGTTTCTGCATAATATTTTAGTGTTAAGCCCCATCTAAATTTTTGTTAGCCCTAACTTAACGAATGGGCTAGCTCCGTCATTGGCCACATTCTTCCTTACCATTCGTATGAATTACTCAAAACAAAAATAAAGATTTTCGGATGAGAGAGAGATTATATTTACAACCTTTTTCGCTTAGAAACTCTTACGACCAAATTTTAAGTGTTGATTTTCGTCAATCTGACAGTTATAATTTATTGAATCACACTTATTAATTAATTATTAATCATAAATAAATTATAACTGTCAGATTGACAGAAATCAACAATTAAGATTTGGTTATAAGAATTTGTAAGCGAAAAAATTTATAAATATAACCTCCATCTTTTCGAATATTGTTAAATAATTGACCTCTCTTCAATTGTTGACTACCCAATTTCTTTCCTAATTCAAAATGTGTCTACTTGGTAGTGCTTGATTGAAAATAATGCTCAACCATAAGTGAAATTGGTTAAAGTGAACGAACTAAGATTCAGAGTAGCCGTAACTTTTAATATAATATTAATTTAATTAAAAAAATCAATTTTATTAGGATTCACAACATCCTTAAATAGGTAACAAAAAATCAAATAACAGATATTACAAATCTGTCTCTATAAAAATTAAATAGAAAATAATTAACAATTCCATTAATAGACCTCGAAAGCTCAAAAAATGCTTGTATTTATCGCAAAGTGCGAGTTTTACTCGGAAGAACAACTTTAAATGTCCAATTTTATTTTAGCGCATTCTAAAATGATCACCCTGAATGTATTAAAAACAACATGGCGTTTTAATGACCACGAACCCTAGTAGTTAAGTTCCATGTTCTTCCAGTTTAGGACATGTTAATATACTCAAATTCAGAAACCAGTAACACAGACTCAAGTATCAGCATGGATACATGGTAGCAAGACCCTTTCTAGTTATGATCAATTAGTTAGACGGTTAATGGGTTTGTTATATAGTTTTTTGCTGATGTGTAATTGTTATTAGCTCAGTGTATAGTTCTTTTATCTTTTCACTGTTCATATAAATAGGTGAAAGATCTTTGTAAAACTTAGAATTCCAATATGAAATTTTCCAAGATTATCAACATGGTATCAGAGCTCTAAGAGCTCTCGGCCATGCATCATCTTCCGCAAACCTCTTTCTCCCTCATTCTTAACCCTTTTTAACTCTTAATCTTTCTGTGCATCCATGGTAGAACAGAATCAAACTTCAGATCCATATTATCTTCATCCTAATGAATCTCCCTCGTTAATTCTTGTTTCTCCATTGATGAATGGCAAGAATTACCCTGCTTGGTCAAGAGCAATGAAAGTAGCGTTGATTTCGAAAAATAAATTGTCATTTGTTGATGGAACTATCACTGCTCCATCAGAGACTGATACAAGATATGGAGCTTGGGAAAGATGCAACATGATGGTATTGTCCTGGCTTCACCGTTCGATAGATGAATCCATTGTTCAATCCATACTTTGGATTGAGAAAGCAAATGAAGTTTGGACTGACTTAAAAGATCAATTTTCACAATCTGACATGTTCCGCATCTCAGATCTGCAAGAAGATCTTTATCAAACGAATCAAGGAGACAAGTCTGTATCAGACTATTTCACAAGTTTGAAAGCATTATGGGATGAATTAAATAATCTTCGACCACTTCCATCTTGTACATGTGGAAGTTTGACAAAAATGCGAGAATACAGAGATGGAGATCAAGTAATCAGGTTTCTAAGAGGTCTGAACGATCAATTCAGTCACGTTCGTTCTCAGATCATGTTAATGACTCCTCTTTCAACTATAAACAAAGCTTTCTCTCTGGTTGTGCAACAAGAGAGGCAACTTCAATTAAATGTTCATGGCAATGGACCTACAGTGAAGGTCTTTGCAAATTCTTCAGAAAGCTTTCGTGGTCGTGGTTACTCACATAGAGGAAGAGGAAGGTTCATCAATGGCAGAGGACAAAATTCTGGAAACAAGTATTGTACTCATTGCAAGAAAACTAATCACATTGTTGATTCATGCTACTTCAAACATGGATTTCCTCAGGGATATAGATCCAGCAAGTTTCAATCCAGTTCTAGCAATGTTGTTCATACAACTGAGGTAAATGCAGCTCCTCAGTCAGATGATAACAATAGTATGGAACAACAAATATCAGTTCCAAGGGCAAAATATGAGGAATTCATAACCTATATGCAGGATTCTCAATTTTCACATGCCACTAACATGGATCAAACAAAGATGAATACAGATTCCTCTCCTATCACAGGTAAAATTTCTATGCAATGGCTTTTAGACACTGGGGCCACAGATCATATCACACATGATCGATCTTCGTTTTCATCTATACACAAGATTGAACCAATATATATTATGTTGCCTAATGGATCCTCTGTCACTGCATCCTTTTCTGGTAATGTGAATATCACTTCTTTTCTCACCGTAAGCAACGTTCTATATGTGCCAGAATTCAAAGTTAACCTTGTTTCTGTCACCAGATTACTAGAGAACATGGATTGTTTGTTGATATTTTACACCTCTCGTCGTTTGACTATGCAGAGGGACAGTTCGAGGACGATTGGTATAGCTGATAGAAAAGGTGGATTATTTGTCATAAACACTGGTAATTCAAATCCTGCTACAAAAGTTACAAGTTGTAGTAATTCACTTCAATGTAATAAAGATGATCCACTGTTGTGGCATATCAGATTAGGACATGTATCAGAAAATGTTCTCAAACATGTTAGTTTGCAATTTCCTTTTATTCCCAGTGTACACACTAAACCATGCGACATATGTCACTTTGCTAAACAAAGAAAACTTCCTTTCCCTTTAAGTACCTCACAAACTACAAGACTCTTTGAGAGATTACATGTAGATATTTGGGGACCATTTTTGGTTCCCTCTGTTCAAGGATACAAATATTTCTTGACACTTGTTGATGAGTTCTCTAGATTTACTTAGGTCAAATTCATGGTACATAAAAGTGAGGCTCGCCATATCCTGCAGCAATTTGTCATAATCCTTGAGAACTAATTTAACATGTCACTAAAATCTATTCGCACGGATAATGGCAGAGAGTTTTTAATGTCAGAATTCTACTCTCAAAGAGGTATCATCCATCAAACCAGTTGTGTTGAAACTCCACAACAGAATGGTCTAGTAGAAAGAAAGCATCAACACATTATGAATGTCACAAGGGCACTTGTTTTCCAGGCATCTCTCTCACATTCTCTTTGGAGCTATGCAGTGGCTCATTCAATATTAATCATTAACAGCCTACTTACTCCAATATTAAATCAGAAATCACCTTTTGAGATACTCTATTCTAAACCACCTGTTCTCACCAACTTAAGAGTTTTTGGCTGCCTTTCTTATGTTTCCACTTTACCATCTCAGAGGAACAAGCTTTTAGCCAGAGCACGCAAATGTGTCTATATAGGCCAACCAGAAAAGACCAAAGGACAACTACTATATGACCTTTCATCCAAACAGATTTTCATTTCTCGAAACACCATTCTTTATGTATCAATATTTCCCTTTTCCAATCAACAGCAAACACAATCTCATACCTATCCTCAATTTTCCATACTTCCACAACCTTCTTCATTGTTAGGTGATCCACATGATACATCTCATCCTGCCAATCCTCCTTCCCCACCACCTCCTATACCTGATACTCTTCCTACTGATTCACTTCCACCACAATCTGCCATCCTTAAACCAGAAATACACATTCCTCTTCGCCGTTCCTCACGGACCACACATACACCTACCTATCTTCGTGATTTCTACTGCAACAACCTCCAAACTTCATCACAGTCCACACATCACCCTTTACAACATGTTCTTACTTATGCTAATTGCTCACCTAAGTTTCAAAATTTCTGTCTTAATGTTTCTATCCAGATAGACCCAAATTCCTATATTGAGGCTGTGCAACACCAATGCTGGCAAGATGCCATGGATGCTGAGATAGCAGCTCTTGATCTTAATCACACCTGGAAGCTGGTTGACTTACCGGAAGGAAAAACACCCATCAGTTGCAAGTGGGTTTACAAAACAAAATATAATGCATATGGTACTATTGAAAGGAACAAGGCAAGACTAGTTGCCAAAGGCTATAACCAAGTTGAAGGCATTGACTATTTTGATACATTTTCTCCGGTAGCAAAGTTGACATCAGTAAGAATATTACTAGCACTTGCAGCTGCCAATCATTGGCACCTTGAACAACTAGATGTGAACAACGCTTTTTTGCATGGAGATCTTAATGAGGAGGTGTACATGGTTGTCCCACCTGGTGTTATCACAGAGAAACTGAATCAAGCTTGCAAGTTGCTCAAATCCATTTACGGTCTCAAACAGGCCAGCAGACAATGGCACTCCAAGCTAACTTCGGCTCTTTCTTCTTTGGGATACAATCAGTCCTCAGCTGACCATTCTCTTTTTACCATAAAACGTGGTTCTCTTTTTACTGCACTTCTAGTATATGTGGATGATGTAGTGCTAGCAGGGAATGACCTTGATGAGATTAAACGTGTTAAGGTTTTTCTTGATCAAAAATTTCGCATAAAAGATCTTGGGCCCCTTCGATTTTTCCTGGATCTTGAAATCTCTCGTTCCAGGAAAGGGATCATCCTTAACCATCGGAAATATGCCTTGGAACTTCTTCGAGACAGTGGCTTAATTGGTGCTAAGCCTGTCTCCACACTTATGGACGCCTCCTCCAAGCTGGGTCGTTCCACAGGGATTCCTTTAAATGATACTTCCTCTTATCGTCGTCTTGTGGGGAGGCTTTTATATCTCACTACGACAAGACCCGATATTTCATTCTCAGTTCAACAATTGAGTCAATATGTCAATGCTCCTTGTGATAAGCATCAGACTGCTGCTCTCCGTGTGCTTTTCTATGTCAAAAATTCACCTGGTGCTGGTATTTTATTCCCTTCAAACAACAACTTGAAGGTCTCTGGTTTCTCTGATTCAGACTGGGCTTCATGCCCAGATACTCGAAGGTCCATTACTAGTCACTGTGTATTTCTTGGGTCAGCTATTGTTTCATGGAAATGTAAAAAGCAAACAACAGTGTCACGATCATCATGTGAGGCTGAATATAGGGCATTGGCTAGTCTATCTTGTGAATTGCAATGGGTATCCTATTTGCTCAAGGATTTTTGCTTCACTTTATCTCAGCATATCTCTGTTTATTGTGACAATGCTTCAGCTTAATATCTTGCCCATAACCCTTCCTTCCATGAACGAACTAAACATGTGAAGTTGGACTGGCATGTTGTTCGTGAAAGGGTACTTAATGGTCTCATTCATTTGTTGCCTATTTTATCTTCAGGTCAGATAGTTGACATATTCACCAAAGCTCTATATGTCAGTTCATTCCAAGCTGCTGTTTCCAAGCTCGGACTCATTGACATTTATAGTCCAGCTTGCGAGGGGATGTTAATATACTTAAATTCAGAAACCAGTAACACAGAATCAAGTATCAGCATGGATACAGGGTAGCAAGACCTTTTCTAGTTATGATAAATTAGTTAGACGGTTAATGGGTTTGTTATACAGTTTTTTGCTGATGTGTAATTGTTATTAGCTGAGTGTATAGTTCTTTTATCTTTTCACTGTTCATATAAATAGGTGAAAGCTCTTTGTAAAACTTAGAATTCCAATATGAAATTTTCCAAGATTATCAACAGGACAGGCACTTCTTGTGGCAAAAAATTCACTTATCTATATGGGTTTATGGCGTTTTAAACAGCTATATTGTCTGCTATAGCTTTCTCTCTTGCCATTGCAAATCTGTTACTTTTTTGTAGTTATTTTCTTTTGTTAACTATGTCATGAGATGGCATTAAGTTTGTTTGAGATATTGAATTAAATAAATAGAGAATCAAATTTGAAAAAAAATTTCTGTGACCTTCTGTCTCTGTGCATCTCTCTCTCTTCTAGGTGTCTGCGTGAGATTTGTCTTTGTTCTCTGATTCCAATGAGCACAAAATCAATGCAAAATGAAGCATATATAATAATAATAAAAATTCCCCATTAATTATTATAATAACCCTAGCGTTAAAAAAGGATTGGTTGACTCATAATTTAATGCCCTTTCTTCAGGGTATGACATAAGTCACAGTTGCAATTATGTGCTGCTTCTAAAACAAGCACTCTAAGAATGGAAGCAACATCATAAATTGAAGTAGGAAATCGGGTTGGTAGAGTGCCTCCAAGAGACCCACAAAGTCTTTTGACACAAACAAACACAAAAAGATGACAGACAACAAGGTCCATTTAATTTCATTATTTGTAAATTAAAAGAGACAATGCATTTCATCTTCTCTTCTTACTTTTGCTTCATTTTTTTTCTCATTTTTGCACACGAGTAATTAAAGCTTTGGGGCAAGTAATGTAACACCCCGTGTATACCCGGAATATTAACATTACATCGTATTAAGCGGTGCTTAATTAAAATTGCGGAATATTCTTTTTCTTTTCAATTATGACGTCATTAAACTTAGCCAAGTTAATTACTTAATCAATTTCATAAAATATCACCTGTATGTAAATTGTAATAAGACATCTACTGAAATTACTCAATATATAAATAAAGTGTGTATCTAAATCACGACATTACATCTCGTAATCCGGACAATATCCTAATACATTATTACAACTCCCAACAGACTCAAGACATAAACAATACTAGGTGTCATGAACAATCCCCATGCTCACCAAATAAACAGCGTAAACAACAAGTTTCAACATAAAACTCCATAAACATAAACTGAAGCTATAAACATATAATCAGCATGCAAATCCAGCATCCAACATGTCGGCATAAATAACAGCAGATCTAACTCAGCTCCGGCCTCCTGCCGCCTGAGGTCTCAACATTACCTGAACCTGAAATAAGCGCCCCAAACGTGGGGTGAGATCTCTAAACTAGAAATCTCAGTAAGACAAGGGGTCCTCAAGGATCTTCCACCCCAAGCTCACTTACATGTGCAATATAAGTTCTAAAAGCATTTACATCAGTATAAGTTCTCAAAACTATGCAGTGCAACAGATATTCATGACATGTGTGTTGATACTATTCTACTGACCAGAGAGATGCAGGAATAAATATACGTCTATCCCCTACATATAGTACAAGGAATATCGCTTGTACCTCACCCACAACCTCACCATATTGTATGTACCACATACTCAGACTTACCGTATAAGTGGAACACCACATGTATATCTTAAAGACACTAGCATATAACAGCTCAACAGCATTTTCAAAACATCAAAAACATGTAACATAGCATGCATATACCATACCTCCATGGGACATGGTGGAACCACAACATGGCTAAACCGAGGACACGAAAGCTTACCTTGTAAACTAGTTATCCAAACCAAGAGTCCACACAAGCTCAAGGCACACAAACAGCACAATCACAATCTGCCCATACCATAATTAATCATCAATAATTATAGCACAGACTACACTAAGTGATTAAGGATTTCCATCTCATTATAAGTCATTTTATGCATTCTCTACATGAGGTATTCGAATACTCCTCGATGAGTATTCGAATACTCCCTGTCTTTAGAAAGTATTCGATTACTTCCATTAAAGTATTCGAATACTACCAAGTATCCGAATACTTTTCCCCCCAGTATCCGAATACCACAGTATCCGAATACCAAACCGCACTGTATTCGAATACTTTCTAGTATTCGAATACTTTTCTTCCCATAAAAGTATTCCAATACTCCTGCAAGGGGTATTCGACTACCAGATTAAAACTACCATTGCAAATATTTACCAAATACTCTAAGATTTTACTATGTTAAACTAGACATCTCAAGCTTTCCAAATAAATATCTTATGCCTCAATCGGAGTTGTATAACTCCGGTTATGATTTTTGCAAAGTTCTTACAACAAGCTGAATTTCCAGCAATAGGGTCTCGACTTCAAACATACACTGAGAGAAATCCACTTATCCAATGGATCTGAAAATTTAAAGGGTTGTAGAACTATGTATTAGCTTCACATAGGTCCAAATCTCACTCAAGTTAGAGCTCTGTAGCTCAAGATATCGCAATTTTACTAAACTAGGTCGCTGCTGTCTCGCGAAGTATTTGATTACTGCATTTTCCCAGAAAAGTATTCGAATACTGCCCGAAAAGTATTCGAATACTTCTTCGACAGAATGCAGAAAACTGGGTTTTAAAGGTAAAATCGAACTCCAATGATCCAAACTCGATCTGGAGTCCAAGAACTCCTTAAACAGATGTTTATTAACATGTTATGAACCCAAAAACACATTCCTTTTATCAAATGGTTCAAGTTACGATACATTCCTTTTATCAAATGGTTCAAGTTACGATTTTTAATTGCTTAAACAAGCTTAAAACATCAAAATGCACAAAAGATAATCAAGTATACCTCTAATGCACCACAACTCCGAAAATGAGGCACACAAGGGGTCCTCTACACAGCACATAGGTTCTGACCCACCAAGACTACGAAAATCAACAACAAGTTTTGACCTTTCAACATCAAAATGGCTTCTTGAAGCCTTTCAAGCCAAGAACAAGATGACCCTCACCCCAAACTCTCAAACTCAGCACTAGAAACCCCCACACAGCAGCTAAAACTATCAGAAAGCAACACTCCACTCACTCACAAGCCAACCACACAAGGTATACAAGGCTAGAGGTGACTAATCTCACATAAAAGAGGTGTCTTGAAGGATTTTTGTGAAGAAAACTCAATGGAACAGAGAAAAGGGAAAGGAGGCAGCAGCTACACACACAACCCACGCATAAAATGGTTGAGTATCAGCCTAGGGTTGTGTGCAAGTGACTATATATAGTCCACTTAACACTAACCACACAGTATTAACAAAAATAGCTACGCTTAGCATTTTAATCTCAAATTTTAGATTCTGAACCTACTCATTTTTCTAAGATTTATCATATTTTTATTTTATTTTTCGGAGCACCTTTCCGGTACGCGTTTTTCATAGCCAGTATCAGTTTCTGACACCAGTTCTCATTATTTAATCTTGAAACTCGTTTTACAAGTCCTATATAATATTCTAGTAATTATCATGCACTTATTATAACTTTCTGGGATACTTTTTCGGTACACATTTATACCGACTAACAGAACCTGTATCTGCACTTTTCGTCCGAAAAGCGACTTTCAGCATTCTTAATCACTTACTATAATTATATAAGCCTTATAATAATTATTAGGGTAAATTATGGAATCATTTCCCATTTTGCATAATTAATTAATTAAATTCCTTAATTAACGGTACAGGTTCTTACAAGTAACGTTCCCGAAACCCCTATAATAACGACCAGAAAAAACGATCCACACATGTATACAATTAGAGATAGAATAATATGCCTGCCATTTTTCTTATTTATTTCTTTCCAACATTGTTAGATGAGAATATTAAGAGAAGAGAAAAATGTTGAAGATTAATTAAGATTCAGATCTAACAGTATTGAGAATGATTAGGTAAAGTAAGCATAAAAAAATACAGACACAATATCCTATACTATAAAATTTATTCAGAGTTAAGTGACGTGACAATTATTCAGTTCTATTTTGACAATTGAACTTATATTAACACTTAAACCAACTATGACGATCTCTTTTTTACGTGATCTTGGCCATGTGAAGATTTTATTTGAACATATATAGTATTTTTTGGGGTTTTAAGTTTTTACTTTTATTGTAGAAATTTTTTTTATATCACATTCACATAAAAGTGGATGGGTCCCATTGATATATTCTCTCTTTTTTCTTTATAATGGGACCACTCACTTTTATGTAAATGTGGCAGATAATTTTTTTCTAAAGCAAAATATATATGATGCTACTTAGAACTTGACCACTGAGCTTTACAATATTCTTTACAATTTTCATTTTATTATTTTTCTCTTAAATGCGCGATCATGTGCCATTTAGTTAGCATAGTAAACTTGTTCTCTTTGAGGGACTTAAACACGAATTAATCTTAAACAATTGTATAATAGCATAATGTTGTTCATATACTCATACATAGAATTTACATTATCAAAGTCAATAAAAACATCCATAGTTAATTTAGAAAATAAATTACACCAAATTTATTTAAAAAATAAATAGATTAATTTTAGTTTGGAATACGGTGAGACCCCGACTGATTCTGGAGCTCAGATTAAGGAAAAAGGCCAGAAAGTCATAAGGAAAGACAAAAGATTTTAGCCTAACACGACCTCATCATGGCGCACAAAATGAGAAGGCAACATGCGACTCCCAAGGCACATCCCACCAGTTAGAAAGGGACACACTTAAAGGCATAACCGTCAAATGGAATAAGGAAGAACAAAAGATTGCAACCCAACATTACCCAAAAGACCTAGTTCAGGGAAGCTGGCCAAGACATAAATGCTAGAAAGCATGAAGAACAAAGCAACAGAACCTGGACAAGGCAGTATAAAGAAAGATTGGTTAGTCCCAAACGGGACCTCGACCGAAAAAGTTGAGGGAAGAATACCGAAGCAATATCTTTATATTCACCAAAAGTGGTTTGGTTTCTAATCTAGAGATGGACCATCCTTTTGAAAGTCTTTATTGAAAAAAGTTATGGTGTGTTTGATAAAATTTAAGAAGATTAATATATACTAAAATATGTAATCTTAAAACATGTTAGTATTAAAATGCAAAATCTTTGTAGGAAAATTTGTACTATTTAAGCAAAAAAAAGGCATTTCATTATGACTAATAAAACGTTATCAGTAATTAGTACTATAAGATTAAATAGATAAATAATAGTTTAAATAAGAGAAGATAACTCCTTAATTTAAATGACAAATCTTTAAAAGGATGGGATTTTTGGGTAACACTAAAATTCAAACCTATAGCTACCAAAACCTTTTTGATCTGGATAAATATCTAGGCCCACATTAAAAGCCTTGTATATGAAGAAAGACGCTAAGGTCAACAAAAGCTACTTGCCATGATTACCTTCACCTTCAAGAGAATAGCTCATGCTACAGTTGCTATTATATCTCAGCAAGCTCCTCAGTAAAACTTAATCACCAAGAATACCTCACCTCTAGGGAACTTCTACAAATATTATTTCCAAGCCACCCACAAGGGTCAATAAAGACAATTTACCGCCTCACAAGATTTACCAACATGGGAAGCATCTCCCCACCAAGCTGCTTATTCTCCTTCTATAAATACTATTGTGCTAAATCAAGATATATATCTTCTTTTACATAATAAAACCTGCTTTAACAAAAATTGACTTAAGCGTTGATGTGTTTTGCAAGTACACCCCCTATCTTGTTCCATTAAAGACTCATTGATTGAAGATGCTATGACCCAAGGCTACTAAAGCTTATTTGTATAGAGAGAGAACACATCATCTGCCAGCCCATATAGGAATGAAAGTGGATCCTCTCATGTGCTAATTAACATGACCATGTCATGATGGCAATCATAACCATACATGGGTGAGTTAATGGTGATAAAGGAGGAGAGAAAAAAAAATAAGAACAGGACGTTACACAATCATAATTGTTGATTTAATTATTAATGATTAAGATCCTCTCACATGACATGATCATGTTAAATTACACACGAGATGATCCATTTCCATATAAGAATAGTTCCAATTTATGGGAACGTTTCACACCACTTTTATTATTAGATCAATCCGAATGATTTTTAAAGAAATGGTTTATTTCCTAAATTAAATTACCCAATTTACAAAACTACACAAATATTTAATACAAAATAACTCCTAATTAATTCAAAATTTTGATGATAAAATTTTTTAGCCTTAAGAACAAAAATTAAATTATAAATTGGTGTTAAATTTTAATTCTCTAAAAAATTATTATAAAACAATTTCATATAATTCATTAAATTAATTCAACCTATAGACCGTTGGTTTTTTTTTTTTTTTGCTAATCAACCTAGAAAAATGTACACCGTACTTAAAGGGTATTGTCTTTTTTTATGATTTTTTTCTTTAATTATAAAATACAGCAATTTTAATTAAAATAATATAATTTTATTTTTAAAGGATAAACATTTTCCAAAAACTAATAATCCACAAGAATAACAAAATATACAGCAAAATCAAAAACCAAGAAAAAAACGACAGCAATAGACTTTCCGTCTCGGTCTTCGTGTTCCCGCCGCCTCTGTCCCGTTCCGACCGTGCAATCGCATTAACCGACAAAACTTTTCCTAAACAGTTAAAAAAAGAAAACTGAAAAGAACGAAATGACAGTTTTGTCCCTGTGTTTAGCTTAATAGCATATAATATAACTTTTAAATTAAATGAAAAAATATTTATTTTTAAAAAATACAATTTTGTGTCATTTTACATCTTAATTGTTGATTTCTGTCAAAATTATTGAGTCAAAATTATTAATTAATTAGTTATTAACAATAAAATTCAATAAATCCTAACCATTAGTTGATAAAAATTAACGGTTAAAATTAAAATGACATAAAAATATAACATTTAAAAGGACAAATATTTTTCTCTTAAAGACGTTTGGTACAAGGTATTTTATAGGATTCCTGGGAAACTAAATTTTTCTAAAATTTTAATTTGTGAATATTATCGTAAACTGAATATTTTTATCATATTTCTGAAAATCGAGATTCCCGGATAAAAAGAAATTTATCCTCTACAAACGCTCCCTAAATTAATTATACGACTGGGTTATTATATTTTGTAAATTCATTTCAATTACTTTTCACGATAAAATACCTCTAATAGTTGTCTAAAATAGAATATTAATTATCATGTTTTAAAAATGTATTTAATTTAATATATATATATATTATATGAATATTATTTAATAATGATGTGTTAATTCTTTATAATTTTAGATAATAAAATTAAAATTAAAATATATTTAGTCATAAACTTTGTTCTATATTAATTTTTTTTTTCTGAAAACACAAGTTCAAGTTTTAATTATTATTTTTTACTTTTAAGCAAGTTTTGACATGCGTTTATTTATTTTTGACTTTTACAATTTAAAATTAACACCTTATATAATAGAGAGATTAATATTTCTAATATTGTATGAGATAATTTTATCTTTATATATACATAAAAGTATATGACATTCATGTTTTTTTTTTTCTTCTTCTCTGGCCACACATGGAACTCATACACTTTTATGTATGAACGAGATAAAATTATATTTTATAACATAAGAAACATTAATTCCTATAATAAATATGTATAATAATATTATCTGTACATTAGACGAGTAATAAAGTAAGGGTTTTATACATATCATATTGCATGGCATTCTTAGTGTCATGTTACTCTCACAAAATGAGATCCGTCTTATTTTTTATTTTTATTTCATTTTGAGTGAGATCCACATCAGATATATTAGAGTAACAAGATACTAAAAATGTCCTACAACGTAACATATATAAAATCCATAAATTAATAATTCAAAAACAAAGCACAAATACTGAAAAGAAGAGCTTCCACACTTTCACCGCTACAAAAGCATCCCAGCCGTTACCGTACTCACTGCTTTCACACTCACACTTTCTCTCTCCTCACTGAAACATAGCACACACACACTCTCTCTCTCTCTAGCTTTCAATTTCATTTCACAGTGTTTTTCAAATTGAAACCCTTCTTCGCAAAACTAGGATTAGGTTAGGGTTTCTCCTTGCATTTACCATGGAAACCCTAACTTCCAACTGAAGTAAGCATCCGAACGACGTCGTTTGCCTCCGCCGCCGGAAAATGGGCAATTGCTGCAGATCTCCGGCCGCGGTGGCCCGTGAGGACGTGAAATCGAGCTTCTCCGGCCACGATCACGGCAACAAGAAAGACTCCGCCGGCGCCGGCGGAAACAACAACAAGAAAGCTCCGATCACTGTCCTCGCCGGCGTGCCGAAGGAGAACATTGAAGAGAAGTACCTGGTGGACCGCGAGCTCGGGCGCGGCGAGTTCGGCGTGACGTACCTTTGCATAGACCGTGGCTCGAGGGAGCTTCTGGCGTGCAAGAGCATCTCGAAGCGGAAGCTGAGGACCCCCGTGGACGTGGATGACGTGCGGCGAGAGGTGGCGATCATGCGGCACCTGCCGCGGAACGCTAGCATCGTGAGCCTCCGTGAGGCGTGCGAGGACGACAATGCCGTGCACCTTGTGATGGAGCTATGCGAGGGCGGGGAGCTCTTCGACCGGATCGTAGCGCGGGGACACTACACCGAGCGTGCCGCCGCGGCGGTCACGAGGACCATCATGGAGGTCGTGCAGCTATGTCACAAGCATGGGGTTATCCATAGGGACTTGAAGCCTGAGAATTTCTTATTCGCCAATAAGAAGGAGAATTCGCCTCTCAAGGCTATTGATTTTGGGCTGTCTATATTCTTCAAGCCAGGTAAGATTTGTGGTTTTGGAATTTAGGATTTTCTCTTGTACGATCTTGAAGTATGAATCTTAGGTGTAGGAAGGTAGGGAAGATGAATTGTGAATAATTTGGATGTGGGATTGGGGATTGTTAGTTGATTAGTGGTTAAGTTGTGATTTAGTTGAATATATCAAAAGGGCTGCCGGTTCTACAAAGCTCCGTTATACTCAAAGTCCACCGGTTGAGTGGTCTATACTATTATGATTTTGTTGTATATATTTTTCAATTAATTTATTTGATTTAACCCAAATAAGAAATGCTTAATTTTTCTGGCAATTGATGATTGGTTGGTTATTTATAGCTAGATTGATGTTGTGTTGCTAATCCTTCTACTTGGTAGTTAATGGGCTGTGATTATTTTGCACGTGCTTTTTTGCTTGGTGCTCTCTGTGTCTGTGTACTTTTTTGGTTCTATCGCATTGAAGGAAAAATTAGGAGTTTAGTATTCTTCTAAACTGGGAAATCGAAACAAAATAGACTAGTTAATAATGAGACTCCGTGTTCAACTAATAGCTTTGGCTTATTAAGTGATTTTCAATGTTGCAAATCTATCTTCTTTCTTTCAATATCGTTACAGTTGTACTATTTATTCTGGAAGAATGTTTAAAGTTGTCTACAAATGTGTATATTTTGAAGTAGTAGCAGAAAATGTGATCGTAAAATTCATAGCGGAAGGGACAACGGAAAACCTTTGAGGATGAGATATTTGGGGAACTTTCTTGCATTGTTTCTGTCAAATTTTTTAATTTCAGTTTTGTTTAAAAGTTTAGCAATTTCAAATAGAGAAATGTAAACGAAGTCATAATCCACTATTGTCAGATATGAATAAATGATAATGTTAAATGTAGAAGGGATGTTAGGGAAGGGAAAAACATGCTTTTATGAGGTGATTAAGGAAAATCTGGCTTGCATTGTTATGATGTGCAGAAATGTGAAATTACCCAAAACTCTCATGGGTTCTTTGAATTCTAGATCATAGCTGACTCAATGGAAACTCTCCTACCTGAAAGTCAGATATTCACTCCCAAATCAAATTAAAGTCTGTCCAGGACTCAATCATAATCATCTGGCAAGAAGGAAGTCTCCTCAGTATCTTTAAACCTGGACTTCAATGCATCATTTAATTTAATGGAATCCTAATTTCCTCTTTTCTTGTAAATCAAATTAAAATTTGAAATGTGGTGTCCACTTCAGATCTAGGTCTGCGCTGATAATGAAAGAACAGAACCCTAAGAAGCTTGGCAGATGCAGTGTTACCGTTTTAGGTTATGTTTGTTTTGACAGATTGAGTGGGAAAGAAAAGGAAGGATTTTGACATACCTAGTAGGAATTAGTCCAAATACATCAGTCCTTAAGCCTCTTATCAAATGCAGCATTAGATAGTATGGTCTTTAGTGTAATGGTACTGCGAGTCAAACATAATTTAGATTTGCAATAATAGCATTAGGACTAGGAGTAATTTGGTATCTACTAATTTTCTTGTGTCTAAAAGAAAGGTTAAGAGAGTTGAACCAGGATATTTTTGGTAATGTCAGATAAAAAGATGAAATTCTTAAAAAAAATTTGAAGCCATGGATAAGTTAGATGTGGATGGTTTAAGGAAGATGCAATTGGCTAAGGAAGAGGATGTGAATTCTAAGCTTTTCATAAGATGGCAACATGGAAGGAAGAGGAAAAGTTTAAGGAGTTGGAATTCGCAAATGGTCAGCTTCATCAAGTTTTTAGAGCTATTAATGAGGAAATTACCCAATTGTATAAGGCTTTGTATACTGAGGAGTATTTTTCTAGATCTTTTTTTGAGAATTTAGATTGGTCTGCCATCACCAGGA
The DNA here is from genome assembly GCF_033153095.1 of Gastrolobium bilobum. Lineage (NCBI taxonomy): Eukaryota > Viridiplantae > Streptophyta > Magnoliopsida > Fabales > Fabaceae > Gastrolobium > Gastrolobium bilobum. Next base: position 396,697 of record NW_026898003.1, on the reverse strand, counting down.
AAAGGCTTTATTCCGGGAAGACTTTTGAAGAAGAGGAAATAAAGCTTTACCTCTTGAAGTTTTTAGGGCTATTTTGAGTATGGATATAGAAAAGGTTTGGGACTTGATGGTTTTACCTCTTGAATGTTATTACAAGGTTGTTGGGATATGATTACAGGTGATCTTTTGAAGATGTTTAATGAATTCCATAGAAATGCAAATATTAGGATCATAGTAGTTAAAAGCGGATTGCGGCCAACCTTGAAAAATGCTATAGTGCTATAGCGGGTTGCCGTTGCCGAAATAGCGGAATGGATTAATAGAACCTATATATACCACACACGTATATACTAAAAAATAAAAATCAATAATATTAGGAGAACAGATCAGTATTGATCTTTTTTTTTTATTGACAAAAAAAAAATCGGAGACCAGAAAAGAAAAAATAGGAGGTCAGAAAAAAGAAGTAAGAGGTCAGAAAAAAAAAAGTTAAAAAAAAATAACCCAGAAAAGAACAAAATAAGAGGCTAGAAAAAGAAGAAGTCAAAATCATTACCTAAATGAAGAGAGGAGAGATGATGAGTCAAGAGGGAGGAGAGGAGAAGCTGCCCACTGCCAATGTTGTTCAGATGAGTCAAGAGATAGAGATAGAAAATAGAGGATTGAGATAATATTCATTTTGTTCAAAGTGATTGTAACAGTAAATTTATGACTCTTAATTTTGTATATATAAAATTATATATATATCTTAAAGGAAACAAAAATATGTGGCTCAGACTAGGACAAAACAATTTATTAATTCTTTTATATAGCTCTATTGTTTAATTCTTTTTTTTAAAACAACTATTTAATATTTGAATAATAGCTTTTGATATATTTCTTTACCCATAAAAAATAAATCATTAGCTTTTGTAACTGTTGCCCATGACTCGTGGGAAAAATTATATTAAAATATATCGAAACCCAATACAAGTGGGTTTGTTTTGACGTCTTCAAATTTATAATGCAGAAGAGAGAGAGAACTCCATTTTTAACACAGAAGAGAGAGAGAAACCTTCGATTTCATTTGAACCGCTTTCAGCCGCGATTTTTCGCCGATACAGCCGTGATTCCTCCGCTATTTCGGCTGCTACAGACGCTATCACTTTCCGGAGTGCGGAGTGGTTTCTCGCGGCTGACCACCGCAACCTGCGAACGGAGCGGGTAGCGCCGCTTTTAACTACTATGATTAGGATTAATGTAAAGTATAAACACTACTGGTATATCTTATCTTTGGTTCCTAAGAAGATAGATTATCAAAGCTAAAGACTATAGACCCATCAGTCTTGTCACCAGTTTTTGTAAAATCATTACAGATATTCTTTCTATCTTTCTGAATGAGGTGTTGTTGGGGGTCACTATTTCTGTGAATCAGAGTGCTTTTGATGCTAGTAGACAGATCTTGGATGCTGCTTTATGGTCAATAAAGTGGTTGATGATATGATGATAAGGTCAAAAACACAGTCTAGTTTTCATTCGAATTAGACTTCTAGAAGGTTTAGTTGTGGTTTTTTAGATAAGCTTTTAAGAGAAAGGCTTAGATTTAAATGGATAAGCTGGATCTCAAGTTGTCTTACTTTTTCAATGATTGTTAATGAAGAGCCAAAGACTTGATATTGCAGTCAGAGGGGTGTGAATTAAGGTGATCTTTGATCCCATGGTATTGTTCTTCACTTTGGCAGAGGATGTTCTTGGTCATCTAATTTCTAAAGCAGTTGCAAGTGGGACAACTAAAGGTGTCTAAAGAAGTTTCTACATGGTGTAAAGATCATGGTCTTTTTACAGGGGTTTCTCTTACATAAATGTTGAGAGATTGGGCAGTTTAACTTCATTGATGTTTTTTGTTCTCTTTATTTGTTCTTTTTTTTCATTTATTTTTTAAGGAGCATTTCCTATCCTCGTAACTTTGTAATCAACTTCATCTTAATGAATTTCTTCTTTTATCTGTTTTTGCTTTGTTTTGTTTTGTATTCAGTATTTAACTGGTTGTTGCTCAACAATTGTGGTAAGGACTGTTAGGATGGTGTTTTCATAATGTAAAGAAAGTACTGGCTCATGTCAAGCATATATCCCCACCCCCTTTTTTTTATGCTTTGCCATGTAATAGCACATTGTATAGCATTACCTACTCATGTCTCAATAGTATGTTTCAATCTTTTGTTATTGATTATATTATATGTCATGTTTTCTACAATGTTCTCTTATGGGCAATACTCATTTCTCCAGGGGAGAAGTTCTCAGAAATTGTTGGAAGTCCATATTATATGGCTCCAGAGGTACTCAAGCGGAACTATGGGCCAGAAATAGATATATGGAGTGCTGGAGTTATTCTCTATATCTTATTGTGTGGTGTTCCTCCATTTTGGGCGGGTAACTACTATCTTATGTCCTAAGATTCTGATGGTGCTCTTTCTGCTAGCTCTCCTTTATGCTTGCATGAACATGTATGGCATTCATGCTTTCCCTGTTTTCTGTATATATATATATATATATATATATATATATATATTTTCTGAATTAAACAATGCTGACAAAGAGTAATGCTTGTGTGCAAGGTTTTGATCTGACAAGTTTTTTTGTGATTTCTTTTTGTTCATAAATGCTGCAAATGTTTTGTTCCTTTGAAGTTGGTTAATTATTCCATTAACTTATGTTAATTGTTTTTATCTTACCTGGAGATTAATTTTAATGCAGAATCGGAACAAGGGGTTGCACAGGCCATTCTTCGTGGGCTTATAGATTTCAAACGGGAACCTTGGCCTAGTATTTCAGAAAGTGCTAAAAGTCTTGTTAGACAAATGTTAGAACCAGATCCTAAACTCCGACTAACTGCTAAGCAGGTGCTTGGTATGTTTTATCTCCTTTCATACTAATCACATCTTAATCTGAGTAACTCTGAAATTTAGCATTAGGATGCCTCTCTCTAATCTATTCTGCGTACTTTTTAAAGTTAAAAGGTTCTGAGTTCTACATCTTTAAATGCTTGGTTTATGATAGCTGCTTTGTTTCGTTCTTTCGCTAATTTGAGGTACAGTATTGGCATTTATGCCCATCTGTGACATTAAGTTGAAATTTATACCGTAAGAGAAAAATATAGAACCCACATAAAATAATGAAAATAGAAGAGACTCGTTTGTGGTCATTAATGCATGGCGCTTTTAATTGGGCTTGATTTTTGAGGTTTTTATATCTCTAAAATCTCTTTCCTTTGTAACTTTGGTTTCTTGCACAAAAATATTCAAAATTTAAGTTAGAAATGAAAGGGGAGAGAATCATCAATTGTGTACACAGTTTTATAATAAGTAGTTCTTTTTTGATGATTTGAATTAAAATTTACTTTATGGTGATTATGTTAATGGATTATGAGAATGAATGCATGGTTTCATTGTTTTTCTTTCCTCGTTTGCAGAGCATTCTTGGCTCCAAAATGCTAAGAAGGCTCCTAATGTTCCTCTCGGAGATGTTGTCAAGTCAAGACTAAAGCAATTTTCAATGATGAACAGATTCAAAAGAAAAGCCCTTAGGGTTGGTTCACTGCATATGCTGATTTCTTTAGCCTATGCTCTCATTGCATGTTAGAGCTAAAATTGTACATTTGAAAACAGGTCATTGCTGATTTCTTATCCACTGAAGAAGTTGAAGGCATTAAAGATATGTTCAAGAAGATGGATAGTGATAATGATGGTATTGTTTCCATTGAGGAACTCAAAGCTGGATGTGGAAATTTTGGGTTCCAACTTGCTGAGTCTGAAGTTCAGATGCTTATTGAGGCTGTGAGTAATGGTCAAATGGCTGTTTTTATTCTATAATCTCTGTTGTGTCGACAATGATAAAGTTTCCGCTTGCAGCATCTCATAGTATTGACAAAGAAAATTCATTCAGTTGTATACCATTGATGAGAGTCAGAATTCTTTGGGCATCTTATGTTTTGCCACTTTTCATGTTTGTTGGGGGTTGCATTATTCAGGCATATTTGTCATTCTAAAACCAGGGCTTTTGTGTTCTTTTTCAGGATTTGGTTTCTGTTTGTTGTTATGCTTGGCATTATTGAACAATTTCATGTTGTTCAGAGATCTGTGTGCACAAACTAATGGGGTCTCTAATTCCTTGGGAAAATTATTGACTGTTTTGACATGATTCTTGGAAATTATTTGGATTGAGCACGATACCTTGTAAAAAAACTCTCTCTCCCTCTTCTCTCTTATCCATATATTATGATTTTAATTGAATAATTGTATGCTTCGTTCGTGCCTAACTGCTTTGTAGACTATGACTGTGAATAAGGAACTCCTGTGTTTGTTTGTTTTTTTTTTTTTTAATATTTTGGATACAAATGCTAATTACCTCTTTGAGATGAGTAGGATCCCCTGGATATCCCCACAAGCTTTGATCCAATCCACATTGTTAAACTTTTTTTTTCTTTTCTCATGGTCTATTTTCTTTCAATTTCTATGTCAAGGTACCAAAAGTGTAACATTCCAGTTCTAATTCAAACCATCGTTTGTTTGTAACAGGTGGATACTAATGGGAAGGGAACACTTGATTATGAAGAATTTGTTGCTGTTTCCCTTCATTTAAAAAGGATGGCTAATGATGAGCATCTTCACAAAGCCTTCTCCTATTTTGACAAGGATGGGAATGGTTATATTGAACCAGATGAGCTACGGAATGCCTTGATGGAAGATGGAGCTGATGATTGTACACATGTAGCAAATGATATTTTCCAAGAAGTAGACACAGACAAGGTGAAAATTTGATAGGTTTTTCTTTGTAGTCTTGGTTATGGAATCTTAACCTCTAAAATTCTTGGACAATTACAGGATGGACGCATAAGCTATGATGAATTTGTGGCTATGATGAAAACTGGAACCGACTGGAGAAAAGCATCTAGGCATTATTCACGTGGGAGATTCAACAGCTTGAGCTTGAAGTTGATGAAAGATGGTTCTGTAAACTTAGGGACTGAGTAGTGGACTGAGTGTTGGCTTGTATTCAATCTCTTACCAAATGCTGTAAAATTCCTCCAATATTCTGGATTTGGCTTCTTTGTGATGATTTTTTGGTTCTTTTGGTTAGATTTGGCCATTTTTCCTGGTGCTGTGCGAATCACGAAGGAGTGCATATACCGATATAAACTCCCTTTGCTACTTCTGTAAAACACAGTGCCTTGGAGCCAATGGTGTGACATGCATGAATCCACTGTGTGTAACGACGGTTTGACAATGTTTGATTCAAAACTGCTACATGCAGTCAGATTATGTTTGTATAAGTGCTAATATCTTGCTTCTCTTCTGGGCTCTGATTTGGTCATTCTATCCTTTACGAATCACGACCACTGTCAATGATATTAACTAAAAAATGGCTGATTCCTCCAAGGTCTCCCATGGCTGCTTATTCTTATGTAGTTCTATATCTAAGGCTTACAATCTGTTGGATTTATGGCACACCGTGTTGGATTTGCACTAGTTATTTTTTAGCTGTACTGACAGGGACATGCTGGTTCATTTTATAGTTCAATTAGCACTGTTTTAGGATGTTTATCTAATCCAACACCATTCCTCGTATGTTATACAGGATCATGACATTGGGCCTTGACGAGGAGCCCAACTTGGCCCATCGTAGTACATAACCCATGGACGTGTGGATTTTCTGTTAATATATCCGAAACAATTATAGGCTATGATGGATCTCTAAATTTCATAAAAATTCTCTATACATATGTGTGTATTGCTCATAACTGAGTTTGTTCTTTCCTGTGTATCATTATACAATCATAAGACCATTGTTAGTTTTATTTCTTAGTTTTCTAAATGTATATCTTTAGTTGGGGCACTCTTTAATGCCAGGTGAAAGAAAATATTTTTGATATTACGGATGTACCGATTATTCCATATATTTTTTTATTAAATATGAAAAAAAAAACATATTTATACTATTATTTTTATGGTTATTCTTTTTTCCCCATATTTAGTAAGGGATTATTTATTTTTGTTGCACAAATTCTACTCCAGTTGAAGGCCCTTAATGTTTGGTTTTCGTCGGCATTTGGAGTCTTTTTACGACCTCATTTCATAGATTTTCTAGTGGATGTTGATTGGTTGATACTCTATCGTAATGGGCTTTAAGCATTAAGCTTACATTCAAAAGCCAAGCTGTCAAATAATCATCCCTCTCTTTACCCAAAAATAAATAAATAGTCTAATCTTAAATACACCACTCTTTTGTGGCTTGAAACAAATTTCCATTACATTGAATAAATGCTAGTCTCCATTGTGACTGGCGATAGGCACCATATATTTTGCTGGTGATAAACAACAACGAGAGACCAGACTGTCCTTTTCACGTCCCACACACTCCTTAGTGGGGTTGTGGTTCGAAGGTTTTCAGTGACATCTCGGTAGCATCCAAATTAAAATCTCTTGGTTGATATTAGTGGTTTTTGATTGCTGGCCCAATCAATGAAAAGAAAAAGTAGTAGTTTTGTTTTTTTATACAAAAAAAAGTAGTCTCTTTTATTACAAATGAATAGATCAAGGACTTAGGATTCATTTGGATTTTTTTTTTTAAGAAAAAAAAAACACTTATTAGGAAAAGTCTGTTTGGAAAAAAAGTAGAAGTAATAAAAAAAGGTAAAAAATTACATTTTTTGAAAGTTAAAATTTTTAGTTTTTAAAAAAGTAAAAGTCAAAAGCTAAATATTTTTTTTTCAAAAATCAAATATTTAAAAAAAATTTAAATAGCTTTAACTTTTATAAAAAAGAGATAATTTATTCTACTTATTATTTTTTCTATCTATCTTTTCTACCACTCTCCAATACCGTTAGATCAAAATTTAAAGAGGAGAGAAAAAGATAAATGTTAATTAAGATTTTGATCTAATGGTCTTTTATAGTGGTAGACAAAGGTAAGAAAAATAATTTATCCCTATAAAAAAATACTTATTTTTTGTAGATTAACTCATCCGTACAGAAAAAGACTTATAAAATAAGTAAGATCTACAAAGCATTTATTTTTTTGTAAACCCATGCAAGCTGACCCTAAGTATGCTTTATGAATCTGGGACTGACGCATTTGGCAACCAACAATCAAAGAACAATAAATTCTTATGGGTTTCATCTTTAATTTTGCCAATTCAGAATGGAAGCTTTTTTCTTAAAGCATGATTGAAAATAACTTGTGCGGCATTAAAAGGAGAGAAATGCCTCATTTAAAAAAAAATTGTGAGATTGACAAAATCAGAGAGTTAAGGAGTATTTTATATAAAATAGAAGTGGGAAATGGAGCTTTTATTCTCAAAATTATGTTATGTTATTCCTCGTGTGACCACCTCGTTATGTTAGGCACCGGCGCTTAGTTGTGTTAAATCAATCATTCCAATAGTAATCACAAGGCAGCAACATAATCGAGCATCGCATGTATCAAGTTTACGTTACTTGATTTTGTTGTGTGAGCAATTGCTATTACGGGTGCTAAACGAGCCAGGGATCTTAGAGAGGCATTTGACTCGGCTTGTGAAGGCCTGAGTTTTTATATTTAAAATTGATTGTTGGAATCAGGCTTGCACTTGTATAAAAGCTCGTTTAGTAAAAAGGCCCCAGACTCCAATTCAAAAGCTCGGCTTTAGAGCCTCTCAGGCTGGCCTAATATATTATTTTTTATTTTTATTTTATATTTTTATACTACTTGTGATAACTCTCTCTCTCCTCAATTCATTTCATCTCATTTTATTAATTAAATAGACTTTTTGAATGATTTTATTTTATATTATGCTGTTTTGATATACATTAAATTTATGAATATTTATCGAATTACTTGTGCGGCTGACTGTATATTTTGTTTGAATAAAGTTTTGTTGTCTTATTTACTTTTAGACAGGCTAATAGATTAAACCAGACTTTTATTTTTTGTAAATAAGACAGGCCACTGGCTGAAATTATATTCATAACAGTTAACAGACTTAGTCAGGCTGACACATTTAAACACACGCTTAGCCTTTTAAGACCAAAGCTCGGCTCGGCCCGTTAACACCCCTAATTGCTATCATCTTTTTAGAGATAATGCGTAAAGGCTGTAATTGGCAAGCTTGGTGCTACTTCATTTTCGCCTTATATAGGTATCATCACTGGCATTACTATCTTATATTGCTATCTTGTTTACTTAGCAACCACATTGTATGGCACACATACGGACAACGCTAAGAAGTAAAGCAAACCAATCCTTGTCACGGTTCTGAAATTTTAGATTCGATTTTATTTGGCCACACGATTCACATGTGATCCAAATGCTCATAAAAAATTATTTCCCTCAACATTGTCCCACTTCAAAGTCTGAAATCCAGTAGGGCCAAAGCGGATATTGAGTGCACAATGCTACATGTTTTGTTAGCTAAAAGTCCCGAACATTGCTTTACGGTATATGTGGGCACTTTTTCCTACAAATGTTATCAAAAATAGTGATTATGAAATTGATAAATCAGAGATAGGTGATTATGTGGGTATAAGGATTTGAGGCATGTTTGTTTTATAACAATAGATGGTGGATTATAAGTTTGTGATGAGATTATTAGATAAAAATTCATGGTTTACGACCCACAATAAGCCCATGAGATTATATAGCTTTAGATTGCTTTCCACCTAAAAAACGGTCACTAGAGACTTAACATAGGTCATGGCAGTACCAAATCAAACACAACGATCCAGACATAGCCCATGTTATTTCCAGAGTATTCACCATCTTCAGATGTTCACACACATATCCCTGATTATTGCTTATCGGACTTTTGGTAGGAGAGACTGGACCATACCTTGCCAGTTACCTCTGCGATTATTTCGTAGATATAATTACTATCTCTTTAGCTAGACACCTTTATTCAACATTTGAATTAATTGAATGTAGAAAGATTGAAGAACTTCATTGGGAAGAGGAGAGTGAATTTTCTTCTTTGTATCGTGCATACCATTACAGATGAGGACTAGAGGAGATACAACTCCTAAGCAATTTTATAAAAAATCGGACCAATCCGGTTGGGTTGACTCAGAAATCAGTCAACTAGTTTTATAATCAGTTCGGTTTTCATATTGAATCGGCCATGTAATGAAATCGGTGCGACCCTGTCATTTTTTGTAAAAAACCAGTGACACCCGGTCGGTTCCACTGGTAACCTAACTCAGTTCATAAAAAAAGCTTCTTATTCTTATCAATTGATGCCTTTTTTTTCACTCTCTCACACAAATGGTTGTTTTCTTTTGAAATATTTGAGTAATCTATGATTTATTGAATTATATAGGTTATGTACCTACAACACTAATTATTATCTTGGTTGTTTTCAATAAATAAATAAATTATTATCTTGGTTATGTAATATGCAGCGAATTTTGATTTGATTTATAGTTAGAGATATCGTCTACTGAACCTGAAACACCAGTATCACAAGTATTATATGTTTGATTGATTTTTTGTTAGATAATAATGTGTAATTTATTGTTTTTCATATTAAAATATTTGGAATTAGTATCATTTTTAATAGGTATTTGAATATATTTATATTTTTAATATATATATATATATATATATATATATATATATATATATATATATATTTACATGTACTTATCATGTCATGCGATTGAACCATTAATTCACTAATTGAATCAGTAATTCACTAATTGAATCAGTAATCCCACACCTCAATCTTATCAATAAACGAGTCAGGTTTAATAACATTGACCCTAAGTGAAGTATGTGACACTTGAACATTGACATCAAATCAAATTAGAGTGGTTTGTATTGACTGAAGACGAATATTCGTATGAATATTTATTTAAGGTTTATTTTTTTGGAAAACAATATTTATTTAAGTTTAAACAAGATAAATATGGCTTCAAAATAAAGAAAGATTATATTTATAATTTTTTTTCGTTTATAAACTCTTACCATCAAATCTTAATCGTTGATTTCGATCAATTTAATGATTATAATTTATTGAGTTAACTTATTAATTAATTTTTAATTCTCAATAAATTATAATCATCAAATTAACATAAATCAATGATTAAGAATTTACTATAAAAATTTATACAGAATTTTTTTTTATAAATATAACATTTCTGTTCTAAACATAAATTTTAATTTAAGAGGTGATTACGTACGAAAAGATAATTTTCATTAAATGGACAAAAAGTGACATCAACGTTTCATTGACTTGATATATAGCCAATAAAGTTTTTGTAGTCACATAAATGGAAGAACTGATGCTTGTTACAAGTGTCTGGTTTAGAACTGCTAGATGAAGATAACTAAGGTGAGACTTTTATCAGTCCAATTGCATTTTATTTGTGCGTTAAGTCCGTTACACTTTTATCAACTTTTTTTTTTATCAGTTTAACTGTAAATTTAATTTAAAAAATTCAAGTATATTTTATATGGGTCTAATAAAGACATAACTTACTTGGTTGAGGAAGGATATTTCTATAATTTTAATTTATTATGGGCTATAATACTAGTTTTTATTTTTATAAAAAAGAAATTCTCCCAAATTCAAAACGAACCAATTTGAAAAAGTAATTATGTCTCAATAGGAGAAATATTAAACTCAGTTTATAATATGACATAAATGTTTCAAATAACCTCATGATCTTTCAAATTGAGGATATTTTTTTTTTTGGATATTAACTCTTCGTGTTAATGAGAATTTCGGGACTATATCAAATTATAACTTAAAGAAGAACACCAAAAGATTTAAAATGTTTTACAATAAACCAAAGAAGATTGTATTAATTAGATGATATTAAAAGGTAGCTTATTCTATCTATGATCTGATGCCGAATCTATTATATATACCTTATTTGTTTGATGCATTAAATAAGGCATAAATGACATTTTGACGAAAACAATAAAATACAAAAACTATTATTTTTTTTCTATTTTTTTGAACAAGAAGTAGCATATTAAGAGTTTCATCATATGCCTTCATCTTTTTAATTCATCTCGTACGCTTCAATTAATATCTATACTATTATAGAAGCCACTAATAAACAAATAATCTGAAATATTAATACATAGTTGATTTTAATTTATTTTTTAAAAAATACATTTTTAATAATATTTTAATCATATAAAAAATAATTTAATTAAAATACACTAACATTAATCGGTTTTAGCAAGTGTGATATCCTCCATATTGAAATTCTATATTAAAAAGAAAAAAAGTGAATAAAGGACCAAGTTAAAATACTTTTTACAAAAAATAAAATAAAATAAAAAGATATTATATCTTCTTTTGATCTAGTTCACTAACCACTCTATTATACAATGAAGTTAATAGTGATAAATTGGCTCCCCTTTTTAACATACCAACTGATGTTTGAAATCTTAGTGGACTTGATTAATCTTATTTTAGATTTGAGCCTCTTCAACTTATTTAGAAATTATGACTTTCATGAATCAAATTCATTATCCTTTGAATAGGTCGAATCCTAGAGTTTAGCTAGCGGAGTTGTCACTAAACCAACAACTCTGGAATAATTGGCCCCTTTTTTATGCTAAATGAATAATGGGTTTATCATTTCTTCTAATATTTTCCATATTTCAAATTTTTTTTGATTGTTTCTAATAAATATTTCTTCCCCTCATTTTTATTGTATCCTTAATCTTTATCAAGTTTATTCGTATTATCAGATGAAGAGGGAAGAGAAACTTGTAATCAAGATCATCATAGTGGAAAAACTATACAAGTTACTTGTAGTACTTGTTCACAACTGCAGAAATGTGCCCAGACTTTTTGCTTTTGGTGGCAGACATGTGAACTGACTTTTTGTTTTGGTAAACTACACATGCTTATTAACTTCATTGAGAAATTTCAAATCAAAACAAGAAACTTGGATACCTATCATGTGTTACCTGTCCTCATCATCAAATGCATTAAGTTTTGGATAAGTAAGGGGCTGCATACATTTCAAATTGCATCTCAAGGTCTTCACTTCACAAATTGTATCGATATATATGACCAATAAATTTTTGCAAAAACATGTCTTAGAGACCAGAATTGATGGCTAAAACATATTAAACCATTTATATGGTAACAGCTTGCATTGTGTCTGGAGGTTAGACAACAATATTTGGTGCTATCCAATTTTTATGTCTATAGCTAGATAATGTCATTTCATTATATTGGATAAGCTCTTAAATTAGCCAAAATAGACAAGTACTATATGAAATAAAACATTTTATTGAAGCGGCGCCTCTAAACCTACAGTGTTTTAAAAATAAAATAGCATGTGCTAGAAATAATAACCTCTTAAGGTAGGGGGAAAAGTCCTTCGATTTTAGCTTTCTCCCAAGGAGAAATTCCTTTCCCCATCAATCACCAACTTGCAGTACTAATTGACCTAGGCCTAGGAAATGGTCTCGGTTCTAGGCTCGTGGAATTTGACCTCCCAACCATTCTAGAAAATGCAGAATAGAGATGTTCGTCACACATTTTTTCAAACAATTGTACTACGTTTCTCAACTTAGATAACCCAAAAACTTGGAGACGAAGAAATAAAAAATGCAAAACCTAGAAACCCGAGAATATCCAACACTACTTCATGCAGAAATAAAAAAAAGCAAACAATGAAAGACTCAAACACTCAACTAACAGAATATTACCAAAAATGCAAAGCGAATAAAGGTAAAAGTGAAAGTTTATACCTGATATTTATACTGGAGCTTTTGTTGAAATTCAACAAAGTTCTTCAGGGAACACGAATGCAAGAGTAGCTTACAACATGTCAATCGAATGAATCAAAAGATGAAGGAAAAGCGAAGAATGGAGGCAAGTGAGTTTTCTCAAAACATGACTCAAAGTATAAACATTTTCCTCCAAAGTCTTCGGTAATAAGAATACGAAAAGCAACTGAAAGGCATATGCATAAAAGCATGGCTAAGGTGAAACAATTTGAGTATCAAGTGGGATGAGTGTTGAGTAGAGGCCAACAGATTATTACATTAACCCACACGTAATAAGACTCATATTTAACGCTCCTGAAAGTTAAAATCACATCAAGTGCAAAAATTATGAGGACGTGGCAAGTATTTCACCAAAAGTGAAGACAAAAGAACTTCAAGTGAATAAGGATCTTGCATGAGGAAAGGCATTTCGCGATAAGAGTATTTCGCATAGAGAATGTATCTCACATAAAGACTACTTCTCGATCATCATGCTTACAGCATAAGCAGCAAGCTGGGGGACTTCTGATTCGAACCTATTATACACGAGATTGAGGCCTAATTCTAAACAAGGCCCAATTCACCTCTGTGACATAGCCTAAAAAGCAGACCATCTCACCGAAAAGGCATGCATCTCGCTAAAGTACTTGGCCACCAAGTCAACATAACTTAACCTAAAAGCAAAGGGCAGACCAAAGGGGGGCTAGGGTGGGACGCCCTCCCCCCTAAAAATAAAATAAAAATGTAATAAGTAATGGGTTGATGCCTGACTTAGATTTGTTTCTAGCTTAATCTTTTACCATCACTTTTCTAGCTTAGTTTCATGAAGTTTAGGCTTTTGGTTGAGTTCACAGTTTACACTTGTTACTTCTCTTATCATGGCAAAATTGAGACTTTTGTTTACTCAGAGTTGCGTCAATTCATTGGAATTACCATTAGCCATCACTTTTTTTTTTCTGGAAGCAGTTTTCTTACTTATTATAGTCATCATGCACAATTACATCCTTAACTTTTTAAATTAGTGGAGTTAAAATTTAATCTATGCACTAACGATTTAAACATTGGTTTATCCCTTCAGGGATTTATTTCTAAATTTAAAATATTTTTATCATATGATAGATGAATTGGTGCTATTTGATTGGTTGATCCTGCGACCAAAGTGCCAACAAAGGTTGCAAACAATATGATCTATTATATATGTAACCACATAAAAATTATAGGATATGTATTTTAATTTTTTTTAATTATGAGCAAAGCATGTCTTAAATTAGCTACATATAACAAAGTTAAAGAAATATATGAAAAAGATTAGTGCACATAACAGATTATTCAAACCATTCAAACTTAGGACAACTTCATGAAGGAATTGAAAATAAATCAAGTGGATCCACATCAAAGTAATATGAACCCAAATTTGTTCATTGACTCTAACCACACTGAGTCACCAATCCTCCAATGGCATGATTCTCCAGTATAAGAAGTTGCGGTGCTAACCCCATATTAGATAACCTTTATTGCTTGCTTTCTCTCTCTTCTCAAATTCTTCTAGAAAACCACCCCATCTCCATTTTCTTCATTTTTCCTAACCACCCAAATGAAATAATGAACCTAATCTTCAAGTGCTTATGCAATTTCAACAAGCTGAGAATAAGGGAACTTGTTCATGCTCTCAAAACTCACATAAAGAACAAAGCTCTCTGGTTTTTCGACCCCCATAGGAAAAAATCCTGGGTCCACCGGTGCCTGAAAGAAACCATTATTGTCGAGGTCAGCAACTCAGGCAAGTTGGCCACCACCAAGAACCAGTGAAAAGATGGCAGCTCTTGCTTGCCACCATGTCTATAGGATCTACTTAAACTTCATTGGATATTAAAACTGACTTGAGCGTTGGAGTGCCTTTATAGGTATCCCCTAATTGCTCTCATACTACCCAGAGAAGCACAAGCACTACCCAATCATGTGGCGTATGCATTCAGGCAACAACTCGTTAATCTTTCCTTCTCTTCATCAACATCCTCTACCTTCAATCGTGTGTGGTTAAGCCCAGACCAATTGGTTTTGGAATGATCAGTAGTATTAAAATTAACTTCATATATAGGTGATATGGTAGGGGGTAGGGGTGTAAATGGGCTAGGCTGACCTACAGGGGCCTAGCCTATATTAGGCCAGACTTGGCCTATTATAAGTAGTAAAATAGAATAGACCTAGGTTTTTAAAAAAACCTATTTAGAAAACAGGCCATAGACTTTTTTGTACATGTCGGGCCTATAAGCCTACAGGCCGGCCTATATCATATTATTTATTTAAAATATAATAAATAAAATTATTATTAAATAATTTTGAATAATAAAATAATATTATTTTAGTTATTCATTTAATTGTTGAATGTTTAATAGCTTAAACAGGCTAACAGGCCTATATGCCAAGGCTTTTATTTTTTGATTATAGGTCAGACCAGACTTTTAATTTGGAGTCTACACAGGCTAATAGGCCAGGCCATACCCAACATTTTTTACACAGCCTCGGCCTATTCAAGCCAAAGCCCAGCCCCCAGCCCATTTACACCCCTAATAGGGAGCCATTATCAATGAGTTAAGTTAGATGAATCACATTAAATGAGTCTGACACCATGTCTCAATCCAAAACTTTAAGACTATTGATCTAAGGGTCTCTTGCATTTATATTATCCTTATTTTATTCATTTTTAATCAATACGAGACTTTACCACTATTCATACTTGAACATTTCAAGAGAAAGTAAAAGTGAAAGAAATTTCTCGAATAGAATTATTACCCATTTAACTTAAAGAGGGTGATTACCCATTTAGAGAATTGGTACAATTTGTTATTAACAGAACGTCTAGAAATTGACATAAACTGTAAAATTGCATAGATTTGTTCTTGTTATCTTTTTGGTTGGGCTTTAAAAGGAAAAAGTTCCACCTATAGTTACTGCTACTTAAGAGCCCCTAGGCCTCTGTGTATGGCCTCTGTGTATGGTTGTGGCACACAGTCATGCTGGGACCAGTGATGTAAACCATGCACATGGATGGCCTATAGGCTGTGGAGTTTGAAGTGATGTAAACATATCACTCTTTTAAATGTAATTTGAGTTTTCTGAAAGTATTCAAAAACAACTTTTTTCATAAATTCACTTTCAAACTGGAAGCTCAAAAGATGATATCAACCAATCAACCAGAAAAATTCATGTTGGAAACATTATCATCTGATCTAAGAAATAAAATAATTAATGAATAATTATTAACTCAAATGACAAGAAAAATATCAATATTCTGACTCAAATTAAATTAAATTGAATATTTATTTATTCAAATGACAAGAAAAATATAAAGTCTAAATTAAAGCGGTTCGTATTAAAAATTATTTGGTTGCTATCATATCCATGCATCTATGATTTAAATAATATTTTTTTTAAATAAATCACATGTATATTTCATTAGAGACAATTCTATTTTTTAGCGGATCAAAGATTAAGATTTTAAACCTTTTTCAAATATGATACTGAAAAAATTGAATATATACTTTCATCCTCACATACTCAACTTTCACGTATAAACTGAGTAACTATTATTTGACAACTCAAATAATATCCCCTGTCGGATAAGTAAGAAATCCAAGAGAAAGAAAATTGGGGGGAATAATAAACTTTAAGGTGGTGTTTGGTTGGGGGTATTCTTGAGAATGTCTATGCAAGTGAAAGTGGGAAAGCAAAACAGCCATGTTTGGTTCATGGTTTTCTTCAATTTCCCCATCTAAGTGATTTGCATAGATTTCAGCATTTTGTGGTAGATAGCTAGGAAAATCTACTGTTAAGAATGCCAATTTGTATGTGGTTTTTCAAAGATAGCTAGGAAAATGAAGCAAAACACTCAGTAAAGTTTTTCCCCACCAAACAACTTTTTTTAACATTTTCCTGTCTATCTCACTTTATCTAACTTTTTTACCATTTCCCTATCATCCCTAGTATGCAAAAAATTTCTCCTCAACCAAACACCCCTAAAGGAGTGCAGCATTTAGTAGATGGTTAACAGCTATGATGCACGGACACGGACACAGGACACGACACGACACGCCGACACGTTAATTCTAAAAATGTCATATTTCGACACGTTGGGACACATTTTGATATTAAATAAAATTTTTAATATATATAATATAATTTATATTTAATACATTAAAGTCCATAATAAGTCATATAACCAATCAAATATTTAAATTTCATAACATAAATATAAATAATTTTTCGTACTTTGTTAATTTTTCATGTCAAATTTTATAAGAGAAAAAAATTAATTTACAAATTATTTCTTTTATATTTAGTTAACAAAATAAAATTAAGATTTCTTTTAAAAAAAAAAAAATGTGTCCGAGCGTGTCCCAGTGTATCCCAGCGTTGACCGCGTGTTGGAAAAAGTTGACTGCGTGTCAAAAAAATGTGTCGGAACGTGTCGGAGAGTTGACCACGTGTCCCCAAATATTGACCGCGTGTCAGACGCGTGTCCGACACGCAATTTTTTTTGAAAGGGACGTGTCCGTGCTTTGGAGGTTAACAGTAAAAGTCATCTCATATAACTGTTGTTAATAATTTTGGTCCTTTTCATTAATTTGATGCCTTTTTTGGAAATATCTGTGATACTATACATCAATGTTATTAAATTCGGCCCGGTTATCGAACCGGTCGAGGTATTGGGTCACTGGTTCAATCGCATAACCCGATAAAATATATGTAAATTTATAATTTATATTAAAAAAATTATAAATATACTTAAATACCTAAAAAAATACATTAATTTTAAATATTTTAATATGAAAAATAAGGGAAATGTTATACTTGCTACCTCTTTTTCTTACTACCTATTACTACCAAATCTTAACCGTTGATTTCTGCCAATCCAACGGTTATAATTTATTGGAAATTAATAATTAATTAATAAGTATGACTTAATAAATTATAACCGTTAGATTAACGGAAATCAATGATTAAGATTTGGTAGTAAGAGGTAGTAATTATAACATCTCCCGAAAAATAATAAATTACATATCATTGTCCAACAAAAAAGTAATCAAACATATAATATTTGTTATATTAATGTTTCAGGTTCAGTAAATGATATTTCTAACTATAAATCAAATTAAAATTCCCTACATATTGCATAACCAAGATAATATAGTGTTGTAAGTAGGGGTGTAAATGGGCTCAGCCTACAGCTCAGCCTATATTAAGCTTGGCTTGGCCCGACCTTTCAGAAAATTAGAGTAGGCTTAGGCTTTTAAGAAAATTTTTTTAACAAATAGGCCGTAGGCCATTTTGTCAAGTCTGGCCCAAAGCCTTGTAGGCTGACCTATTTAATTTATTAAAAATAAAATAATAAAATAATATTTATTGTATGTGGCATGACAAAGTACCAATACCAACCCTAATTTTTAGATGAATGACATTCTCTTGTAGAGTTTATTTCATCACTCAATAATTGTATTTTTCTTATTTTTCCCATTTCTTTGACTCTATTCCTCTATGATATACATTCTAAAGCTGGGGTATTATGTTGTCTCTTTCTTGTTTGTTATTTTTTTCTTATGAGAAGTACTAGTGTATTCATGAATGAAACTTTCTTTGCTTTATACAATTATTTTCTTTGCTTAGTATTTACAGTGGTAGGCCTACAAGCCATGTCGGCCTTTCTTATTTTTAAAAATAGGCAGGGCTTGGCCTACAAATAAAGCCTTTGATAGGCCAGTAGACCAGATAGGCTGAATTTTTTTTTACATGGGCTTGGACCAGGAAGGTCAAAGCCCAGCCCAGCCCAGCCCATTTACACCCCTAGTTGTAAGTACATAATCTATGTAAATTAATAAGCTACAAATCGCTCAAATATTTCAAAAGAAAACAAATCATTTGTGTTTGAGAGTTAAAAAAAGGAAGAAATCAATTGATGAGAATAAATTAGTTTTTTTTTTTTTTTTCAAACCGGGCCGGGTCTCTGGTTGAACCGACCGGGTCATCGATTTTTGCAAAAACCGGCCGGGTCGCACCGGTTCTGTAACATGGCTGGTCCAATATGAAAACCGGACCGGTTACATGACCGGTTCATCGATTTCCGGGTCGACCCGGCCGGGTCGGTCCAATTTTTATAACATTGCTATACATCATATACACCCTTTAGCTTTCTTCACATGTGCTCAATCACAACTCTACTTTTTAGAGTACTTTTTTAGTGTTACTTACAAGAACGTTTTGGGCTCATTTGGATGAATTTTTTTTTTTCAAAAGTCATTTTTTTAAAAGAAAAAACACTTCTTACTTTAAGTTCATTTAGATGTCTATTCTTAAAAAAAGCAAAAATCACAAAAAAAATTAAAAATCTACTTTTTTTAGAAGCTAAATATTTTAACTTCTAAAAAAAGCTGAAGTCAAAAGTCAATTTTTTTTTCAAAAATTAAATATTTTTATAAAAATATAAATAACTTTCGCTTTTATAAAAAGTATTTCTGAAATATGAAAGAGATAAAAATTACTTTTTCTAAAAAGTAAACAAACGGCTCTTACTCTATTATAAAAGGAAAAGGAAATAAAATATGATTAAAAATAACCACAAAAATAAAAATAGTATAAATATATAATTTTTTGTCATATTTAATAAATGGGGTTATATTTATAATTTTTTTTTTACAAATTATACTATATACTTTATGTAACTCTGAGAATACATATATAATATAATTTATAAAAATTTATAAAAAAAAATAACTGTAAACAGATACTGCCTTTTTGAGAAATAATATACTATAACACTGAAAATATTTTTATATTTTTCTAGCTCAATTCCCTTTCTACGTGCTTACGTCAGTATGTGCTTAATTTCACTCTTTCGGTTCCATTTCATTTTAATTTTTTGTTCCCGCGCGTGTGTTGTCACATAATCATGCTGTAAAAGAAAAAAAAAACTGCATTGGTTGTTCAATAGTAACTTGTAGTTTTTCAATCATATTGTTAAATTATAATGGATAGACTATACTAATTAATCATTACAATTAACAAAATGTTGAACTTCAACGTAAACTTTCCATTTTCGTCCTTAAGGAATTATATTAGAACATTAATTTATTTTTATTTTTATCATACAAGTAAAAATTAAACACATAATCTAATACAAATTACTTAAGTCCCCAGCACTATACCAAACCTAGTGACTTTTTAGAACATTAATTTAGTATTCGAAAGATTAGTATATTAATTTAATGTTAAATTATAATTTTTTTTACATCAAAATGTAGTCTAAAAGCACTGGTTTATTCTAAAATTTATAAAACCTAATTATTATATTAACATAACGTATATAATTTTATTAAAAACACCTGTGCTCGGAGCCACGTTATCATAAGTCCGATACAAAATTAATTTCATATTTTAAAAATATCAAGACCCCTAACGAGATAGAAAATTATAATAAAAGCCATAACATGTATATATAGGGAAATTCTCCTAATTTATATTACTAAATACCTGAACATAAAGAACTTCTACACAAAATTATGCTTCTTATCCACATTTTATTAAAAGTAGACCATGATAAACAACTAATAGCGAAAACGAAAAAATATATCCGCAAATAATGATATAAAAGTAATCCATTAATATAGAAAAAAATGCAGTAATAAAAATTAAAATAAATCCTAAATTAAGAATATCAAATTTAATGCGAGAAAAACTTTTCAATATAAGAAAAAAAAATAAGACGATAAAATTTCCATAATAAAAAAAATAAAGGTACAAGGAATTTTACTAGTAACAGATACAGATAATCCTTCCACAATATCAAATGGTCACTCACAAGAGACCAAAGACATCAACAAGAAGAAATCATCAAAGAGTTAAAAAAATATCGCTAGAATAAAACAACCTCTATTCACAAATTTTCTAGAAATTTTAGAGTGATTATATCGCAAATTGCACCATCCACTTAAAAGAATTATGAATTGGGAACAAACCGTAAAATTTTAAGCTCAATCAAACATCATTTGACCATCCAATATTCGTTTCATGAAAAATGTCCTGTGCTATGATATTGTGCCCCCTATTTCTTTCTCTTCCTTCAATTTTGCCAACATTCACTCTTAAATGTTTTAATTTTAATCTCTGTAAGAATATATCAAATCAAAATGTTATAATGTTGATGCATGGAAGGAATGTGTTTTTCAAAAGTAATTTTAGGTTTAAAATTAAGCTTACAAATGCATGAATTGTGTATATTAAATTGATAAAAAAAATTGCATAAATAAAAGCACTCAAACTTAAGTTGTTAAGAATAGACTATTAGACTAATGGCAAAGAGACTTTGAAAATTTTACATGAAATTATGAATTCGTACCTTAATGTCATTATTGTGCTAAAAGGAAAAAAGCACTCACATTTATTTAAGTGAAATGTGAATAGTATCTTGACCAAAAAGAAGTGGTGAGAAATATAATTCTTGCTAATTTTTTTGTTACATATATTTTTTGTTGTTTTAATTATATTATTATCTCTGTATGTATTCTCTGGTCAATTAGGCTTGGGTTTGGATTTGGGTTTCCCTTGTTCCCGTAATAATTTTATTAGAGTCAATGGTGGTTAACTGGGTGTTTAGCTAGGTTGAGTATATTGATATGATGGTTGGTGTTTGGGTTTGTGTCTTTCTCGACTCATGTTGTGAAACTAAAACTTGATTATTCTTGGTTGGTAATCTCATAAATATTCAAAGAATTAGTTTCCATTTGAAGGGAAACAAATGTTGAGACTGAAACTTATACCGGAGGGAAAGAATGTTGGGAGTTTAAGTATGAGTGATGAACTTTATTGATTGATGATGGACTAAGTGAGGATCATATAAGTGAAATGACTCATAAACATAATAGGTTAAGGGTTTGAGATAAAATGTGACGTGGAATCTATTTTGTTGGGGTGGATTATCATTTAGCCCATTGATAATAGCTTCCCAACCATGGGCTTCCATTGGCCACATAAGAGACTTTCCGTTATAGGAGAAAAAAGTGTTGCCTGATCATTTTTGTTATTGTCACGACCTAATTCCGTGTCAATTCAATCCTAAGTTGTGGCTAGAACACATGTTAAATTAACTGAAACACCAATTAGTAAGGCAGCCAATCTAATATATTTATACATTTTGCAAATAAAATCTCAAATCAAATTCTATAAACTTATCAATAAGATACCTGTAGAAATAATGGGGCGACTCTTAAGAATTTACAACTTTTATGATTCCATACGAATAATAATCAATTGATAATTAAACTTTGCCTACATGAACTATGTTTCAAGTTCACCAATGGTAAGTTACCCTCTTCACCAAATTGGAATGGTGAAATTAAATGTTATTTGTCTGCCTCTATATTAAAAATATGTTATAACCACAATTTGTGTGTTTACAACTCAGTAATAATTATGGTGAATATAACGAGTGGACTTGGTATCATAGCATAAAAACTATGTTTAAATCAAACGGAAAAGCTGAAAGAATCTAAATTCCTCAGTTGAATCGATATTATAGTTTTATATTGCTAAAGCAGAAAATAATACTATATTAAAACAAGGGTTCATTTAATCTTATGTTACATGAGAGATCTTCTCTCATGTTGTAGAGATACATATGGTGGGATCCGTCATTTAAAGAAAATAGAAAAAGAAAAAAAAAAGTGTCACGATTTTCGATGAGTGTGTAGAAGATAAAACTACTCTTATGTTGCATAAGAGTAGTTTTTTTCCTTAAAACAATATGTATAATGAAGTGGGGGTAACTCAAACAAGACTATGAAATGGGCTCCTTGCGTGAAGGGTTTTCTCACATATGTCAACATGAGGCTCTCCGACCTGGAATATTTTAACAATAGGCTTTCTGCATTTAATAAGTCATAGTACACTAAGATGAACATCTGTTGTTATTAATTACAATATTTTGACGAAGTCCTTTCCCCAAAACAATTCTTAAACATACTTCACTTATAACTAGTAGAGAGTTTAAGCTTGAGATTTCAATTTCACTAGCATGATCTCCTTATATTTCCCTTTTTAAAGTTAATTTAGGAATCTACAAATTACCTTCTAGGTTTAAGATTGTAACTTTATTGACTTGATCATTATCCCAACTTCTAAGGTATTTAAAAGCATATTTTTATGTAGTTACATCTATTTATTCACGTGTTCATTGCATGTCTCAAATCAATACTCACTAAATAAACACATGAAGGTTTGTTTGGTGGTCAAGATAGAAAGGATAGGATAAGATAGATTATTATGTCGTACTTTATCTATTGTTTGTTGAATTAACAGGAGATAATAAACTTACCATGTTGACTTATTTTATACTGTTTATAACAGGATAAACTATTCTAAGGGGGACTCGGGTTAGGAATGGGCAAAATATGATAGAAAATGTCACATCTCTATCATTCTAAATATGCACCTATGCTCATTTTCTACGAACTTTGTTAAGTATCTGAGGGTCAGCCCCACCCCTAGCAGCAATCGGCCACCTCTACCACCCACTGTCGCCATTGTCCATCACCATGAACTACTAGCCACCACCATTATCACTAGTTGCCTCCAACACCATCATTGATCAACCCCCATAATTATCGTCAGTCATCGTCGATGCCGCCATCATCACCAATTCAATCGACCACCAGACGTCAACCATCACTGCCACCTTTAACCACCAGACACCAACCATCATTGTCATTGCTGCCGCCATTAGTCAGCCACCATAATTATCACTATCAATGTCGTCACCAACAACCATTGCCCCCCCAGCCCTCACAATCGTCGCCACTACCTACTGCACCAGCTACCATCACCACCAATAGCCATTATCATTAGCCACTAGCCATCAATATTGATATTCAATTTAAAACATTTAAAAAAAAAAAATTGGTTAGGATATAATTTTTTTAATTTTAAGCTTTGATCCTCTCAACAAAACAATTAAAATTTTGAAAAATTACTGTAATATCTTATTGAAGAGGTTATATTTACAATATTTTTTCTCTTACAACCTCTTATAATTACTTTTATGGTTGTTGGATTAAAATCAAATTAACGGTTATAAAATGATATTAAATAAGAGTGGTTGATTTGATTTTGATCCAACAACTATAAAGTGGTTATAAGAAGCTGTAAGGGAAAAAAAATATAAATATAACCTCTCTTGTATTTTATTTACAGAAAGATTTTATTAATTTTGAACACCATAATCCAAATTTTGAAATTTTTAATTCCGTATTGATAAAGGAAGAAACAAATGTTATCAATACTTATATTAGAAAAATTTAATTTTATAAGAAAACACACTCCCTCTTTTTCTCTGGTATAATGATTATTTCCAATTGAGAGAGATAATCAAAATCCCTTTAATCGTGGGTGCATTAATTAATATAATCTTCCCCATTTTTTTAGTAGATATAATCTTTTCAATTTTTTGTTTAGGTGGATATAATCTTTTTAATTATTATTATAGTGAGAGACGTGGGAATAGGTTTTGACTTCACATAGCACACACTCTTAGTCACTGCCATATATATAGAATTAACATGCCCCATTTACAACCGATGCATTGAAATTTATTTATTTTAGTATACATAGGTAAATTTTGGAATTTTAAAAAGGATGTAAGGTTTGTCATTTTAAATGACACACCTTACATCCTCTCACTCTCACAAAAAGATTGGACCTGCATCTTTAAAACTTTTTCTCTTCATTTTTTCTTCCATGATTTATCTATTTCTTTTACTTAAAATGACACAATTTTACGTACTTTTTAAATCATACACACTTTTTCCTTTTAAAAATTTGTACAAAATTCGCCTGCGGTATACTATAATAAATAAACTACCAATGCACTCCACAGGTGAATTCTGTAATTTTAGAAATTTGCACAAAATTCGATTACATATCTTAGAATACAAGGTTTTTCCTAGTGGACCCTCTATGGTATTTTGTCAGTACCCCCTCTTCATTCGGGGCAAGTTAACACACATTGCGGGAGTCGGAACACTCACTAAAGTGTTACTGTTGGATAAAAAAAATACTAAAATGTCACGCTAACAGTTTATTTTGTCAAAATGCCACGTAACATATTTCGCTACACTGTGTAGCGAAATAGATGTGCAAATAATTCGCTACACGATATAGCGAAATATGCCGCATCAGAATGCACAGAACTAAAAATGCCACGTGTCAGACAGGGAGAATTTCGCTACACTGTGTAGCGAAATTCTCCCTGTTTGACACGTGGCATTTTTGGTTCTGACGTGGCATATTTCGCTACACCTTGTAGCGAATATTTGCACACATATTTCACTACACAGTGTAACAAAATATGCCACGTGACATTTTGGCAAAATTTACTGTTGGCGTGGCATTTTGATATTTTTTTTTGCCAGTAGTGGCACTTTGGCCACTGTTCCACACATTGCTGCGTCCATTTCACTTCCAACAAAACCAACCGAAGCTCACACCCTCATATCATGGAGCCACAAATTCTATGTTGTTTGAGTTTATCAATTTGATTCCTTTTGATAATATAGAATATCTATTAATATTAATGCCATGAGCAAATCAATTTTATCACGGCGCCGAATTCATGGCCATTTGATGTACCCAAAAATAAATAAAGTATATGACATCTCATGCTATTGCTATCTATATATAGCCCTCTCTTTGTTGCTCTCAATCCCACAATAACAAGCCACAAATCACACTCACACTAGCTAGTAGAGTTCCCTCTTATACTTCTTTTTTCTTTCATGTGCTTCTTCTCTCTAAAACCTAAAACCCAAAACACACGCACAAAAAATATTAAGATGGCATGCCAAGATTGGCCAGAGCCAGTGGTTCGAGTCCAAGCCTTAGCTGAAAGTGGCTTAAGTTCAATCCCTGAACGTTTCATCAAGCCTATGTCACAAAGATCTCCAAACCAAGGTTCCAACACTGAGAACATCAATATCCCAGTCATTGATCTTCAACACCTTTATGGTGAGGACCAGAGGCTTAGAGAGGAGACACTCAAGCTTGTTTCTGAGGCTTGTAGAGAATGGGGGTTCTTTCAGGTGCTGAACCATGGTGTTAGCCATGATTTGATGAAGCGTGCGAGGGAGGTTTGGCGTGAGTTTTTTCACCAACCAGTTGAGGTAAAGGAGAAGTATGCTAATTCACCAATTACTTATGAGGGTTATGGAAGTCGTTTGGGCGTGAAAAAAGGTGCCATTTTGGATTGGAGTGACTATTTCTTTCTCCATTACATGCCATGTTCTCTTAGGAACCAAGAAAAGTGGCCTTCCCTTCCAACATCTTTGAGGTACCATATCCATCCTACCTATGTAGATATGATACCCCTTTTACTCTCTCTTTTGATATGCTCTAAAAACTAGGACAGATTTGGTTGCTTAAAATTTTTTATTCTCTCTCTTTGTCTCGTTAAGTCAAAGCTTCTTTTCAGATTTTGTCTCGTTCGGTAAGATATGGATGTGTATTTACTTATTATTTTCTGCTAAGGGGGTTAACTAAAGAGATCATTTTGTTTATTAGTTAAGGTGATATAAAGGGGAGTGATGACTCTATGATATGGGATAGTTGTTAATAGACAAATTAACAATTATTTCTTTTTTACTTTTTGTTCTAATATACTATCCATAACCGTTAATTTATTTATGGACTGCTCCTTATCACTAGAAGGTCATGATTCGGGTACGGGAAATAATATTCTTATTATAAAAATGTAAGAATAAGATTGCATACAATTGATTTTTATCCTTATTCTCACAAATCGAGAAACGTTATCCGGTGAGATTTACCCTTTATCTCATATCACATAAAAGGATCTATTTTCTTTTCTTTGTAAGGGGTTGAACGAGGGCTTTAGGCACAAAAGTGAAATTTTGAGATGCTTGGATTGGACCCATCAAGTTGGAGGGTGCCTCAAAAAGCCGTGTTGAACATGAAGATGATCTTCAATTTTTTAGTATAGATTTGCTCATATAAAGAGTAAAGGGTTATGAGTTTCAGCCATGCGATAACCCACCAGTGGGGTAGTGCCATTTCATGTGGTTGGGTAATCAACACTTCTTTGAAGGATAAACAAGAAGTAGCAACGTAAACCCATATTTAAAACGTGACGGTATCTTTTGTCAAAGCCAGATGTCAACATAATATTAAAAAATTATTAAAATAATGGAGGAGAAAAGTGAATTCAGATAATAGGCCATGTGGAAATAAAATACTAGTAAATGGATGATGGCATAGTAGGAGCATATTTGTGTGCTACCGGCCCAAAATTTTTTTTGATAGGACGGAAGGGAGAGAAAAAGAGAAAAAATTGAGGAGATAGAAGAGAGGAGAGAGAAAAAAAAAATTAATAAATTTAATTCAGGTGTCAATTTTTTAGTGAAAAGATCACGATACTCCTAAATCATATTAAACAAATTCCTCATATTAGATTATAATCTTTCCATCAATTCACCTAATCTTAACGCACTTTCTGCATATTTATATTTTAGCCAAAGCTCATTCAAACCTTATTGCCTCATAAGTATGATCATTAGGAAATATTTCATATCTGAGTTGTTTCAGGTCTTCGTGGTGATAAATGTATGGAGGACTTTTGCTTGTGTGTCGTTTCTTCGTGTAATTTTATCTTTGGAGGGCACAACCTTATCACTATCTAAAATGCATAATGTGTACAAACAGTGTCCACATAAAGAATGTAAATAATACATGCATGAACTTGACTATGGTCAAAAGCATATCGGGTGTAAAACAACTATTTTTATATTTCTCTAATACACCTCTCACACAAGAGCTTGGTCACAAAGACTTTAATATCATATAAAACAATTGATTCAATCCAATAGCTTAAGTTATTAAGTGATTGATTTTTCATAATTTTATGTTATATCTTTCTAAAATAAGGTTCTACTCTCCTTTTTCTTTCTTACTTTTTTTTTTTTTTTCGTTTTGCCCCAAGTTTAAAACAATGAAAACCTTATTACCTAAGTTTCTTTTGTGATAATAGGGATGTGATTGCTGAATATGGTGAGCAAGTTGTTAAACTAGGAGGAAGGGTACTTCAATTATTGTCAATAAATCTTGGCCTAAGAGAGGATTTCCTTCTAAATGAATTTGGTGGAGAAAATGATGTTGGTGCTTGCTTAAGGGTGAATTTCTATCCAAAGTGCCCTCAACCTGATCTCACTCTTGGCCTCTCCTCTCATTCAGACCCTGGTGGCATGACCATTCTTCTCCCTGATGATTATGTTTCTGGACTTCAAGTACGCAGGGGAGAAGATTGGATCACTGTTAAGCCTGTCCCAAATGCTTTCATTATCAACATTGGAGACCAAATTCAGGTCTATATCTAGAATATTCAATCATTTTAATTAGTCAAGTTTTTATATCATGATTTCTTATTTACTTATTTTTTAATGATTTTGTACATAGTCTTTTTTTCTAAAAAAAATACAAAATAAAGAGGGCGAGGTTGGAGTAGAAAAGCTACTCTTTTGCAACTAAAAGATCATATGATCAAATTCGAAAAATAACCTCTTTATGTATATACAGGAATGAGGATTGTCCTCACCCTATCCTTGTTAGTTAGAGTTTAATACAGAGTAAAATCTTGTACATAGTCTTTTTTTTAATGAGGCACAAAATTCAACAATTAATGATTGTTAATTATGCTACTCAATATCTGATGTGAAGTGCCTTGTTTATCTTTTTAGGTGCTGAGTAATGCAATATACAAGAGTATAGAACACAGGGTGATTGTGAATTCAAACAAAGATCGAGTTTCATTGGCTTTCTTTTATAACCCCAGGAGTGATTTACTTATTAAACCTGCTAAGGAGCTTGTGACTAAGGATAGACCAGCACTCTACCCACCAATGACATTTGATGAATACAGACTTTATATTAGGACAAAAGGACCCAGTGGAAAAGCTCAAGTTGAATCTTTGACTCCCCAAACGTGATTAATTCCACTTGTGTCATTTGCAATGGACACTTGATCACTCTTCATGAAATATATTTACAATTATTGGAATGTTAATTAAAGCTCTTCATCTTTTTTCTCTTTTTTTTGGTGCAATAGTTGAAGTTTAGAAAAAAGAAAAAAAAGAAGCTTGACTCACATGTCAGACTTCCCCTTTTATGTATTTTCTTATCTCAAAATGAGTTATTGCCTCAGTCAATTCAAGAAAGAAAATGAATAATGGGGAGTGGTAGGGTTGTAACTTTCTATCTAGTTGCCCTAGTGGGATGCTAACTAAAGCTCACCGCAGCTTATGCTTAAGGAAAAAAGATATAACCATGTGCCATGAATTTCATGAGCTATTAATATGACACCACTTTTATCTTATTCGCCTTTACTTGTTGCAACCAACTTGTATAGTTGTTGTCTCGTGTCATATGTGGAAACAATGAGTACTAGTACTGTGCAATTTCCTTTTCTTTTCTTTTCTTTCATCCAACTTTTTTTAATATGGGAGTTAGTGCTTGACCCGTGTGCACCATTGTCCCCAAGGTTGCTATTCTCCATTAATGGGTTCTGTTTGCATGCCTTTCTTTCTTTTTCTTTTTCTTTTTATAAATCTCATGTATCCTTCGTTTAAAGCAATTTTTTTTCGAATTGAGAATATGATAGGACTAACCTTTTTTTAAAAAAAAATGTTATATTCATAAAAATATGGACTCAAGACTTTACTTAGTCGAAATCGATCAAACATGTATCACTTGAATTAATCATCTTTAGTTGTTTGCATGCCTTTCTAACAATCGAAGTACCAAATAGAGTGACTGAAATATTACAAAGCAATCCGAGGATAGGCCAAGTGATAATATGAATCCCGAGACGAACAAATTATAAAAAGGATAGGGATTCACATTTTAGAGAGATAATTACCATGTGAGGGTTAGATAATTATCATATCTATACAGCCCTTTTCTATCTCAGACGAATATTAGACCGTAAAAAATCGTGACTTTTCTAATAATACCTGCTGGAGTCATGAAAATACCAAAAAACTTGACTTACCCAAAAAAATAATAATTATAGAATAATTATCTTTTTCGGTCCTCAGCAAATTTTACGATGCTCGTTTTAGTCCCTAGCAAATAAAAAAATTATTCGTGGTCTCTGAGAAATTCAAAGTGGATCTATGTTAGTCCTTTTAAGGGACTAACATGTGTCTTATTTGAATTTGTGAAGGACCACGATTTTAACTAAATGAATCCATTTTAAATTTCTTAGGATCACGAATAACTTTTTTATTTGCTAGAGATTAAAGTGGACATTGTAAAATTTACTAAGTACCAAAAATAATATTTATTCAAAATTATATTACAAGTGCTTCCCTCACCCACTATCATTAGTCTTGTGGGGAATAAAAACGTGGCCGAAGACTTCATTGATATTTTATTTCCCTATTCAAGCCACCATAGCTTGATAAAACGCACGTTTTTAATGCATCTTGTCAAATATTATTTTATGTAACTAAACAATTTCAATTCAATCACGTCACCAATTGATAAATGCATGACAGGACAATCAATTGTCATTTCAGGGAAAGACCTTACACATTACGCGTTTATGGGGTGTAACTATCAACTTGTAGGAAAAATTTAATAAGCTTGATGCCCACCATTTATTCAATAGTTTCTTTTTATAAATAGATTTTTTTTTATTTCTACCTTTTTTTTAATTTTTTTTTCCTCCGTTCCTTTTTTTTTTTTGTCATTTTGAGAAGCGATCACCATGATCCCGGCTCATAAAAAATCTTCTCCACCTTGTAATTGAGACAGCCATACAATTCAATGGATGAAAGTAAAAATCATGTTTTATTTCATTTTTTCTAAAAGGAAAAAAAAAACCTATATTAAGAAGGCCACACCAAAGAAATTTTGGGATTTGAAACTTCAAAGCGTTCGATCTTATGATAACTTTTACAAATTTATCGACTCCTTCTGTCAATAAACAAATAGTACATTTTTTTAACCAAAAGTAAGCGTTAATCACGGTTTATTTTATTAATTAGGTCTCAAACATAAATATCATCAATCAAATGGACTTTATGATATTCCGGTAAAGTGAAGAACTTGTAGCGTCACATGTTGATTAGTTTATTTTTACAGTCTTATTGTAAAGAGGCTACTTTTGCTTATACAGAGTTTTGTAAAGATATTTGTTTCTCAATTTTTTGGCATAATTATTATTTAAACAAGTATGTGTATAACTACTCACAAATCACACATACGTACTTATTTACTAATAAACCTATCTTTGGAGTTATACGTTTAATTAGTTACAAAATTGTTTCAGTAAACCGATTGAATTAGAAAGACAGAAATCATAATATGATTAAATAAATCTATATTCGTATGTGGATATTTTTCAACAAAAACAAATGGAATTTTATTCGATGGGAACAACCTTTATGTTTAATATATTAACAAAAAGTTTTTAAAATACTCATGATTCAAATAAATGATTTAACTAGATGTTAATAGTATCAAACTATTAATAGGAGGATACTAAAGGGAGAAATTATTCTCATGCTACATGAGATAAGTTTTTCCTCCTACACATTCTTCGATAATTGTGTCATCTTTTTTTTTTCAGGTGGTGGAGTCCACGAGTTTATTTCTATGACATGAAATAACTTATCTCTTTTAACATTAAGAGATTAATAAAACACATACTTAAATTACATAAACAGAGTAATATATATAAGAAAATTGTCAGGCGGGTCCAGGAGAAGCCCGTGGCGAGTGGCCACCACCAATGAGCTAAGTTACTCCAAGTACACCAAGTGGATCCGACACCATGTCTCAACCCAAAACCTTAAGGCATTGGGTTCATGGGTCCTTCCACTTTTATACTCTTCACTTAGCTCATTACCAACCAATGTGAGACTCATCACACTTGAATATTCCAACAATCTCCCCCTCAAGTGTGAAACCCACCATTGGTATGCTTCCCCTCAACCGAGTACCCGAAGCGCAAAGTACTCGATCCGCCTCCTAGCCAATCACATGGCTAGCTCGAGCATAACCCGGCTCTGATACCACTGTCAGGCGGGTCCAGGGGAAAGCCCGTGGCGGGGAGCCACCACCAATGAGCTAAGCTAAACCAGCCATATCAAGTGAGTTCGACACCACATCTCATCCCAAAACCTTAAGGCATTGGGTTCATGGGTCCTTCCACTTATATAATCTTCACTTAGCCCACTACCAACCAATGTGGGACTCATCACAGATGAATATCCCAACAATCTCCCCTTCAAGTGTGAAACCCACCATTGGTATGCCCACCCTTAACCAAGTACCCCAAGCGCAAAGTACTGACCTGCCTCCTAACCAATCACCAGGCTAGCTCGAGCCCAACCCGGCTCTGATACCACTGTCAGGCGGATCCAGGGGAAGCCCGTGACGGGGGGTCACCACCAATGAGCTAAGTTACTCCAAGTACACCAAGTAGATCCGACACCATGTCTCAACCCAAAACCTTAAGGCATTGCGTTCATGGGTCTCTTCCACTTATATACTCTTCACTTAGCTCATTACCAACCAATGTTGGACTCATCACACTTGAATATCCCAACAATCTCCCCCTCAAGTGTGAAACCCACTATTGGTATGCTCCGCCTCAACCGAGTACCCGAAGCGCAAAGTACTCGACTCGCCTCCTAGCCAATTACCAGGCTAGCTCGAGTCCAACTCGGCTCTGATACTAATGTCAGGCGGGTCCAGGGGAAGCCTGTGGCCTACAAAAATTAGTTAATGATAATCTATTAAAACGCAAGTTGTGTAATACTAAAAATTTCTTATTTTCCAGATACATTATTAATATTATAAGTCAGTTATAAAAATGTTTTTAAACAGACTGAAAAGTGTTAAACATCAATAGTATTGATAAATCTGGATCGGACGGTCAGGTTGATCCGGTAACCAATAAACCGGTATGGGTTGAGTAGTGGATCCGCTAAGCATTATAACAGGTGCGAGCTGGTGCAACTCGATTTTGGTAAAAGTTGTTGACCCAGTCGGTTCAACTGTTGACTCGACCCAGTTATAAAAGAAAATAAAATAAAAAAACATAAAGGATATAATTTTTTAAAAATTCACATTCTCTTGAAATATTTGAGTGATTTATTGTTTATTGACTTACATAGGTTATATACCTATAACACTAATAGAATCTTGGTTATGCACTGTGTAGGATATTTTGATTTAATTTATAACTAGAGATGTCGTCTACTAAACATGAAGCATCAGTACCACAAGCATTATATGTTTGTTTGATCCATAATAATGTGTGATTGATTATTATTCATATTAAAATATTTGAAATTGATATTATTTTTTTACATGTATTTGAGTATGTTTATAACTTTTTTAATATAAATTATACTTATCGGGTCATATAGTTGAACCAGTGATTTACTAGTTAAATCAGTGACTCAGTATCTCGACCGAGTTAGATTTAATAATATTAATGAGATAAAAAAAACGTGTCTTCTGGTCGAGTGCAATTATTTGAGAACCTGAATTATGTAAGAAAATAATTAAAGGAATAATTTTTTAGTTTTACTAATTAATAAAAGGGATTTGCATTCATCATGCAACATGACAACAAAAAGTTTTCTACACACACAATATTTTGTGAGGCTCGCGTTTTTTAAAGCAAAAAAAAAACTATGACACGAAAAACAAATCTCTATAATATAACACAATCACTTTTCCTACAACATAATTTTTATATAACCCTTAATAAAATTACGAAAAAGACAAAATATCCAACTTTATATATGAAAGTAATATAAAATATGAAGAGAAAAAAACGCATGATATATATGCCTTAATTTTTTTTCAATTGACTAATATTATTAAAATAGTTTATTAAATTTTGGGTCCTTAATTTAACTGACAAGTTTTAAAATTAAGAACTTTAATAAGTTATCAGAATAAAATTACGGCCATTTACAATCTGAAGTGGCATTACCATTAAAATTAGCGATATGGGAACATTGAATGTACTGTTCTCTTTCTTAGCATAATATATCTTAATGTCATAGAGTGCAAATTTTTTTTCAAACTGCGATGATATCATAGTTGCTGAGGTACTTATCTATTATGGACGGAACACGTGTCACACTCCCAATGGCTAAAAAGCTTTGGAGGCTTGTTGCATCATAATCGTTGAGGTACTCAGCTACTTTTCCAACCACTGGAAATGTGGCACGTGTCCCATCCATAGTAGCTAAGTACCTCAGGGACTATGATACT
Source organism: Gastrolobium bilobum (assembly GCF_033153095.1). Classification (NCBI taxonomy): domain Eukaryota; kingdom Viridiplantae; phylum Streptophyta; class Magnoliopsida; order Fabales; family Fabaceae; genus Gastrolobium; species Gastrolobium bilobum. Next base: position 362,623 of record NW_026898003.1, on the reverse strand, counting down.
TTGGTAGTTTGAAAAAAAAATTATACTCCGTAACATTCAGATATATTATATTGAAAAGAAGGCAGAACGGTCAATGTCCCTATTATATGCTCCACATAAATAGTACTACACAATCACAACATTTCACACCAAATTTGAATAGAATCCACCACAGTTTAAGGATGGTTATTACATATATGATATAAATGATGGGTTTTATAAGAGTTATGTTGTAGGAAAAATGATTGAGTAATGTTATAGAGATTCGTTTTACGTGCCGTAGTTTTTTTTTTTTTTTGCTTGAAAAAGTGTGGGTCCCACAAAATATTGTGTGTGTAAGAAATTTTTTTGTATCATATTAAATGATAGATGCAAACCTCATAAATTATTGTATATATATCTAAAGGAGTGTAGACTGTGTAGTTCAGTTGGCAATTCAAGTTGAGTAGGTGGAGAAGAGAATCTAGATTCGATTCCCTTCAAATACATCTTTGAAAAAGGATAAAAATACCAACTCAAGATTAATCTGATAGCTAATTCAAAGAATTAGAATTTATAAAAATATCACGAAACTGACTCACTTAAAGGAATAATTAAGATCGTCTTCCACAATGTCACTCTATTAATGATATATATATTTTTTTAGTAGACAATTAATGATGTTTTTAACTAAAGGAATTTTACCTTGTCCGAATGTTGAAAAGCCAAAACCTTTTGGCTAAAGTGAAAAAGCACTACGAGAGAGAGAGAGAGAGAGAGAGAGAGAAGTTCTATTAAATCTTTAGGTAATGCAGGTGATTTGCCTGATCCAAATTCCCTTCTTGACCTTATGCAAAAAAAAAAAAAAAAAAATTCCCTTCTTGACTTAATTATGATAAAGACGGTAAATCCGTTGAATAAGGAGGAAAAGGTGGCATTCTCACCAATCACCATAGTATATTACGAAGAAAAAGGTAGAAAAGGAAGTTCAAAGATTAGCAACAATAGTAAACCATGAATGGTTCAGAGGCTATAGAAGGCACAATTAGATTCTTCTATTGATGCATTGAAGCTATACTTTCAATTTAAAGATAATTTTTCATTAAAATATTCATTAGTTTCATACCCTTTTTGTCTTGTATGGTTTTTGTGGCATAAATAGTTCTGTTTTGATTCCTAAATGGACAACATTACTAACACATTTCTTTCATTTGCATTTGTTAACAATGTTATAAAATGAGATTAATATCTCTTATGTAATAAGAGATAAAAAAAAATTTACATATAATAAAAATATATGAGATACATATTTTTTTTTCAATTTTTTTATATGATCCTACATAAATTTCATATATATATATATAGGAGTAAACATTTCTATAGCAATTTTAGATAAGTTTATCTACAGTTACCATTTATAATTATGTTCTCCCAGAAAAACATAGTTATAACATTAAACTTACTTTTTTTCTCTGTTCTCCACATCATACAGGTTATAAAATAGAATACATTTATCCACATTCGTCTATTTTTATATTATTTTTGTTGTCAATATCAGCAGTGCCCCACTTATAGTTACAGTACAAATAGCCTTCTACATATATATGCCAAAGATGTGTCGTGTCAGCTGATGTCGGCAAGCAGATTCTGGAATTTCACGAGAGAGTTTTCATTTCCACTTACCTAACCCACGTGTATTATTTTGTTTATTCTTATCTGAACAACCGAAAACATATATTAAAAAAAGAAAAAATATTTTCATATTTAAGAGATAAGTTTTTTTTCCAATGCACACTTTGATAATTGTATTATATTTGTTTCTTTTTATTTTTTTAGACAGTGGAGTTCACAAATTTATCTTTATGACATAAGATAACTTATCTCCTTTAATTTAAAATTAATAAAATCCATTAAAAAATTAGTGACATATTACTCATATTTTGTATTCAATTAATAATTTTTATTGGCGGAATAAGTTGAGAGTCAATTAAAATCCCACAGCGATCTAGTATTATTATGAGCACGCTAATTTATTATAATTTTTCTTTTAGTAGTTTGAGTTTGGGTCTATAAATAATTGGCGTTAGAATTTTTTAAATTTTATTTATATTTTCTTCTAAATTGAGTAACTTATAACAAGTTATGGTAAAGTGAATATAATATAACAAGCTAGATGTAACTTATATTAGATCAACCAACATAAACTTTTTGTGTGAATTTCTCTTCTCCTTTCTCTTCTCTGTTTTTTAATTTGTGCAATTTATGTGTAGTTTTCCAACAACACTTTTTTTGTGTGTGTGGAAATAATATGAATTTTCCAACAACACTTACATAGTATATATGTTGTATTATAAATTTTTTAAAAAACTGATTAGTGATATTTATTTAATGGGATAGTATTATTTTAACCAATGTAAATTATATTTTAAATTTTAATTATTAATCTCACTCGTATATGGTAATTCATGTCCGAAAAACTAAGGTAACTACTGCGAGTATGACTCTCTAGTTTAATTTTTTAGTTTATCTATTTTTATAAGGGAAACGAATTGTCATGTTACAGGAGAATTCTTTCTCCTACTAATGATACATCGAAATATGTGTAATAATTTTTTTTTTTTTTAAGAAGAGGTGGGATCCATTACATTTTGTGTCTATAGTAGGAGAAAGAATTCTCCTACAACATAAGAAAAGAAAGACATTTTTTATAAAGGAGTCTATGACATAGTATAGTAAAAAAAAAAACAGATTATTTACAGAAAGAAAAAAACAAGTATATTAAATTTTAGACAAATTAAAGCGTCACAGTTTGAACCCATAAAAATTGGACCAGATATATTTTATCGAACTAAATGAAAAATTATCATAACCAAACATGAATACATGATACACTTAAAATCTTAATATTAAATTTGAGTGTTATTACTTGATCTTTTATTTAGTTGAAATTTTTCTTTTACCATTACTTAAAGGATTTTTTTTAATTAACTTGACAAGGAAAAGAATTACATTCTGTAGTTGATGCTTCCAGATGAAATTCTTCCATTACTAATAATATAGATTTACTATTATTTGTACAAATTCATTGTAAGGGATAAAGTGAGTACCCACCGATCACTAACTTTTATATTATCTATAATTATTGGGCATTGATGCTTCCTTCAGTCAAATCCTTACTGTTATTGATAACCAACCTGATACTGCTGTTATGGAACAAATTCATTTTTGAAGAATAATAACTTCATTTAAGATCACGATCAGGAACAAATTTTCAGTGGAACGGATGTACGATACATCTGTTCAAAAAGAAGGAAGGTTTTTAGGATTTAGATGGTAATATAAATTAAAAGTTGGGTTCAAATGAATTCTTTTTTTCACTTTTAGAAAAAATGAGTACCTAAGTGGGTACTCTAGCTGCACCAAAAATTTATTCCACGTGAGATTAAAGTAATTATGAGGTCATCCTCCACCTGAATTATCCTGATAACTTTTAGTTGGGACGATTCTCACTATTAGTGTAGAAACAAACAGACATTAACTTGGTACTTGTAAGATCAATTTATTATCTACAGGTTGACTGTTGCGACTTCGACAAATGTACCGGTCGTACAAGTAATAAAGGATAAAATAAAGTTGTCGATTCCACGAGATTTGATGACCAATCACTAGTTTATCTATTTAATTAAAGTTGGATTGATCGTGAAAGGTTTCAATGAGAATATTTTAATTTAATCAGAACATAATTTTTAAACTTATTTTTAGTTTTCAATATTTAAGAAATTAAATTCAGAATTAAAAATGCTAGAAAATTGGTTTTAAGTTTTAATAAAAGACGTAGCTATGACTCAACTTCTCCATTGTTTTCAGTATACCTATTCTTATAATTATATTCAAGATCAAGTTATTAAAAGTTCTTTCTATATTTGATTAGACCTAAATCCCTTGCTAATCTGATCCTTTATTTCACTCAAAAGATCCCTCAGTATTTTTTCATAAAATAAGCATTAACGCAAGAACCTATAGTTATAGAATTCATAAGTCTATCCCTAGATCATACAAACTCTAGCAATCAACCAATCAGAAACAATACACCAACATCTCTATTGTCATACACGACTCTAATGCCCATTCAGGATTGGCCAGATCATACACGAGACTAAGAATTTAAAACAGATTAATTGCATAACTTTAAATCAAGAATATAAATCATAAGAAAGGTAAACAGCGTTTAAGAACCCATTGGTTCCGTCTCACTCTAACTACTTAAATAAATTTAACTTTGCATAATCATAATAACAGAATTAAGAGATAAAAAGAAACTAAAATTCATAAAAAGGAAAATAAAACTCGATCTCCACGGTAAAGCTTTGACCGTTCCTCCACTCCTCTGCCTTCTGAAAGCGCTCCTCTGCCTCATCTTCCCAATGTATGAGTCCTAATGTGTGTTTTTATAGAAATAAATTGGGCTTTTTAATATTTGGACCAGCTCGTTGAACAAGAATTAATATTGATCAATTCTTTATTTTTCTTGATCTTTATCATTTGCAACTGCCTTTATCCCTTAGAATTGGTGATTTGTTATTTTAAACATGAAACAACCTAAAAAAATATGAAAAAAGATTATAATCTTATCCAGTTGTTGTTATTTTAATATCTTTTAGATTTATTAATTAACACTATATTAATAAGGGTTCGCTTTCTCTACAGTCAATGTAGATAACTTAACTAAATTAAGCCCAAAACGACGTCGTTTTGAGGCAGAAATCAAGGTATTTTTGTAATTATAATTTATTTCAGGGTTATAATAGTATTTTTCATTTAATTTTTTTAATTTTTCAATCCAAAACGACGTCGTTTTGGGAGCGAATGTAGATAACTTATCTACATTCACTTTAGAAACGTTAAAGCCTATTAATAATCATATTATTCATTATTTAAAGTAATTTTAATATTAAAAACATAGTGTCTTTTACACTTATCATTGACCCAATAATGCAGTAGCACAAAAATACAAAAAATGACAAATGGAGAGAAAAGAAAAATAAATACACAATGTTTTTAATGTGGTGAACCTCTCGTAATGCACAAGAGTACAAATCACATTACCTAATACAACAAAAAAAAACTTTCACTATACGAAATGATGGGATTACAAGAGATTCCTTCCCTAGTACACACTCGAGATACACCCAATTTCTTAACCTCACAAAGGGCAATACAAATTTCTTCTCTGAAAGAGTTCAACAACTCTTGAATTCTTACTAACTATCTAACCTTTCATTATTGATTTTTATCCCACTCTATAGATAGGGTAAAACAAGCCACTAGAATTGGTCTAGTGGTGAGGGGTTTAGGTAGATTATATTAGGATATGTGTTCAATTACCACAATCGTATCCAAAAAAAAAAAAGATGGGGTAAAACTCTTCTCCTCCTTCTAGAATCTTCTCATTAATGGGGAGTAGTTACATTTATAGGAAAGGTTGTTCAAACATTGAGTCATGCACTACTAAGTGCCTTGCATGCTCAACCACCAGTTTACTAATTTTTTTCCTTTACGATTTTCCCTTTTACTATTTTTTGACTTTATTATTTTTTTTTGTATTTTTCCTTTTAAGTTTTTGTTTATTTATTTTCCCTTTCTTTTCTCATAATCTTTTCATTTAGGTTCATTAACAACCTGTTAGAAATGTGGCTTTCAAACAATTATAGAACATATATTAGCAAATACAAGATATCAAAGGAACAATCAAAGTGCTATAAATAAAGAGTTTAGAGAATTGCAAACACAAACTTGTGACCTACATCTAGAATAAAGCCGATCGATTGATTCTTGCAATATCTATCAAGCCTCGCGAATGCTTAACAAATCATTACAACCTCTAAGCTTTACGAGTTCTTGAGACCTACAACAACCTCCAAGCTTTTGGGTGCTTGGAAATCTTATAACCTTTCCCAAATTTCTCTAGGAAATGGGCAACCTCTTAATCTCTTAGGGTCTCACAATCTTTTAACTCAATAATATATTGGGGAATTGTTTGAATACAGATTTACACTCTCAAAGTGTAGACAATACAAGTTGAAGCACTATACATATATGGTTTTTCAAAAAAATGAACTCAAACATGGATGATCTTTGGAAATTAATGCACAAATATAAAATATAGTGCAAATACTCTCAATGTATCCTTACGATGTGTAATAATGATGATCAAATGGTTTTAGAGTCTTTGGAAATGCATATATAGTGATTCTATTAAAAACTAGTCGTTTATAACCATTATTTTATTTTTGGTGAAGGGAGGAATCGATTCATAACCAAGAGGAACTATTCCTAACCTTCCTAGTATTAAGGGATCTATTCCCATCAAGAGGGAATCAATTCTCTTCAAGGAGGGAATTTGTTCCTAACATGTGAGAATCGACTCACAACCTTACTGAAAGTTAAGAACTTTGGCCAAACTCAATTTTGTCCATCCAACTATGTTTCTAACACATAAAAATATAAAAATGGCTCTTACAAAGAAATTTATATAATTAAAACATGTTAAACATATTTCTTCTATGCTAGAGAGTTATTTCCAAAACTTTCATGCAGTTTGAAATATATAACTTTAAAAGTGATTTGATCTTATGAATGACAATCTACCATATATCCTTACAATCATATGCAAGTTCTAAAATCCTAAAAGTATTTTCTAATAGGGAATTGAACTTAGGTTGTTGCATTAAATATTGGATATTGATTCTTCATTTGAGTTTAATATTTACACTTTGTTGAATAGCTTTTGCATTGATTCTTGGTTAGATCACTTCATCAAAACATTTGGATTGGCTTTCATAACCCGATACACATGGTTCGACCTGTAAAGGCCTATTAAGGGGTCACTCACATGCCTCCTCATAGTGAGCACATGAATCTCATCTTAGAGGATCAATCATTCCCTTTCATAGCATACCACAATACAGAACTAGAGGTGTGCTACCTCACTGCAATAGTGAGGAATTGGTTAAACGATTAAGCTCACATTCTCTCTCATATCAGTAGGAAATATTTATCACACATATGTATACTCATTCTCCATTTGAAGAAACATCTTGCATCCATACATTTTATAAGTTGTTACTCTATAAAAATCTAGAGTCACTAAGCCTTTACACATTTCCCCTCTTTTAGCTTTACCCGAGATAACACCCATGGTGACTCTTCTATAACTTTGCTCCATACCATTGTCTCTTTGAGCACCCATATATAGAAATATTTTCCCCCATGGGGATACAAATCTAGCTATGACTGCACAACAGCTCACCTTGTATCTACATCACTAACACTAACTAGTTTGAAATAAATGTATTGTTGATATTAATATCCAATTACTTTGATCCAATTAGAGATTTGTCGAACTCATATGAACCAATAGTTGTTGGTTAAAGGTGTAATTTTCTTCGTAAGCTGACATATGTAGCATAATTGCATTCTATGACCGTGGGGTAAGAGATTACGAAGATCAAACTAAGCAATCTTATTTTTGAAATGAGAAAATAACAATGTGTATATGTATTGTGATCTCAACTTACTAAAACTTATGGGCGAATACACACTTATTTGTTTGTTTGTTTTTAAAAAAAAAATGCTTATTTTGAGAATTGGTGATTAATTTGTCCTTGACACATACATTTTAATTACTTTTAATTATACTGTATTTTTATATACATTTAATATTTATATTTTTTTCTTCAGCAAATATTATAAATGTTGAAAATAAAATTATCTTCCCACAAAAGAAAAAAATTAAAATTATTCTTTTGTTTAAAATTTCATTTATTTTACCACGTTACTATTAAAGTGCAATTGTTTCCTCACCAAAAATAAAAGTGCAATTGTTTTAGGGTTTGTTTTTTCTGATGTTACTTTAGATAATTTTATCTAATGTTCATCAAAACGACGTCGTTTTGGGACGGAAATCATGGTATTTTTGTAATTTTAATTTATTTCAGGGTTATAATTGTCTTGATCACTCTAATTTTTTAATTTTTCAACCCCAAAACGACGTCGTTTCGATGAACATTAGATAAAGTTATCTAAAGTAACATCGGGAACTTTTTTCCCATTGTTTTATTAGGAAACATTTTCAATTGCTTTATTAGGAAAAACTTTCATTTGTAGAGCCTTTGAGGGAAAGAGTTAGAGATATGAATAGGATTTTTTTATATAAAAACATAGACAGAGGCTTTAAAAATATTATAAAAATTGGACCGGACCAACGATTCACCCAAAAATCAAAATCTTAATTGATTTGATCCAGGTACTCGATCGATTCTGCTTGATACACAAGATTACACCAACATTACTTATTAATTGAAATATTTCTAAATTTATATTTATTAAATATTAGTATATAAATTCAAATCAACATGTTGAATTAGTGACTTATTAACCCAAAATCCCAAGTGAATCGTTAACTGATCTGAATTTAATAACATTATCTTTAGGATACCAAAATAAAAAATAACATTATTTTTAAAAGTTAGATGTATAAGCAAATGAGGGGGAGCGTGCATGGTAGGCAAGCCCATGATCCAGAATGTTCATGCATAGTTATATAAAATGGTCCCTTTATATGGGGTTGGGTTTTCACAATTTCCAATATTTATTAGAAGGCCAAAATGAATAGAGGCCCAATCTTTTTTCCCTTCCATTGCCCAACAAGCTTCAATTCCACAGTTAACCTCTCTTTACATCACTATTCATTCATGATTCCATTTGTACTCATGTTACTTTAGCAATATACATATTTTTTTTTTTGGGATTGCGATATGGACTAATTTACACATAGATTAAGAAATGTTTTTTGTATTGTTAGAAATATGCCCTTCAATATGAGATTAGAAAATACACAAGAAAATGTTTTGTAGCTTGGTTCAAAATTGACAAAGATTGGGATGTGAGCTATATGAAAATTGACACTGCATCTGACCACTTAACTTTACTAAGGTGACCCTCAATGTATTTGATGCATATATTTGGTGCAAAAAACACAATATATGATTTCATTTTTAATTTTTTTTTTGGGTAATGCCAAGGTCAGGCAAAAAAAAAGAAACAGAAATACAAAGCAAAGTTCAAGGAGTATAAAAGATGAATGGCAACAACATATTTTTTTCCTTCTTAAAGGAGTGTTTGGTAGGTGGGAAAAAAATTTCCCAGAAAAGTCACCCTGACAATATGATTATCCCATGTTTGGTAGAAAGAAGTCAAAAATTTATCCTGAGAAAATTACATTCCCAGAATTTTTGTTTACACATACTTTTTCCATTTCAGAATATCATTGATAAGGTGGTATTTTACAAATCCGACGCTATGGGAAAATAGACACAAAATTCTCAGCCAAAAATACTCATGTTTGAATATCCAAAACATGTTCAACTCTTGAGGCTGAGCTTTGGGGTTGTCTGTCAAGGTTGCAGTTCACTTGGAGCTTGAATATTAAGAACCTTGTCCTATTGTGTGATTCCACAAAAGCATGCTCGTGTGCCAATGCACTCATTGAGTATGTTGACCGCTTGCATCTAGTAAGAAGCATTTGGGGTCTCTTGAGGAACCAATGGCGGGTCCGTATTGTGCATGTTCCTCAAGATGCAAATGAGTGTGCTGATATAATGGCTAAGATAGGGTTCAATCTCCGTAACCAAAAGATGGAAGTCTTCATAGTCCCTCCTTCTGAAGTTGCATCTTTGCTTGAATATGAGTTCTCTAGATTAGAGAATTTGCAGGTTGTTACTAGCTTGCATAGGCATGTTGTTTTATTCTTGTAGCTTCCTTTGTTTTTGTTCTGGGCTTGAAGCCCTCCTCTTATACCAAAAAATAAAATAAAATACCCTTAGCCCTAGCTTGAAACAAAATCAATTTTCTCTTAAACTTGTGTGCCTTTGAATCAAAATCAATGACCCAGATATGAACATTTCTGTAACAAAAGTTGAAAATCAGTTTCTTCTGAAACTTGAGTTGGTTGAATGTTAAACCCAGAAGGAGAAAATTTGTTAAAGGAGTTATTTTTTTAAGCCTAAATATCAGATTTTGTTTGTGGTGAATGTTAAAAGGGTAATTTTGTAAAATTACCCCACATTTCCAGTAATATTTGATAATTAACCAAATATAGCATCAATAAATTTGAGTCAATATTTCTGGTTATATTTTGATATACCTAACAATTTTTTTGTCTCATTCCCAGAAAACTCAATTTCTCACCATATTCTCAATAATCGTAATTCCCAGTTAAAAAAAAAAAAGTTTTTCTCATATCAAACATCTCCTAAGTTTTTATAGAATATTTGAAAACACACCCCACCCACCCCCCCCAAAAAAAACCCAATAATAATAATAATAATAAATAAATAAAAACTTCAAGTACCTTTTTGATAAGTTTAGTAACATATTTATAACCTTTAATTTATCTTTCAAACAATCTCTTTTTTTCAGTGAAATAACTACAATAAATCTGACTATTTGATTGAAAAATATGAATAGAAAAAATAATAAATATACAAAAAAAAAAAATGAACGCGAATTTTAATTATTTTGTTATTTATTTATTTTTATCTAGTGTCATAACATTTTTTTTTTTGGGCTGAGATACACATAAAATTAAAAAATCCAACGCATGATAAACAAAGTTATCAGAACTGTAAAATTATCCCAAAGTTTATTTACGAAAATTGTATCAGTACCTGTAATTGATCACTCAATAGCTTTCGTGCTTCCATCTGCATTTGTAGGGTTACCTTAAACTGAAGAGCACGGCTTATATACATTTAACAAGAATAATAGAAAAAATATATATACTTAAAAAACTAAATTGAAAAAAAAAAAATGGTTAAGAGGTGTTGAAGGAATTTTTTACTCAACTTGTTTTCGATTTGAGACAAATTGAATACTGTTAGTTTTAAATGAATCAATGTTTAAATAAAAAGATCAATAATTTCTAAAATCAAATATTTAAATTTGCTGTTGAAGACTATAATGAATTTTTAAGTATATGTGGGTATTAAATAAATAAAAATATTGATGAACTTGTGTTATCGTGTAGAGAGGCCAAGTTCATATTTTTATGAGGTATGTTTTTTTATGTTACATGAGATAATATATATTTTTTACTTATACATCAAAAATTGTGCCAATATTTATTTATTTATTTTTAAAGTGAGTTGCACATATATTATATCTATGGTATAAGATAACAAGTCTCTTACAAAATAAGACTTGCATTCCCTATTTTTATTTGTTTGTGGAAGATAAACTTTGAAGATGGACCCTAACTGAATATGATTTTAGCCATTAAGCCTAAGGTTGATCCTATGTTGGGCTTAACCGAAACGAATAGGTCCATTTTTATGAACGACCTGGACCCTCATTTATTTTTTCTTTTTTGTACAATTTTTATGCCCATTAATATGAGAATTAAATGATAGATTAGATTAGATATATGTGGGGTATTCTTTTATTCAACTTAATTGTTTTTGGAGATATATACGTTGCTTTTCAATATCCATTTGGGTAAAGTAAAAACTAAAGGTTTATTTTCAAGAGAACTTTTTCAAACATGGAACTTTTAACTTCGGTTCAAACATTCACTTTTAAGCACAGCCACTAACACTTACGGGCTACTCAACTTAATAGTTGATATATAACCTTGTTTTGCTAGATTTTCAAAAGTACAAAATAGATTATGAGAAGTTAGAAACCTGCAAATGGCTTTTGACTTATAAATAGTTTTTTTTTCAAAGCTTTTTTTTTAAAAAAAATTCTTCTTACTATAAATTACTGTTTAGACGTCTGCTTTAAAATAAGAAGTCACAAAAAAGTCAAAAACTTGCTTTTTGTAAAAGCTACAAATTTTAACTTCCAAAAAAACAAAAGTCAAAGCTAACTATTTTTTTTCAAAAGATATATATTTTTTCAAAATTTAAACAAATTTAAATTTTATAAAAGAAATTCTAAAATAAACAAGTCATAAAAAATTATTTTTCAAAAAACTCGTCCAAACAAGTCTTTTGACTTGATAAATAGTTAATCCAGAGACACCCATAGCCATCATTTCTTTCAATAATACCTTTTGGCGTTTCACCTGACAAGCTAAGCAAAAGCATGATGATTCCAATAACTCTTACAACTTGTATGACAAGTTATTTTAACTTTACTCCCCAAGACTTCATTTCAAGAATGAACCAAGGTCGGAAAAAAAAAAAAAACTCTAAGCGGTGGCATAACTGGTAACGGTAAGTGAGCTATGCCTAAGAAACAGATTGTTGGGGCTTAAAGTCTTTTGCCCCCGGGCATAAGCGTAGTGGAAAGGGTCGAAGCCTAGGGTCTTGTGGCAGAAATGCACTAAAGCACCGGGTTCAATTCCTGCCTCGACGTGCACATCCCGTGATTTACATCTTCCCAAGGTTCCCAAGAGCGTGGGCTTGAGTGGCGGCGGTGATGGGCCGTAATCCAAAAAGAAGAAGAAGAATGAACCAAGGTCGCCCCCGGGGCATAAGCGTAGTGGAAAGGGTCGAAGCCTAGGGTCTTGTGGCAGAAATGCACCAACGCACCGGGTTCGATTCCTGCCTCGACGTGCACATCCCGCGATTTACATCCCGCGATTTACATCTTCCCAAGGTTCCCTGCTTGAGGGGCAGCAGTGATGGGCCGTAATCCAAAAAAAATAAAAATGAACCAAGGTCGCCCCCGGGGCATAAACGTAGTGGAAAGGGTCGAAGCTTAGGGTCTTGTGGCAGAAATGCACCAAAGCACTGGGTTCGATTCCTGACTCGACGTGTACATCCCGCGATTTACATCCTCTCAAGGTTCCCAAGGGCGTGAGCTTGAAGGGCGGCAGTGATGGGCCGTAATCCAAAAAAAAAGAAAAAAAAGAGAATGAACCAAGGTGGGGATGATCACTAAGGTACATGGACATGACTGGGTGAGATTCTGCTGAGTATATGTATATATTCAAAATAAACCAAGAATATGCCTATTTTTGAAAATACGTTGTTTTGTTTTCAGCTCTTTCTTTTGTATTCGTCTATCTTTTTTAAGGTACAGATTCATTTGGCGAAGATGCATAGGAAATAGGATTAGTCAACGCCACGAGATTAAAAAACAGTGTTATGGTCATTTTATATCATTATTTGCTACACAATATAGGGTTTAGATCCCTATGAAGTTTTAGGGTGGTAGATAATTGAAATGATGTGTTACCTTCAAGTTTCGGAGTGTTACGAAATTGATAATTAAGATCCACTTTGACTAATCTCTAAAACCTGTCATTTACATGTCATTTACATATTAAATTAAGCCTTATTCTAGAAACAGCAAAACAAGAAGTAGCCATGATCTATATGATGGATAGTCATGGACACATGATGCAACACAAGAAGATATATATAAAGCACGTTAAAAAAAAAAAAATCAAAGTTTCACGTCATGCGTGACATGATCATTGAAGAAAACCATACCATACAGAAAAACACTCTCATTGATAACTACATTTCATGTCAGAATTCAGATACAGGGTAAAATAACCATATACCACGCATGTTCAAGCAAAATATGGACTAATTGACAAATTAGAATGTATGGTATTCTATTCTATAAATTATATAACATACATTTAGGATTCATCTTGGTAGAAGAAATTAACTTAATCTCTGAAAGATAACCCACTAGACATAGATACTATACCCATTACAAGATCTTCTAAAAGAGATGTAACAATATTAAGGTATCTTGTCAGCCACGACACAGTATTATTATTCAGTGACATATTGCCTTTGGCTTTAGGGCCTGGCACGCTTCATGCTGCATGATGGGCACTTGTATTGCTTTATGCTCTCAGCCTTTGCAGGAGTAATCTTCACGCATTTCCCATGGAACCACCTCTCACATATGTCACAGCCAATCCAAAACTCATCTGCATTGTAATTTCCCCCACAGCTCCCACAAAGGGTTTCACTATGCTCATCCTCCTCCTCCTCGAAACCTTCTTCTACGAACTTTGGATTGCTTTTAACTTGCCCATCACTTGATCTCTGCAGATAAATGAACGACCATGCATCATATAGCAGTATGGCAAGGTTTAGCAAACACTATGAAACCTATAATTCATATAGTATTTGTAGTGCAATCACATCACATGAAACAAACATCATAATCAGAGTTTCTAACATGCAGTCCAGTTATACCCCCCTCTGATTGCAATTTTCATGATCATATACATAAGCAAAGAGAAAAGTAGAAGAGTAAGTATAACAGTGTGATAGATTATGTAGCTCAATAACCACATCAAGATTAAGATCCACAAAGTCTAAGGCCTAGTGTGGTTTTTGCCTGTACTCAGCTGCTTCTGCAAGTTAACCGTGAAAACTACAACAAACAAACAAGTGAATGGCATTTTATTGTAGTTCTATGATAATGGTTAAATTTTTTCTGTGTTTGGTTTAGGAGATAAACACCGAAAAAAGACAGAATAGTATAATAACTTCAAAAGATATAATGATATTGATATCTCTACTCTCATTACAGACTTTCGGAAAGCACAAGCATTACCTAATCGAGTCCTTGAGTACGAATCAACGAATTTCTGATGATCCAGCAAAAAGAGACAAGTACCACACAGATACAAAAGGGCCGACCCAGTTCAAATACTCACTTCATGAGTGTCTGGGGAAGAAGTACCACACAGATACACACACACACACAAAAAAAAACAATGCACACAAAAAAAAAAAAAACACTAACCTTGGTGCTGCCCCGAGATTTGCTTCCACTATCTGCAGTGGGCTTATCCTTTATTGGCTTCCTCTCAGTCACAACTTCAAAAACGGTAGGAAGATCATTGATCAAGCTAAATAAACGTTTCCTGCCATAAAGAATCAGTTGAACCATCAATAGAAAGAGTCATATGCCCATTTCAGAGCAAATGTTGAGGAAAAATGATACAACAAAGAAACCCATGAGAATGGGAAAGCTATAAGGGTGCGTATGGTTTACGGATTCTTGGAGAAAGATGGGAAAATGAAAGCAAGGCATCTAACTTGCTCACGTTTGGTTGGACTATTTTTCTTACTATGCCAGCTAAATCAGTTGTGTAGATAACCAAAAAGCATAGACTTCCAACACCATTTAGCCAGCGAAAGTTGCCCCATGGCCGAGTGGTATTCTGGAAAAGCAGCCTTATTTGGTCACTGTTCAGACTAACAAAAGACCAGCCCACCCTCATTGTTTACAAAAGGGTACGATGCCCACATTGTTTAATTCAATAAAAGAAGGTTATTTTCGTAACTGTGCACTGAGTTCCCCATCTATATTTTATCATCAGCCAAATGTAGACTTTACAAAAGTTACCTAATTTTCTTACTAAAATATTTTTCAACCAAACAACTATTTTTACATTTTCCCACCAAACTCACTTTCCACCCATTTCCCCACTAATCACATTTGCCTATGATTCATAAAAATTTCTCCCAAACCAAACGCCCCCTAAAGGAAAAACTACTTATTCAACAATCCAAATGATAAATTGAACTCAATAGTAAAATATGTTACACTCAAGTATCTTTGGGGCCTAAAATCCCCTTTGCTCACATAATAGTAAGGAGGGGAAAAAGTAAGAATGGGAATAGAGCACTTAAGAATTGATTCGACATAATGCTCGGTAAAAAATTAAAGCTAAGATTACAGAGTCAGCTTCCACACAAGCTATTGGGCAATGGGCATGGACCAGTCACCATGGCACCACAGCACCATGGCTACCCTTGTCATAAATAAACCTCAAGTTTATGATTTAGTTTTTTTCAATTGTTAATTTTTTTGATGAGAAGGGAACCTCTGCTGATGTTGCTGGGAAGATAAAATTTCCTTAAGACACCTTTTACTGCCCATCAAATGAATGCATGAATAAACTTATCCAGAATCACAACAGACCACAGAAATTACAGTCATTGCCAATTAGAAAAAGCCATTATCCCTTTAACAAGTACAATTACAAGGCCCAGTTTTCAACATTTCACATGGTGCTTAAGCATTAAAGATAGAGAGCCACAACTAACTAAAATTATCACCACATGCTTACATCCCAACCAAAGCTAGATAGTACCTTTCATTGCGGTTAAGACGAGCTCCAAGATAAAAGGCCACAGAAAGCAACCACGAATCACTATGCACAGCAACCAGAGAAAGCCAGTCCCTGCGGTTCATGCCATCCCTTGCAAAATTGATTCCAAGAGCCGGCTCTGGAAGCTCCGGGGGAACTTCTTCTGCTGGCAGAGTCACTTCCCATGTTTCATTTGGATGTCCATAGAGGCACAAGTTCTCCTTATCTTAAAACATACACACGAGATAAACTTAGAACTCAATGCAACAATTCAGAGATTAATAATTATTATTATAAAAATCATAAAAACTAGGATATCATTTCCAGCATGAATCTAATTCAACCAGTTACATGTCTGTCAAATATCATGTTCAAATCAAAATACAGAAACTGGATGTATCTCAGAAGAACAAACCCAATCCTAGTCAAGTTTAACGTTTTTTTCTTGACCTATACACAAAAAACAGCTATGTTATTTGCACAATAAATCACACTACTTTCACACGGGTAGCAATGACTCAATTATTGGTTAGAGTATGTAGATCAATTAATGAGAGCCATTTTTTTGTATGTAGATTGATTAACAAACTAAAAAACCATTACCAGCTTGTTAAATAACAGATCATTAGTTTGTTAATCAATTCATACATTTTGACAACTAATAACTGAGTTATAGCTTAAAAGGAGTGTGTATCTAATATTAATAAATAAATAGATAAATAAATAAATATATTATTTAGTGTGTGAAAATCATTTTTTTTTTTAAAAAAACACATGGGACAAGCTGAACTTTGACTTTTTTCTCCATTATTTACCTCAAATTCTCCGAAAAAAAGAAAGTCAACTTGCACAACTCTCACAAACATACACAAATCACACAGAAACAACAAAACATAATTGGGAAATAAAAAAAAGAAAAAAAGAAATATTTTTTTTTACGTAAAGTAAAAAATAATAAAAATTCAGATCCGCGATTACCCATTACCTGGATCACAGAGTCCATAGAATTCATCAACATCTGAGAGAAGAAAAGCGAGTAAAATTAGAAAATTTTCCAAATGGGTCTGTGAAATCCGAAAAGAGAGAGTGGAAATAATAACAATACCTTGAGATAAAGCACGAACGATAGCAACTCTTCGAGCACTGTAATCTTTGAAGATCTCTTCAACGGTGCGGGGGCTGGAAGCCATTTCCATGAAACCCAATTGAGATCTAAGCGATTGGGTTGGTTGGGTTCGAGAAGGTTCTAGAAAGCGCGGTGAGGGTGCACGGAGGAGACCATGGGAAGGGATCGTAGAGATAGCAGATGCATGTGAAGGAAAAAGGAAAAGGAACAAATGAGAGAGAAAAAAATACAAAATGATAGAAATGGAAAATAAATACAAGTGAAGGAGTAAGTGAGTCTGTGTTTGTGTATGTGTGTGTGTGTAAATAAGGCTAGTATTTTTTATTTTTTAAAATAATAATAAATTCGTTGCTTGCTCAATATTTGTTTTTTGGCACCATGTTACATGTTGTTGCTTTTGATGCTTTCAAAGCCTTTTAATTGTATTTGAAAAAAATATTTTGTAAGGGTTGAATAAGCCAACGCTTTGTTAGTCACTTTTCTCTTTTTCTACTTTTTAAAATAAAATAAAATTGAAGAGGATAAACAAAGAAGTTGTTCCTCTCCGAGTTGGTGGACAACTCAAAAAGGTTACGAAGAAGATGACTATTAATGTATTCGGATTTATATAAATTTTAGGGAAATTTTTTTAAAAGTATTACTAATAAATTTTATATTTATATTTATTTATTTATTTAAATATTAAAAATAGAATATATATATATATATATATATATATATATATATATAAATATGGAGAAGGATCCGTTTACAATTTTTTTTTTACAAACTTACAAATTACATTATGTTTGAACGGTAATGGCAAAAAAATTAAAATAATGTATTTAAATTAAATAATTACGCATTTAATGCTGTTTTGTAAAAAATTACACATCTACTGCACAATGTGACGCCAGTTTTGGGCGTCTCTCCCATGGATAAGACGCCCCAATGGGGCGTCACATGTGACGCCCAAAACTGGCGTCACATGTGTGCTCTATATATTTCCTTACCCCCTCCATTCAATTCACACATCTTCTCTCACTCTTCATATCTCTCTTCTCCACCAACATTCCTTTATCTTTAATTTAGTATTTGAATTTTAGTTGTAATTCTATTTAAAAATGAGCTCAAATCCTGATTCTGTTCGTGTTGTGTTATATTACAATGGTAGGAAGGTAGAAGGTCGACGAGGTGTCATATTCGAAGGTGAAAAAAGGCCGACACGTATCCAACGCAACACAACCATTGGCGAACTGCATCAGAGAATTCGGCAGAAGTTAAGTCTTCAAGACAACCAATGTATCACTGAGATCACGACAAGGGTGTGGCAAAGTGATAAATACATTAGTTTGAAAGTGCTTGACGATGAAGACTTGGAGATGACAATGGAAGAATTTTGCAACCAGTCAAGGACAGATTTTCTAGAGTTGTATGTCGACATCGTCGCAACGGAGAATGCTCCCATACCGGTGAGGTCAGTTTATTTAAATTATCCCCGTCTTCCAGCTTCTCCTGCCGCTCATGCGTCTCTAGTTGGTAACTTTTCTGAGGGAGATGAAAATGATCCGACTTGGGAAATGCACGACGAAGATGACGATGAAAATATGGCAATGGAAGAACATCTTCTGGCGGAGGATGCTAGTGCTTCAGAAGGAGATGAATCTCGTGAGATGGGTGCGTCTAAAATCCCAATATTCCATCAACCAGTCGTTGCGCAAATGCCGCAGTTGAATGACGTTGCGTCTGCTCCGTTTGGTATTCCACAAGAAGGTAATTGTTCCCATTTGTATACTGCGTGAATAAATAACTGATTTAATACCTGAATTAGTATGATCATGTATTCCTCTCAATTTTCTAAATTTTTTCGGGATGGGTTGATTAAGACCGAACTGTCGCATGCACCTATCCGGTTGACATGCCTCCACTGTGTGGAAGTAGATAATAGGTGTGGGAGCAAGCCACAGATACTGCTGCTCTGGAGTCACGTCAAGCCACTCATATTCTATATATGGCTGCCACACCACCTACAAACAAAATGTGAAACAATATATAGAGTTACAAAAAAAAATTAAACCCATAGAAAAATAACAACACCGTAAGTATCTAACACCAAACCTCATCTCTACAGAGTGTGTCCAATGTTGCCCGATAATGGGTGACCTCATGAGGTTTAAACTTTTGTACAGCATTAAACCTGTCAATCAGAAACATTATCAACCATACATAATCGTCCAAAGTCAAGAAGTATACAGTTAGTATATACATTATCGAAATCAAATGAAGTAAATAAATCATATCGGCATCCATAATGTGTGCCCGGCTCTGGATGAGGAGGAAGGGGTGGAGCAATGGGTGGGAATCGTATCCATGCCCAAATTTGAAGGAGAATATGGCAACCACCCATGTCGCTTCGACGGGCATCTGTCACTTCACACAAATTCCTGAACAAGTGTGTCAAAACTGCAGATCCCCAGCTGAATCGGCCAATGTCCTCATATCCTCCACCTAGCAACGGGACAAGCCGGCAACCAAAATTGCTACCTCCAGACTTGTCCGCCAGCAACCAAGTCCCCAACATCCGGGCAATGTGGGCTTTTGTGAAGTAGATCTCGGCAACATGATTCCCCTCATGATCAGTCCACCGGGTATAATGTCGATCCAAGAATGAGATGCGGAGGTCGCCGGAATGATGGAACTCACCGGCCTCTGGAACATGTCCAAAAACAGCAGCACAAGCAGCTTGCCAATCCTCAGAGGTCGATCCGATGACGACAGTACCGTCAGTCGGCAAGTCCAAGATGCCTGCCACATCTTGTAAGGTGATCGTCATCTCACCTTGGGTCATATGAAAGGTATGTGTCTCTGGTCTCCACCTCTTGACCAGAGCACTAATTAAAAATGTATCTATGTGTGATAAATTACGCAGTTATCACGTGTTAACAAATTTTATTAAATAATTACAAAATACAAAACGACATAAATAACATACCTGGATATGTTGCATCCTGGCAACATGTATGAAACCCGCCTGTCTGAGGTACTCTTCCACAACCTGTGGAATAGCACCGGTAGGTGGGGCCCCCTTGTGGCTTCCCACGCCTAGTCTTAATCTTTCTTACATGCTCAGTATTCCACACTCGCTGTGAAATATGACCTTTCTGCGTCCTCTGACGAAGGACCTCCCACCTGTAGGGCCCAGGTATGATCCACATGCTGGGATCGGTGGGCTCTACATCCGAATCAGATCCCGAAGAAGATGATGACTCAGCCATTATCCTCAACTAACTACAAAGTTATGCACTCCCGCATTAATAACATCATACATACGAAATTTACAAAGTCTCTAACACTATTTATAAATCACTAATTAATATGCTAAACCCGAATACATAATTAAAAATCGGTAATAATAATTACTACGTAATAATAATATTACTATATCATTACAACATTCATAGCATGACACTAAATTTCTAAGTGACTATCCTAATGTTCCAAGTCTCTAATATACAATCAATCCTAACATGTATTACTAACTAGCACTGTAATTTAAATGTATACATATGAGGTATTATGACCTTACCTACGTTGGCAGAGCTTCGCTACGAACCGCGGTTAGAGAGAGGTTGGAGAGAGGTTAGAGAGGTAAATGAGTAAGGAGTGAAAAAAGGAAAGTGGGGTATATATAGGTTGCACATGAGACGCCCCAGCGGGGCGTCTTCTCTAGGAGAGAGACGCCCCGCTGGGGCGTCACATGTGACGCCCAAAGAGGGCGTCTCATTGTGCAACAAATGTGTAATTTTTAACAAAACAGCATTAAATGCGTAATTATTTTAATTAATTACATTATTTTAATTTTTTTTCCGAACGGTAATACTCTACTTAAGAGTGTATTACCGGTCAGAGATAGTGTAGTTTGTAAATAAAAAATTTGTGAATATAATATTCTCATATATATATGGGTCAGGATCTTTTGACACCAGTGTCAAATTTTGAAATTTGACACCAAATCCTAACTGTTGATTATCATTTATTGGAATTAGGGTTAGGATTGGCAGAAATCAACGGTTAGGATTTGGTGTCAAATTTCAAAATTTGACATCGGTGTCAAAGAATCATATCCCTATATCCCTATATATATATATATATATATATATATATATATATATATATAAGATTTATATTTCATTTATATTTCTGCAGCTGCTGTACAGCAATCAAATACTTACCGTATATATACTTGAAAACATTAAATGCGAGGAATCATAACCATACAAAGGATGAAAGCAGTAAATGTGGGGAATCATAACCATACACTTGTCGTTGTTGTACGTAAAGCGGCTGCAGAAATAATTTTACCTATATATATATATGTATATGTGTATAGAATATATAGGCTTACAATAAACAAGAAGCAATAAGCTAATGGAAGTGTGTATGTGCACAATGATTCTTGAAATGTAAATGAAAGCTCATTGTATTTGTTAGAAGTAAACACGAATGTCTAGCGTAAAGGCTAGTGATTGTATCTACAGAGCAAGTGGAAGAAATAACTGATAATGATGGTCCGACACCACTAACCAAAGTCCCATGGGTACACAACAAAGAGGGGTGTGTGTGTGTGTGTAGGGGATGGTGATAGCTCTATAGCACAAGATTGCAACGGTGAGCAATGTGGACTGTTCTGACTCTCCAGGAGTACTATAGCAGTATATATACAGCCTCTATGAGCAGTTATGGTGGTGTGGAGTAGTCTTAGAGTAGATACCAAGAGTGTGATCGTGTTGTTCTGGAGGGCTGGGTTATGGGTACAGTTCTGTGTCCCGGGCTGCCGAGTTTAACCCCTGGCCATCGCGGTCCGATTAAGTGGGAAGATCAAAGTCGTTCCTCTGGTCGAAGTAGGATCTAAGGTAATCCCGGAACAATATTGAATGAATGTGAAAGTTACATCAAATATTGATATATGTATCAGTTTACAGAAATGGGAAATAACAAAGTTAAGATAACAAACTTGCTAACTAACTATCTGAAGAGACTATGTGTACATTCTCATAACTGCATCAGGTATCTTAAAATAAACATGTGATATTATATTTGTAATAGCCCCTCAAGTTGGAGGTGAATATCTTTTCACCCCAACTTGGACAACAAGGAAGCAAAGGGAGTGAAAGTTTTTGTAAGTAGGTCAACAAGTTGTGAAGCACACCTGATTGGAAACATATGAATAAGTCTAGAATTAACCCTTTTCCCTTAATACATGACAATCAATTTCAATGTGTTTGTTGCATTCATGAAAGGCTGGGTTGTGAGCCAAATAAATGGTTGATCAGTTATCGCAAAAAAATGAAATAGGTTGCAAGATGGGATATGTAAAAAGATATGATATCCATTATAACTCACAAGAAATTGCAACTAATGCACAATATTCAGACTCGGAAAAGGATCATGATACAATGTGCTGTTTCTTGGATTTCCAGAAACTAAAGCATCATCGAAAAAGATACCAAAATCGGTGATTGGTCGTTTAAAATTTGGGCAGCTAGCCCAGTTTACATTTGCAAATCCTGATGGAGTAAGCGTGTTGTTGTTGGAAAAAAAGCCTTTTGAAGGAGATCCTTTTATGTACTTTAAAACCCTTGTTGTAGCTTTATAATGAGTATCCATTGGTTAAGCCATGAATTGGCTAAGTTGTTGTACGGAAAGGAAAGATCAAGTCACATAGTTGTGAGATACAACAAACAACCAACTAAGTGTTTGTACTCTGCAAAGTCTAAATATGGAGCTCTTTCTTGTTTTTATAACCTAGTGGAAGAATCCATAGAAGCCGTATGTAAGGACCCGCACCGTTAATTAAGGAAGTTAATTAATTAATTATGAGAAATTAGAAAATAATTCCATAATTGACCCTAATAATTATTATGAGGCTTAAATAAATATAAAAAGTGATTGAGAATGCTGAAAGTCGCTTTTCGGACAAAAAGTACGGATACCGGTTCTGCTACTCGGTGTAATTGTGTACCGATGAAGTATCCCGAAAAATTATAAAAAGCTTGTATATGTCACTAGAATAATATATAGGACTTGTAAAACAAGTTTCAAGTTAAAATAATGAGAACTGGTGCCAGAACTGATACTGGCTATGGAAGAGCGCGTACCAGAAGGGTGCTGCGAAAAAAAAATGATAAATCTTAAAAAAATGAGTAGGTTCAGAATTCTAAGTTTGAGATTAAAATACTAAGCGTAGAAATTAATGATAATACTGTGTGTTTAATTCTTAAGTGGCTATATATATGACTTTTGGGCCCAAAACCCTAGGCACCTTGTTATTTCCTATGTGAATGGAGGCTGACCAGTTGCTCTAAACACTGTTCCATTGCCTACTTGCTTCATTTTGTGAGCTTTGAAGCCATTTCCTTCTACCATCTTCATCAACTACACTAGTGCGAGTGTGCTTGTGTCTTGGGAGTGTGGAGAGAAGTCATTTTTCTGAGTTTGGGTTCTGTTTATTGTGGGTTTTGTGGCTGAGTTCTTGGGTTGGGGTGTTGGAGCCTTTATCTTGGTAGTGGAAGCTCCAAGTGTCAACCTTTGTGAAGAAAAACCAAGTCTTGTGTGCCATTTTCGTACTCCATTGAAGTCGGAAATTGTAGACTGACTTGGGAGCTCCAAGACCACTTGTGACTCTGTTTTGAGGCTTTTGGGTAAGCACCATAACCTTGATCATGAGTTTTGATGGTTAAAAATGGAACCTTGATGCATGTAATGGATTAAAGTTCATAACTTAAGGTTGGGTAATGTTAAACACACCTTAAATCGCATGTTTGAGCTTCTGTATGCATGAAATGAACCACCTTTGGGAAGGATATCTCGCGAAATGCAAAACTTCATTCTGTTGTGAAATATCCGGATATCGAGATCCAGATATTAATATCCGCATATGGGGATATGAATATCCGGATAATGATATCCGGATATTCGAAGAGAGATATCCGGATATTGATATCCAGATATGCCCCCGACATATATCCAGATATTCTGGGTTTTCGAAGAACAGTAGCTGCACTGTTCATACAGAATGATGTTTGGGGTTTGTGAACCCTAGATTGGTTAAGTTGAACCTCTGTAATAATTGAACTAAGTCAGAATCAAGTGATTAAGGGCTTGTGGCTTTGTGAGAAGCCTAAAGACATGAAATGTAAAGAAAATGTGTTGTCCTTATAATGTATGCTTGTAGAGTTGAATATTGATATGTTAATTGTCCAAAACAGATTGTGATTCTGCTGTGTTTGGGCTTTGAGATTGGTTGGACTCCTTGCAGTGGATAGTTAGCTTGCAAGGTAAGCTTTCGTGTCCTCGGTTTAGCCATTGTTGGTTCCACCATGTCCCATGGGGGTATGGTTATATGCATGATGTTGTTTTCATGATATATTGATTTGTGAAATGCCGTTGAGCTGTTATATGCGAGTGCCTTTATGATATTCATGTGGTGTTCCACCTATACGATAAGCCTGAGTATGTGGTACAAACAAGAGGGTGAAGTTGTGGGTGAGGTGCAAGCGATGTTCCTTGTACTTATTGTGGGGTTGTAGACGTACGTCCTGCATTTCTATGGCCAGTAGAATAGTTAAAACACACATGGCATGAATATCTGTTGCACTGCATAGTTTTGGAACTTATACTGTTAAATGCTTTTGAACTTATATTGCTCGTGTAAGTGAGCTTGGGGTGGAAGATCCTTGAGGACCCCTTGTCTTACTGAGATTTCTTTCTAGAGATCTCACCCCACGTTTGGGGCGCATATTTCAGGTTCAGGTAATGCGGGGGTTGAGACCTCTGGCGGCAGGAGGCCGGAGCTTAGCTGATTATATATGATGTATGCTGACATGACTGGATATTGGATGCTGTTTATATTTTCTGTCTTTATATTGATATTTGAGTTGAGACTCTTTTGTGGGCTTTGTTGCCTTATTTGGTGAGCATGAGGTTTGTCCATGCCACATTGATGTTAGTACTTTTAGCTTGAGTTGTATAAACTATCAGGATTGTCCGGTCTACGTGTGGTAGTTCCGTGATTAGGTACACACTTATGTTATTTATGTTATGAGGTATTTCAGTTAGCTGTCTTTTGCAATTTTCATATAGGCGATGTTTTATGAAATGAATTAAGTAAATCAACTTGGTAAATGATAATGACGTCATAATTGAAAAGAAAAAGATATTCCGCATTTTTAAATTAAGCATGGCTTAATACGATGATATGATAACAAACTGGATATATACGAGGTGTTACACCGTACATGGTTTAGCTGCAAGTAAACCAACGTCTGAGATCATCTCCAAAGAATACTTGTGTTGATTTAAGATGAAACCATCCTTTGATCTTGATACTTCCTAGCCCATAAAAAAAGACACAGTGGTCCTAAGTCTTTTATTTTTAATTCTTTATCCAAAAGCTGCTTAACACAATGAATCTTATTGTTATCGGTATTAGTAAGAACAATGTCATCCACGAAAATTAGTAGGCAGTAAAGGATATGTCAGATTTACGGAGGAGAAAAGAATGGTCTGCTGTGAATAACCAATAGAGAACAGAAACATTGTAAGTGTTGAGATATATAGTCCCACATTGATTGTTTGGGCAACTAATGTGGCCTTTATAAGGCCTTGAGCACTCCCACCCTTTGAGCTAGCTTTTGGGGTGGTATATCCCAAAGTTCTTTAAATGGTATCAGAGCCTGAGGTTCGATCCTCACCGCCCCCTACTTTAAAGTGGAAGCACAAAAGGTAAACCAAAGATTGGGCCTGTTGCATAATCCACGCTTCAAGCCAAGAGGGCTTTTGCGTGAGGGGGCGTGTTGAGATATATAGTCTCACATTGGTTGAAGAGCAACTAATGTGGAGTTTATAAGGCCTTGGGCACTCCCACCCTTTGAGCTAGCTTTTGGGGTGGTGACCTCAAGGTTCTTAACATGGTATCAGAGTCTCGCCGTCCCCCACTTTCTCTTGTGGAGTTTCTTAGCACAGGTAGGTTGGGCCTGTTGCATTGTCCACTCTTCAAGCCCAATGGGCTCTTGTGTGAGGGGACGTGTTGAGATATATAGTCCCACACTGATTGTGTGGGCAACTAATGTGGCCTTTATAAGGCCTTGAGCACTCCCACCTTTTGAGCTAGCTTTTGGGGTGGTGTATCCCAAGGTTCTTTAACATGGTATCAGAGCGTTCGAAATCTCACCGCCTCCCACTTTCTTTGTAGTGGAATTTCCACATGTAGGTGGGCTTGTATGTTGTCCACCCTTCAAGCCCAGTAGGCTCTCGTGAGAGGGGGCGTGTTGAGAAATATAGTCCCACATTGGTTGTATGGGCAACTAATGTGAGGTTTATAAGGCCTTGGGCACTCCCACCCTTTGAGCTAGCTTTTGGAGTGGTGACCTCAAGGCTCTTTACATGGTATCAGAGCCTCGTGTCCCAGATTCGATCCTCACCGCCCTCCACTTTCTTTCCAGTGGAATTTCTTTGTTCGCACATGTAGGTGGGCCTGTGCATTGTCCACCCTTCAAGCCTAGTGGACTCTCGTGTGAAGGGGCGTGTTGAGATATATAAAATCATTAATATAGCCTCACCCAATAACTTAAGCTTTTGGGTTAAATTGGTTTGTATCCCAAGGTTCTTTACAGTAAGCTTGGCATGCTATTGCTTATTGGCTTACTTAAGACCATAAAGAGATCATTGGAGTTTAATACTTGATTCAGTTTGGCAGAATCAATTCCTAGGGGAAGGACCATGTAAATATCTTCATGCATATCCCAGTGGAAAAATGCATTATTGACATTTAATTGTTCAAGAGCCCACATTTTAGCAATAGCATTTTAAATTTGCCGTTTGATGAGGAATCAGAACACGAATGTGTTTTAAGACTCTTGCTCCCTCTTAGTAGCATTTTAAATTTGACATCAATTTTAACAGCTCAATCATATTTAGATTTTGATTTTCTCCAATATCCAGAGTTCCTTCATTGAGAAACTAACATCCAATTTCCCTTTTTCTATTTCTTTATTCGAGATAAGGATTATAAGTGCTAAAACCTCTTGGATTCACCAACAAACAGTTAATCACCAAACTTTTGTAAACTCATTATCAAGTCATTAAGTAGTTTCAACAGTCCCCATAAAACACAGGTGAATTGCTCAAATGATTAACAAAGCTATACAATGATAAACTAGGACAAAAAATAAATAAAGACCCTAATCTGCAAGTACACATAATGTGAATTCTGCCAAAACTTTTAATAGAAACTAGTAGGCAAGTGGTTAAGAGGATTTTTCAATCAGAACCAAAAACTAAACAACACATGAAACAGAAAACAAATATCAAACTTCTAACAAACTGTTCTAATATAAAACCAGTTCACAAAGGCAAGAATTTTCATTTGTAAATCGAAAACCGAGATTAAAAACAATTCCAATCTTACACGGTTCAAAATACGGTAGGGAGAGAAACCAGTGTTTATGAAGATGTAAGTAATCGCTTAATGCCAGTTTTCTGCTCTGATGTAAGTCTGGAGGGAAACTTGATATTGAACTTGACTTTCAAGTTTCCCTTTTTTGAAGGTTCCTTGGGAATAGGCATACCCTCTCCTTTAATAACTTCTTCATATGTTGGACTAATGATGGAGTTGATCGAAACCGAAAGATTCCTTCCGTCGAGGGTTGTCAGTTGCACCGTATAACCTGTCAGAGCTTCTACAAGAGATATCTTCTGGGTGACAACAAGATCATTGCCATCCCTTTTGAAGACACTATGAGGCTTCTCATCAATAATGAAAACAAGGTCTGCTGGTATTATTCCTCTCTGTTCATTTCCCTTCTCTGGAAATGTTATTTTTGTCCCTTTCTTCCATCCTGGCTTGATCTCAATAGTTAGAATTTCCTCTACTGTGGTGGATCTCCTTCACAATAAGAAAACATACAGTAGATTAGTTCCTCCTTCCTTGGTAAATCAATTTACTATTCTAATTTGCTGTCATACTTTTAAGTACATCATATGTCAACAAAATAAAACAAAAAACAAGTGATTGATATACATAAAAACATATCCTTGAAGGTGCCATGGGCAATGGTTTTGGTTCCTTGTCTGCATAAATAAGTTAGAGATAGGTTATACTTACCACCATTTTTTTCGTACCACCAATCTTGTTATTGTTGGATCAAAATCAAATCAATGGCTCTCATTTGATGCCATTTTATAACCGTTAATTTGATTTTGATCCAATGATAAGAAGATTGGTAGTAAGAGGTGGCAAGAAAAAAAATATGGTAAGTATAACATCCCTCAATAAGTTAATCAACAATAAAATAATTTTGCATTTAACTGGCTCAAATTATTTTCTGACACATGGATTAGTTAATGACATGAAGTGAATACCTTCCATTTTCTAGCATGGACTAATCAAAGACATGAAGAAATTTTTTAATGAAATGGGAACCATTTATGATGAACATGTATTATCTGTTTACGCAACCAAAGTGGTATTTGATTTCTTAGTTATGTTTGCATACCATGCCCAATTTCTATAAATTCAACTATGTTTCAATTCATTCACGGTCCAAAATGCATTTTTCAATCATTTGGATATAAATATTCTTCTATCATGCCTTAACAAAAAGTCCAAAGGTTTGATGGATATAAACTCTAAGTCCACCAGCAAGATACTATCATTAAGTGGCCTCTTCTTTTACCAAAATGGACATACATGGCTAATTTCCCCTAATATTTCTTCAATGCCAGTAGACAAATCATCTATCCCTGTCCCGAGCTTCGCTGGCTTGTTAACATCCACATTTTAGTCGTAGATTAATTAAAACCACACCCCTTAAATCTCGACTTGCGAGAGTAGGGTGAAGACAATTCTTGCATGTAGCCTTACCCTTGCATATTTGCAAAGAGACAGTTTCCTGGATTTGAACCCGTGACCTTTCAGTCACAAAGGAGCAACTTTACCACTATACCTGACTCATCCTCAAAATATTGGGCATTGAAACAACTAACACAAAGTGGTATTGTCCCCTACAGGTAACAAGTCCCTGTAGATTAGAACAGCACAAAGATGCATCTTCTAACTAAACTAAGGGGAGGGCAACTTTATCTCCTCAAGTTTTGCATTCATGGAACACAAATGACATTACTTTTGTCCTGATATACGTACCAAAGGTTACAATGCACATGATCAAGAAAAATAATAATAATAATAAATACAAAGCACATATTGAGTCACAATTCCAGCCAATTGAACAGAAAATAATAAAATATGAAAGAAAAATAATCTACATCTGTTAGAAGCCAATAAAATCCCATGATTTTTGTATGAAAAATGAAAGTGACATGAACCATTAGATAAAACATGGCCTAGAGTTACACATTCTATCTTCTTTTAATAGCACCCTTAGTAGTCACGCATCACAACTAGCTAATTTGAATGAATAAGGCAAACTGCAAATATGCAATTAATTTTTTTTATTAATGTTGGATGAAATTATAAACACAACGACAAGCATAAGTCCACAATAACTGGGAGAAAGATTCAGATCCTAGCAAAATTCTGTGCTCATATTTGCATTAGAAAATTAAGAAAAATTATTCAAGGAAACAACATATAGCAATGTAACGTGCAAAGCCACTGAAGGACTACGAGTATCAAAACTGCATATACATCAAGGATCTCATGTCTCAACTCATCTCAAATCCACCACTTTATTAGTGGAAAGTTGATTACTCTGAGCAAAATTGTCAAACTCAAGATTTTACTTAGGATCAGAAGGGAGAGAGTAACTTATAAAATCGACACGGATTGTAAAATCTTACTTAATATATAAATTTATATTCAAAATACACACACACACTGACAAAAAAATAATATTTAAATCAGTATTAAATTCAATTAAAAATTTCAAATTATAAAGAGTAATTTAACATTCAGTATTTATTAATTATATAAAAAATTTAATCTGCTAATTTAAATAAATGAAAAATAGTGGAAAGAAGTGAAAGTAAAAAATTGCAAATTTAAATAATAAAAAAAAAATTGAAAAGGAATGAGAAAAGAAATATATAGCTGAACTACACAACAATTATGTCTCTCTTTTTCTCTCTCTTTAATGGCCTAAGTGAAGAAGATGCTTTTCACTCTCTCTATTCAGTGGCCGATTGCAGCTGGAGCACTTCACGTCTCGCACTGCCCACTTCATCGTCGATCTGGTCTCCGATGACAACCAATCAATCATCTCAGACACTTTCCCCCCTTCTCTGTCTCTCTCTCACTCACTTTCTGAGATACAAGGGTATTTTTGTGAATCATCCAGAACAGAGGGATCGCACCATTCCACATTTTTACAATTTCAATCAACGATCCAGTGCAATCCCATTCATTCACGATCTTGCAACCGAGTTACTGTGTTTAAGCAGAAAACTCGTAGGATTGTATGATCCTACGAGTTGAAACACGATGTTGACAATCATGACTCTGAGCATATACGACTGCAAATGTATAGTTCAATTTCAAATCTACCAAAATGATCAAGACAACTAATCATCAAACAACAACACAACAAATGTGAATCATCAAACCTGACCTTGGAATGTAATAACTCAAATCCATCCAATAACAATTACTACAAGTAACTTCAAATTTTCTTCATGAAAGTCAAAATGCAAGCAAAAGATGCTAATAAGTTAAACTAGACAGCTTACCCACTGGCATCAGTAACCTCCCTGGAAATCTTCATTTTTTTGGTAGTGCCTTTGTACAAATCTTCCAAACTGCATTGCAATGTTCTCTCTATGGGTGCACTTTTCCTTGGCACATTACCAGAGCCTTCTCCAGCCCCACTCCTAAAAGAAGTGAAAATGTCATCCCCAAACATGCCCCTGGGAAAGCCAGATACACCAGCACGACCACCACCCATATCACCCATTCCACCAAAGGGGCTTGAAAACCCGAAGAACTCCGAAAATATATCATCTGCACTTCTGGGGTTGAACCGGAACGTCGTTGGTCCGCCATCACTTCCACCAGAAAATCCACCGGCGCCAGGGGGCGGCACCTGCCCTTTCAATCCCTCCTCACCATACTGATCATACACAGCTCGCTTTTGTGGATCACTCAAAACCTATCAAGAATCAAATCACTAAGAGAACCCATGATTTTTTTTTTTTTGGTAAAAGAGAACCCATGATTTAAATCACAAGAAAAATTGAAAATACGACACCCAATAGTTCAAATTGAAGGGGGAAAAAAATGGAAACTTCGCTAAAAGTCTCAGCTTGTTTGCACAACCCAATCCACATTACATTAAACCACTAGGAGAACCCACGATCCCAATGATTCAAATCACAAGAAAAATGGAAAATTTGACACCCAATAGTTCAAATTGTAAGAAAAATATTGGAAACTTTTCAAAACGGCAATTCACGTTACATTAATTTACTCGGAGAACCTACGATTCCAATGATTTAAATCACAAGAAAAATTCCTACCATAAAAATATCAATATAAAAGTGGCAAATTTGACACCCAATAGCTCAAATTGTAAGAGAAAAAAAGAAAAAGAAAGGGAAACTATGCTAAAAGTCTCGGCTTGTTTTCACAACCCAATTCACACTACATTAAATAACTAAGAGAACCCATAATTGCAATTATTCAAATCACAATAAAAATGGAAAAATTTGATACCCAAACAGTTCAAATTGTAATAAATGCAACCAAAAAATAAAAATGGAAACTTTGCCAAAAGTCTTTGTTTTCACAACCCATTTCACATTACATTAAGTGAATTGAGAGAGAAAATTTGTGTGACACAAAAACATACATCATAGGCTTCTGAGATTTGCTTGAATTTGGCTTCAGCTTCTTTTTTGTTGTTAGGGTTCTTATCAGGATGCCACTTCATGGCAAGCTTGCGATAAGCTTTCTTGAGATCGTCATCTTTGGCACTTCGATCTACCTGAAGGACTTTATAGTAGTCTACCCCCATTCCTTCTCCTTTTCCGATTCGCCGGAGGAGCAATTAGTACTGTTGTATAGTCACAGGTGGAGATGAGAGAGACAAGGAACTCATCCACATGGACACACACACACACAAACACATCTGGGCTCAACAAAATGCACTTGTTTAGGATTACGTTGCCATGTTGATACTAGGCCCAACTCTGTCAAGTTCAAGCATATGTGTGTGTGCTCTTTTTTTTTTTTGGTTTGGAATTGAGGTAAGGTTGGTCAGTTTTTTGGTGCCAACTGAATATTATCATGATTTGGTTATAAAAATTTATGGGTTTGGTGTTTGTCATTTTAAATGACATAAGTTATGTCATTTTAGGAGAGAGATAGACACAGAAAAACGGAAATCATGGGAGAGAGAAAGTGGGTGTTTTTTTTAATTTAAAATTCAAATTTTCTGTGTCTGTATCTCTCTTAAAATGACATAACTTTCTGTCATTTAAAATGACAAACATTTTTCCCAAAATTTATTCTAACATATGCCCAAAACTTTCATTGAATATAACATTTATAACCAAGGGATATGTTATTATGTCTACTCTTGTTTTGCCTACATTTGTTTATCCCTTTTAATAATGTTAGATTACAATCTCATCAAATGATGAAGATTTACTATATAAAATAAATTTTTTGACACCTTTTTCTCTTCCACCGCCTCATATTCTTTCTCTCTCCTCCCCTGGTTCGCTGCTGTCTCAAAAGGATGGCAGTTCGAACCCGGCTGGCCGATGTGAGGTGATATGTAATCTCTCCCAGAAATCCTCAAAGAGGTTGGGGGGTCTTCCCCGACCCTGGTGGGATACCGGTGCCTACCCCCACCTAAACTTTTTTGTATTAAAAAAAAAGTGCAAGCTTTTTTTCTCAATTCATCTAACCCAACCATTGTTATAAGCATTTACATTTTACATAAAAAATTGAAAAAGGGTGTTAAGAAGAAACAAACCCAGATGCCTTATGTTATGGAATCAGGTAGGCTTGTTATTGGGCGTAACATAGAGAGAACAAAAATTATTTCCTCATTTCAAGGTGAAAAACAAGATAAGAAGGAGATAAATTGATTCGATTTCAAATTTCAACAACAAAGTAGAAACGTTACGCTAATCGTGGATTAATTCAAAGGAAGAGATTATTCGTGGTTTTCATTTTTTTGTAATTTTGTGGTTTCTGCCATGTTCAATTATATCATATTCAAGAAATTTTAAAAATTATACTCATCCAACAAAACTATCATGTCATTAATCATTGTATGGATTTAGATTCAAATATAAACTCAGGTTGTAAATCATGCAAATCAATAGAGAGAAAGAAGAGGAAAGAGAAAGAGTGTGAGATGTAGTAAGGAGAAAAAAAAAAGGAAAAAATGGTTTATTTTATTCCACAAATCTCCACCTTGGATGAGATTGTAATCTAACGATGTTGAAAAAGGTAGGTCACTGTAGGCAAAATAAGAGTAGGCAGAATAACGTATCCCTATAGCCAAATGGTAATAAAATTCGACGTAAATATAAAAATCCTATTAAATGCAAAATCTTAAGGAGATATTAATTTCTTAAAATATCTTATCAAGGTTAAAATAAAATCATTAACAATGAGTTAAGATCACAGAGATTGGGACAAAAAGCACGATTTCTTACTATTTGAAAACCAAATAGTTAATATGTTTTGCATTTTTGATCTAAAAAGCAAGATCATTTTACATATTCCACAATTTGAAGAAGTTCCACAATCCACAGTAAACCTGATGGATAAAATAACTCGCGTGCTTGATTGAAAAAAAAGTTGCAGCTATTCTGACACTTTAATATTAAGGTTCCACCAATTTTTTTTTTAAAGTAACTAAATATTTCTATTTATCAAATTCACGAAACGGAACAGTTATCGTGCCTGTTTTCTACATATAATTACATCTTTTGTGAGGCTTACATAAGAATATAGAAGTTCTATTTGTTCCAAACATTTTCTTAATTTGTTTCCAATTTTTAATTTTTTTGAACTCTCAATTCAGTTTAATAGTAATCAATATATTATCATTTCACAGCTTGTTAGATGAATATGAGAATCAATTATTGATTTTTTCCCTTACAGATACTATGTTGTTAATCTTCTTCCACTGTCTAAAGTTTATTTTAACCATTTAATCATTTGAGTTCCACCAACCAACAAATTAATTTCGAATTAATAATTCGTAACTAGATTAAACCATTCGACTTCTAACCAATCATTTTCGTCTTGAATAGAATTTTACAAAAATTAGAAGCTAAAAACAGCTTTAGTATCATGCAATTATCGTAAACTCAACTTAATCTTACGACAGAATAAATTCAATACGAACATATATGCACATATTTTAAAATAAATGCTAATAAAATAATTATACTTTTCGGGCAAATTTTCTTTCGTACTTCTAGATAATGGAGAAATTAATAAATTAACAAAGATATCTTACCTTCGTACAAATAAAAAAATTTGAAGAAGCTTCAATCGTACAAAAAAGACCACTATAAATATTCTTAGGGCCTGTTTGGTAAATAGATATTTGTAAAAATATCAAGAAAGTTAAAATGAGTTTTGTACTTGGTCACGTTTGGTAGGAGTTTTGATATGAGTTGCCTGAATATTCAGTTTGCCATGAAATTGCTCTTATGACCAAACTGTGATCCAGTTAACCTCCACAAATTACCACCAAAAGGGTGGTATTTGTGAAATACTCGATCAAAGAAAATGTTGTCTGATATTTTGGGACAATTGTACCCTTCTCTCTTTCTTCATCAGTAAAGGTCATGGATCTTCTTATGAGGACTTGCTGTTGAAAAAAGCACTGCTACTCACCTCATTCGAAATCGGAAGCCATTTTCATCGAAACGCCATTTTCATCGAAACGTGAGTTTTCTTGTCTAAGGCACCGCAAGGTCTCCATTATTTGTGTTAGTGATTTATGTGGATTATTTTTGCAATATGGCATTTTGTGCTCTTTTTATCAAAATGGGAATGGCTTCTTCCCATGAGTTTCTGAATTCTGAGTTCTCGCGCTACTGCACTCGTTCCCGGGGCAAAAAAATTCGTCTTTCAAACGAAGGTGGATCTAACAACCCAGATGTAGTGGACGGTCAAATATCTTCATGTTCATAGGGAAAAGAATAATTGCGCATATTGATTGGCTAAAAAAGCTGTCCATTAATGACATCTGTGTTTATCCGCAACCGCAAGCACCTCAAGCCTTGATAGCCTTGCTCAATGAAGACGATAGGAGGGCCTTTGGCTCTGAATTTGTGGTGTAATTGTTTTGTTTTTGGGTATAGCCCCTCTTTATTTATTAAAAAAAAAAATCTTGCAAAAGAAATAGTGCAATGAGGGTTAGTTTTGTAAAATAACACAATCCCAGTGGCATTTCACAATCAACCAAATATGGAATCAGTAATCTTTATCTAATATTCTCAGTAATATTTTCACCAACCAAACAACTTTTTAGTAATATTCTCGTAAAACTCAATTCCTGACAATATTCTCAATAATCATGATTCCAGAATAAAAAAAAAAAATTCTCCTGTACTAAACACCCCTTTAAGATGAAAGAAATACACTACGGGATCAAAGTATGTATATACAAATTCGAAATAGGAACACAATACAGCAAAACCAAAATTGGGACCAATTTGAGGAAATATGATACTACATATTCCATTCCAATATACACTATTCCAACTATATATTTACACGCCAGTTTATTGCCCAATGCGAAGGTACATAGAATGGGGGGCAATCCTTGGCACATGGCCCAACTATCTAGCTATCTCAATGGGGCCAATTCATCAATCCTGGCTCTTCATTCCCTAGACTAGGGAGAGTCGTAGCAATTAATCTAAGTTAAGTCTAAGCTAATTTAAGTCTAGTCTCGCAGTTGACTAGTAGATTCCACCACTCAATCATGCTTGCTTACAGTTTAGCTCGCTGTAGATGATTCTTTGGATTTTTCTGTTACAGTGTCCTTGTCTGAGTTGCTTGTCTCCCCAGCCTGTGTTTGACTAGTTTGTGCCTGACTTGAAACTTGAGAATCGGATGCAAGTCCCAGAACAACGAGCACAGACCTGAACACATTCAAAAATTCAGAATCAACATTGCCAAACAGGATAAACACAGTGACTCCACAGAATTGTTGTGCCGAGTGAATTCAAGAACCTGGGAAGTGAAGCTTGTATATCTGGCTGGCTAGCATGAGCAATCAATGGAACCTTCAGTGCTGGAGTTCTATTTAATGCAATTTCCAATTGTGCTGGAGGTAGCTGCTTGCAAGCATACATCACCAGAAAACGCATTAGAACAAATATGTTTTATTTTTTGGGGATAGTTGGTTCATGATAATTTTAAAATTTGAAAAGCTTTCAGAAAGACCATCCAAAAATGAGGAAATGGCAAAGAGAAAAATAAGAATAGAATGGTATATCAAAAGCATACATTTTCTTTATTTACTTCTGGTTTCCCTCGACCACAAATATTCCCACCAAAAAAATAGCAAATTATTCAAAGTTGAATTGAGGTGAAAAAGAAAAATAAATGAAAGCTCAATGGCATCACTTAAGATGATAATAAAATGGGAGGCAATATAATTATTTAAAATGGAAATAAAAATGAATTGCCTTTTTCATTTTATATTAATCCATTCTCAAACCCCTTTTTTCTATACAGAAGTCAGGCTTCTCTTAACAGGCAGAGAATCAAGCTCTGACGAAGAATGCCATCTAAATTATCTTTACAGACCACGCAATCTTTCTCACTTCAAGAGAAAAAAATACTAATCTAACTACTGCAGTCATATTTCTATTTATTGTACAATTAATCTAGCATCCATGAAGTTCTCCTAATAATTGGCAAGGAAATGTACAAACATCTTATAAAACAAAGTACAATTTGAGAAGGGATGGGCAAAATATGATCTCACTAGATTGTTTTTTGTCCAGTGCTTATGGTATGTAATAGAATACTAATTAGTAATTACAACGAACACAGTCCTATAAATTCTGAAACAATATACGTACGTTGTTTTATCCTCAAAACTAGTAATTATTAGCATATGTTATGCTTTCGCGTGTGTATCTCTTACTTTTACTCATACAAGTACTGAATACTTTCTGTTAATCATTTTACATCAGAACACTTGAATTTTCTCCATCACTCTCTCTCTCTCTCTCTCCCCCTTTTCCTGCACTTTTCATTTTCTCACCCAACTCTAATATGAAGGCCTGAACCATTTCTTATTCTCTATCCATGGCTTCTGCAACATCATCTACACAAAACAACCGAACCAGTAACGAAAACAACCGCGACTGTGTGTGACAACAAAGCTGCGCTCTTCAATTATCAAATTTCAGTGCAGCTCACTAAAGGCAAGTATCGCTTTTCGAACCAGATAGTAGAACTGATCATCACTTCACATCAACTCCATAGATTCCTCATGAATCAAAAAATTCCGTAGAATTTATTGTCAGAAGATTGTGAGAACCAAAACGCCAAGTAAGAGTATGTTGATAGGTTAACTTGGGACTAGCACGATTTCCAAATCAGTTGTGAATGATATTGTTAAGAGTGTTAGTGTTAATAGTTTAGAAGTCCCACATTGAGTGTGTCTCTTTGTATTCTTCAATTGGTTTGCTATATAATAGCACCAATGTTATATAGTTTAATACAACAAGGATTACTATTATTTCCTCTTGTATCTATGATATTCAACATGGTATCTAGAGCCTAACAAGAGGAATCTTAATCCGTTTAACTTAGTTCTATTTTCCATAATTTCAATATGGTTATAGAGAGATATCACCCTCCTTGAGGGATTCCCGTTGCTATTTCTTTTTCGGGTTTTTTCTTTGTATGCTCTGTGACTGCAGCTTAGACTGATTTGTCACATCAGAAAAGAATGATCCTTGGGAAGTTGTTGGGTTGACCACCGTTGTCGTTGACCGACCACCGTTGACCGCGTCGTCCACCGTTGACAGCCGTCTCCGGCGACTTTTCCGGTGATCCACCATCGTCTCCGACGACTTTTCCGACGACCCACCGCCGTCTCCGGCGAATTTTCCGATTCCGCGAAGCTTTGTTTTTCTTTAATCTTCTTTCTTCCCAAGATGGAGTATTTATACGATTCATCATCCATCTTGAGGGGGAGCACTGTCCAAGTTGCTGATGTTGTCTCCGCTGATGTTAATTCCGACACTGAAGTTCCTCTTGAGGGGGAGCACTGTCCATGTTGCTGATGGTCATTCCAACACAATTGTCTTTGCCGATGATAATTCCGGCACTGTTTAGAAGTTCCTCTTGAGGGGGAGCACTGTCCATGTTGCTGATGGTCATTCCAGCACAATTGTCTTTGCCGATGATAATTCCGGCACTGTTTAGAAGTTCCTCTTGAGGGGGAGCACTGTCCATGTTGCTGATGGTCATTTCAGCACAATTGTCTTTGCCGATGATAATTCCGGCACTGTTTAAAAGTTCCTCTTGAGGGGGAGCACCGTCCATGTTGCTGATGGTCATTCCAGCACAATTGTCTTTGCCGATGATCATTCCGGCATCTTCCATGTTGATGTTCATTTCGACGCCATTTTTAGCACATTGTTGATTTTTGGTTTCTCATTTAGGAGATTTATTTTGATGTTATAATTGAATCTGAAATATATTGTATATTCAAGTGTGTAAGTCTGTACAAGGAGGCTCTCTATTTATAGAGGCTAAAAGACCTAATGGGCCAAGCCCACAATCTAGACTATTCTAATAATAATAAATTAATATTATTTCTTACACTCCCCCTCAAGCTGGTGCGTATATATAAAAAGCTCAGCTTGTTACAAATATGATCTATTCGGGGACCTCTAAGAGCTTTAGTGAATACATCCGCAAGTTGATCATTGGAATTGACAAATGCTGTCTCGATCTCCCTTAACTGGATCTTTTCTCTAACAAAATGACAGTCAATTTCTATATGCTTGGTCCTCTCATGAAAGACTGGGTTAGAGGATATATGCAAAGCGGCTTGGTTGTCACAAATGAGCTTCATAGGCCTTTGTTCACAGAGATGGAGTTCCTTCAGCAATTGACTCAGCCAGATGAGCTCACAGGTTGCATTTGCCATTGCCCGATATTCTGCCTTCGCACTGGATCTGGCGACCACAGTTTGCTTCTTACTCTTCCAAGAGATCAAATTTCCTCCGAAGAGAACACAATACCCCGAGGTGGATCGTCTATCTGAAGGAGAACCTGCCCAGTCAGCATCTGAATAACTAGAGATCTCTGAACTCCCTTTATTTGTATATAATAAACCTCTTCCTGGCGCCTTTTTAATATATCGGAGAATTCTAATAACTGCATCCCAATGGGAGTCACAGGGAGAATCAAGAAATTGACTTGCAACACTCACTGCGAAGGAGATATCTGGCCTTGTCACAGTAAGATAATTCAATTTTCCAACTAGTCGGCGATAGCGACTAGGATCTGGCAGTGGCTCCCCCTGTCCTGGTAATAACTTAACATTGGGGTCCATAGGTGTATCAATGGGTTTACAGCCTAACATGCCAGTCTCATCTAGGATATCCAGTGCATACTTCCTCTGACAGATGGAAATGCCCCGCCTAGACTGTGCAACTTCGATCCCCAAGAAATATCGAAGTCTGCCAAGATCTTTGGTCTGAAATTGATTGAATAAATGCTCTTTCAACTGATCAATCCCGATCTGATCACTGCCTGTAATGATAATGTCATCAACCTAGATCAGGAGATAAACGCACTGGCCAGAAGAGCTATGCCGGTAAAAGACAGAATGATCGGCTTTGCTTCTGATTAATCCAAAGGATTCAACAACTGAACTAAAGCGGCTAAACCAGGCCCGAGGAGATTGCTTCAGGCCATATAAAGATTTCCGAAGTTTACATATCATTCCAGAATTCTCCCCCTGAGCAACAAAACCTGGTGGTTGCTCCATATAAACTTCCTCCTGCAAGTCACCATGTAGAAAAGCATTCTTAATATCAAGTTGGAGAAGGGGCCAGTGATGAATGGCGGCAAGGGCAAGAAACAGGCGAACAGAAGCCATCTTAGCAACAGGAGAAAAGGTATCCCCATAATCAAGACCAAAGATCTGTGTGTATCCCTTGGCCACTAAGCGAGCTTTAAGGCGATCAACAGTGCCATCAGGACCAATTTTAACTGTGAACACCCATCGACAACCAACAACAGACTTCCCGGGAGGAGCACGAACAAGATCCCAAGTGCCATTGGAGTGAAGTGCCTGCATTTCATCAAGCATCGCCTGGCGCCACCCTGGATGAGATAGTGCTTCACCTGTGGTTTTAGGGATGGAAACAGAAGAGAGACTAGAAACAAAAGTAAAATGTTGTGAAGAAAGTCTGTCATAACTCAAGAAAGAATAAAGGGGATGAGGATTTCGAGTGGATCGAATACCTTTCCGAAGGGCAATGGGAGGAGTCTCTGATGGAGGATCCGGAGGAGAAGAGCCGACGGGAAAGGGCGATGAGTCATCAAGAGGCAAAGTCGAAGGAGGTGCAGGCTGACGACGCTGGTATGTGAGGAGAGGACGATCTGCAGGTATTGAGGTAATTGGTTGCTCCTTTGGAATAGGGTCACCTGCAGCTGGTAAAGACAAGTCAAGAAAAGGAACAGGAAGGACCTGATCAACTTGGGACACTGGAGACGGAGTAGAGTGAAAAGGCTGCTGATCAAGGAAAGTGACATCAGCAGAAACGATATAACGCTCGAGATCAGGAGAATAGCAACGATACCCTTTTTGAAAACGTGTATACCCAAGGAAAATACATTTGAAGGCCTTGGATGTCAACTTGTCTTTACCTGGAGTAAGATCATGAACAAAACAAGTACAGCCAAAAATATGTAAAGGCAGAGGATAAGATGGTGCTCCGGAAAACAAAATATTGTGGGGAACATCATTATTTAGCACAGAAGAGGGCATACGGTTGATAAGGAAACATGAGGTGATAATAGCATCTGCCCAAAAACGGAGTGGGACGTTCATATGAATGAGAAGGGTACGTGTAGTTTCAACTAGATGTCTATTTTTACGTTCAGCGACTCCATTTTGTTGTGGAGTGTGGGGACAGGTAGTCTGGTGTATCGTCCCGTGTGTATCCAGAAATTTAGAAAATTCAAGAGACACATACTCTTTTGCATTATCACGGCGCAAGATTTGAATAGAAGCACCAAATTGAGTTTTTATTTCTGCAAAAAACTTTTGATAAATTGAAAATAACTCAGAACGATTTTTCATTAAATAAACCCAAGTGCAACGGGAGAAATCATCAATAAAGGTGACAAAATACTGAAAACCCAAAACAGACGTTGTTCGACTCGGACCCCAAATATCAGAATGAACAATAGAAAAAGGAGCATCAGCTCTTTTATTGACTCTATTAGCAAAGGAAGAGCGAGTGTGTTTTCCTTGCTGACAAGAATGACAGTTTAAAGACTTAAGATTGGATAAAAAAGGAACCATATGCTGAAGCTTGGAGAGGTTTGGATGACCCAGACGGCTGTGAATTAGCTCAGGAGACTCTGTGAGAGAACAGGCTACTGGAGAAGGTGGTGCAATTAGATAGTAGAGACCTCGTGACTCAACGCCTGCACCAATCGTCTTCCCCGTACCCGAATCCTGCATAGAAAAGGATTGTTTAGAGAAGGTAATAGTACATGAAAGAGAATGAATCAACTGGCTAACAGAGATTAAATTAAAAGGAATGCCAGGTATATAATAAACAGAACTCAAAGTTAAAAGAGGAGTTGGGTTGGCTTCCCCAATTCCACGAGCAGGAGCCTTAGTGCCATCAGCAAGAGCGACAGGGGGTAGGTTATTAGAATAAGAAAGTGAAGTGAAGAGATCTTTATTACCACAAAGATGATGAGTAGCACCTGAGTTTATTATCCAGGGTCCAAGAGATGATTGATAAAAACAAGCAACATGATTACCAGTGTCTTGAGTAAGATGCTGAGAAGAAACCTTCTTGAGAAGTGCCTCATAGTCGGCACTTGAAAGAGATACTAATCCAGTTGAAGGTGGCGTAACATCAGTTTGAGCAAATTTGGCAGACGGTGGCTTCAAATGAGGGTACTTCCTATAGCAGCGTTCTTCAAAATGCGCAAGATTCTGGCAATAATTGCAACGAGGCCTCTGTCTGCGGCCACGTCTGCGACCGCGTCCACTGTTCCAATTGGAATCACTGACCCAAGAAAAGAATGGAGATGGGGTAGTACCGGAGATGATGCCAGTCGTGTTTTTGGACGCATTATTTGAGCCCTCCATCACAAAATAAAAGGAGATGACCAGAAAATAGCAAAGAACTACAAGAAAGCAAGAAATCGCGCAAAAACGTTGCACAAAAGTGTCCAAACAGCGGGTTTTTCACTGATATCTTTCAAACGGATGGGACCCACAACGAGCGGAGACCAGATCTGGAAAGAGGGTGAGGAGGCGAGCAAGATGGTGGTGGTCCGGCCTGGAACGGTGGCCGGACGGTGGCTCACGCGCCGGAGAATTCCACCGGCGCGTGGCGGCGCGTGGATGCTCCGATCAACACGCGGCTTGGACAGACAGGGTCGCCTCCCTGAGCCGCTCCTGATCGCGTGGTGGTTGGACGGAAAAGTCGCCGGAAAAGCAGTCTGACGGCGGTGAACAGTGGCGGACGGTGGTTTTGTGGCGGTTTCTGGCGATGAACGGAGGCTGACGATCTTTTTCCTAATGATACGAGGTTGAGGACAAGAAATTTGTGACTAAATAAGGGTTAGGTGTGAAAGGATGGTTGCCGGTATGATGCACGACAGTAAAAAGAAAGGAAAAGATATATATGCGGAAGCAGAGCCCTCAGATCGAGAGCTCTGCTACCAAATTGAATCTGAAATATATTGTATATTCAAGTGTGTAAGTCTGTACAAGGAGGCTCTCTATTTATAGAGGCTAAAAGACCTAATGGGCCAAGCCCACAATCTAGACTATTCTAATAATAATAAATTAATATTATTTCTAACAGTTATGTTACTTGGTCTTTCTTGTAAAGAGCTTGTAGCATAGTCAAGGGGAAACCACGGCTGCTCACCAACTGTTAAATGAAATGTCTGAGAGGGATCTTGATGCTGATGTCCTGGTCAGCTCAGTTGTCTTTGCCGATGATTCCGGCACCATCCATGCTCTGATGTCCATTCCAGCACTG
This sequence comes from Gastrolobium bilobum, assembly GCF_033153095.1. NCBI lineage: Eukaryota > Viridiplantae > Streptophyta > Magnoliopsida > Fabales > Fabaceae > Gastrolobium > Gastrolobium bilobum. The sequence goes on along the minus strand of NW_026898003.1, from coordinate 319,157 downwards.
TCTCTTTATCAGCTCTTCAGACTGATGGTCATTCCAGTTGATTTGTTGTACTTAGTCATTTCATTTCGTTGATGTAGCATTGTTGTTTTTTGGTTCCTAATAGGAGTATTATTTATGTATCAAGCTTGTAGCATATGATCTATATGCTACAGCTTGAGGGGGAGTGTTAAGAGTGTTCGTGTTAATAGAGTAGAAGTCCCACATTGAGTGTGTCTCTTTGTATTCTTCAATTGGTTTGCTATATAATAGCACCAATGTTGTGTAGTTAAATACAACAAGGATTACTATCATTTCCTCTTGTATCTATGATATTCAACAGATATTTTGGGCATTCGACATACACATGAAGCATGGGAGAAAATTCACAAATAGTTCCATGGTATGATGAGATCAAAGGCCAGGCAACACAGGTCTGGAATTCATTCAATTAAACAATTCACGAATACTTGTTGCGTATAATCATTGTGCAACTCACTCAAGGCTATTCAAAATCTAGTATACGAAAATGAACAAATTGAGCACATTTTAGAAGGTTTACCTAATCCTTTTGTTCTTACCGTCCACGAATGCAAGAATCAGTACACTCTACATGATTTGACAATAGAGCTTATGGCACATAAGCAACTACTGTCAAAATTGTTAGAGAAATAAAATATAAAACACCTTCACCTAACAATTTAAGCTTTTAAGTTTAATCGGTTGCTTTACATGATACTAGAGACTTTGTGATCAAGTGGTCACGAGTATCGACTCACCGTCCCATTCTTTTAATAAACAATTGAATATTGTGGAGCTACTTAGCACAAGTAGGTAAGGAGGCAGAATGTGTGAGGAAGCATGTTAGAGAAATAAAATAAAAAATCATTAATGTGACATTCACTTAACAGTTTAAGCATTTGGGTTGAATGAGTTCTTTGTAGAAGCAGAATGAAGCTCTTCTTGGAGAATCAGCCACTGTTAATGTGATGCAGCATACTCAATGATTAAGCAATTCACAAAACCAGGATGCTCTGCTCGTCCCTATTTTGTAATGCAGAATAGAGCACTGATCAGAGAGGTGCTCACCACAATTATGGAGGTCCCAAAACTTCAAACTCGTCAAGCAGAGACAAAGACGAAACTTCTGGATGAGGAAATCGACGAAGAGGTTGTAGTAATTGCGCCAATGTGCTCCGTCAACTATGCTATAAATATGGACATCATGTTCACTCATGTTGGTTTCGGTTTGATGAAGGATTTGTGCCTAATCTCCTCCTCCAGCTAATCCAGCTCAGTACTTTACTTCTGAGCCTCAAATTTGCCTCTCAGCCTCGACAATGACTGGCCCTAAATCCAAATTGAAATAGAATGTCCTTGTTTTTATCAAACCAGGCCCTTGGTGCTTGGTTTAGGCCATAAAGAGCATTGTGCAATTTACAAACAAGAGACTTGTCATGGGATTCAAAACCAGGAGGCTAATGCATGTATACTTCTTCCAGTAAAACTCTATTGAGGAAGGCATTATTTACATCAAGCTGCCTAAGAGTGCAGCCGAAAGAAAGAGTGATGGTTAGTATTATTCGAATAGTTATTGGCTTTAGAAGAGGAAAAAAAGGTTTCACTATAATCAAAACCAGGCTGTGATGAAAGTCCTTAGCTATAAGACGAGCTTCATACTTGTTAACTAAACCACTTGGGCTTTCTTTTATGTGAAAAACCCATTTACAACCTATTGCTTTTTGACTAGGTGGCAGGGAAACTAAAGACCAAATAACATTAGTGTTAAGAGCATTAATTTCATCTGGCATAGTCGTAAGCCACTTAGGATGAGTTATGGCTTGTTTAACAAATGTAGGTTTCAAGAAAGTAAGAACAACAATAGGTTGGGAAGCTGTTTTTGATAGAGTGGTGATGGATGGCTGGAGAAGGAGTCCCGAGTGAAGATGAAGGTAAATATTCTGATGGCGAGGAAGATGTAGAAGAGAAGGAGACCTTGGAGAAGAACTAGGTGAAGAAACAATAGCAAGAGGAAAGGAATTAAGATGAGTTGAAGAACTTGCGGAATCTGAGGTGGAAGAGGGATCATGAGACGGAATAGAATAGAAGGAGAAAATTTGATTTTGAGACAGCATGTTGGTTGCCAATTGAAGACTAGTGACATGGAGAAGAGCTGCTAGGAGATGAACCACAGGATGAGGAGTTGTTGAATGGTGTTTGTGCAACTGATAGATGTCTTATTGGCATAGAAAGACGAAACTCAAGTACTAACTTTTAATCATGTAAAGAACCAATTCAACCTGTAAAGAACCAATTCAACCCAAAAACTTAAGCTGTTGGGTGAGGCTACATTAATGGTTTTATATATCTCAACACGCCCCCTCACACGAGAGCCCACTGGACTTGAAAGGTGGATAATGCACAGGCCCACCTACCTATGCGAGCTAAGAAATTCCACAAGAGAAAGTGGGGGGCGACGATGTTTGAACCCGGGACACGAGGCTCTGATACCATGTAAAGAACAAATTCAACCCAAAAGCTTAAGCTGTTGGGTGAGGTTACATTAATGGTTTTATATATCTCAACACAACCCAAAAGCTTAAGTTGTTGGGTGAGGCTACAGTAATGGTTTTATATATCTCAACACGCCCCCTCACACGAGAGCCCACTGGGCTTGAAGGGTGGACAATGCACAGGCCCACCTACCTGTGCGAACAAAGAAATTCCACTTGAAAGAAAGTGGGGGGCGGCGAGGATCGAACCCGGGACACGAAGCTCTGATACCATGTAAAGAACCAATTCAACCCAAAAGCTTAAGCTGTTGGGTGAAGCTACAGTAATGGTTTATATATCTCAACAAATCAGAAATGTCTTTGGTAAATACGGCTGAATATGGGAAGTAATTTTCATGGAAAAGAACATCCTTAAAGATATACAATCTGCCATCAGCACTTAAACATTTATATCCCTTGGAGATTAGGAGAGTAACCAAGTAATAAACTGATGCAACCAGAAAAATAACATTGAAATTATAGAGATAATGGAGGCCATGCCTCTTGTACATACACTAATATGCAGAAAATAAACCCCAAGAAAGCCTCAACTCCCCCTCAAACCAAACACCTAGGCTCAAGAGTTCCCTAGAGGTCTCTCATTTCCCCACTAACCAATTATGAATACATGCCTAACAGAAACATCACCCTAAACTTCTATATATACTAATTCTAAAATACTAATGGGCTTGGATTATTTATTATAGGCCCATCAATACTCCCCTTTCAAAATTCACCTAGAGAGGAGATAGGTGGTGTGAACAAACTCCCACCAGGATCCCATATTTTGAAGCCTCTTGACCCCAATGTCAGCTGCAATTCTTGAACCAAATGAATTTTCAAAAAATGTCATTGTCTTCCATTGTCGAATTTCTTCTTCCTCCTCCTTGTTTATCATCGTCTTCTCCCCTGCACCTGCGCGTAACTGCAGTTCAGAAATATTGGGCCTTCTCTGGTTCACATGAGGCCCAAAATGGGTTTCCCCACACAACCCATTATTTTCCTTCATGAAAATTCCCATTTTGCCTCCCTAAGTGGGCAAGTTTCTTGTTCCCGTAAACATTGGCCCATGTCTTCCATTGCTGATTAATGGGCCTTGCCCATAGCTTCCCTCACCAGAAGCCCAATTAGTAAGTGCAAGCCTAGTGTGGAAGCTAACCCCAAACCCTGACCCGTAACTTGAAGGACTCAACGATACTCCGATCCGTTCTCTTCTCTTCTCCCTTTCTTCCTCCTTGGTCAGTGATCTTCTCCGATGAGCAGCAAAGTCGATGGCCTGAGCTCCTTGTGCCACTGTCCTTGCAACCGTTCGTGATCGTTGTCACTGTTCGTGCTCAGTCTCCATGCTGTTTCCAGATATGTGTGCGCGTCGTCTCCCTATTCCAGATCTGACTTGGTCTTCTTCAACCTCTGATCTTTCCTCTTCATGCGATTCTCCTGTGCTAGTTCCAGATCTGTGTGATTCTTCTTCTTCCTCTTCGCCTGTTGATTTTTTTGTCTTCTACATCGCTGATCTGTTTTTCTTCTTTTCCTTCGTTTTTTTTAGTTCTTCTTGTTTCATTTTCTTCTGCCTCTTCGTTTTCGTCATCCCTTTTTTTTTTCTGCTATGTCATTGACATCCTCTTCTGCTTCGATTTTTTCCACTTTAATTTCTGTTTTGTCTTTATCGATTTTTTTTTCGATTTTTTTTGTTCTTTTTCTTCTTATTTGGCTGATGCTACTGTTTCTTCGATTGCTTCTTCTTCTACTGTGCTTCCATCTTCTTCTGTGTTTTCGTTCTTTGTTTCTTCCTTTTTTTGTTTCGTTTTTTTTTGTTCGCTTTTGCTTCTTTGATTTTCACTTTTTTTCCTTCTGCAAAACAAGGATCCATGCGCTCTATTAATGTCCACATTGTTTTTTGAAGTTGATGAACAACATCTTCAACTCGATCCATTCCTTCTTCCACTCGATCCAAGCTCCTCTCCAGTCTGTTGTTTTCCATTTTGTTTTTGTTTTTGTTTTTGTAGATATGGACCAAAAGCACTCCCTAGATCGGAAATGCTCTGATACCAAATTGATGGAACCAGAAAAATAACATTGAAATTATAGAGATAATGGAGGCCATGCCTCTTTTACATACACTAATATGCAGAAAATAAACCCCAAGAAAGCCTCAACTCCCCCTCAAACCAAACACCTAGACTCAAGAGTTCCCTAGAGGTCTCCCATTTCCCCACTAACCAACTCTGAATACATGCCTAACAGAAACATCACCCTAAACTTCTATATATACTAATTCTAAAGTACTAATGAGCTTGGATTATTTATTATAGGCCCATCATAAACACACTCGAGACCTAAATTGTAGCTTATGTTGATTGTAGGGTCTTAGATGAGGACGGCGGGCACACCCAAAGACCTTGATGAAAGAAAAGACAGATTGTATTTTGTATTGCTTTGTGAAAGGAACTTCAAAATCCAAGGTTGCAGTAGGCATTCTGTTAATAAGGTAAATAGCTGAAAGAAAAGCATGGTCCCAAAATTCACAAGATAAGGAAGGAAGCATGAGCTAACATAGTCAAATCCATATCAACAGTTTGTCTATGCTTGCGTTCAACAAGTCCATTTTGATGATGGGTATATGGAGAAATGAGTCCCAGAAAACCAAATGAATTTAGATATTTAGTGAAGGGTCTAAAATTCACCTCCCCAATCTGTCTGAAACTTTGATGGGAACCTTGAATTGAGTTTCAATTAGAGAAGAGGATGAACCAATCTATTATGACATACAATACACTGGACAGATTTCAAAAGAAGTATTATTACTTAACCGAATATTACAAGACTTCAAGTCAAATTTTAAAACCTTGGGATGAGGATGAACTAATCTATTATCACAGCATAAGTGGAAGAAGTGTCTATATCTTGAATATCAGTTGATAATTCAGTAAAAGAACAAGAAGTATAACTTGGAGATAAAGTAGTTGCTGGACAGGTAGTAGTGAGACAAGAAGAAACACAAGAAGGATATTGTTGAGGAGAGGTGTACTTGAACTGATACAAGCCACTACTACCAAGAACACCTTCAAGAAGAATTTGGTGAGAGTCCTGGATTCCACAAAAAACAATGACAACGAAACTCAGAATAGACAAAATTATCTTAGCAAACTTACTAACACTGACTAGATTCTTTGTAATAGAACGAACTAGTAGATGATTAAGAAAAAAGGTAGTGTGTAGTTGAGAAGGTAAGAGAATTGGAAAGAGCCTGCAGCTGTTAGTGCCAAATCTTGACCATTCTCTAACATGACTTGTTCAGCTCTAGTCAGCTGTGTGCTCTGATAGAAGGTCCATGGGTCTAACGCCAGATGATGGGAAGCACCGGAATCCAGGAACCATTCCAGATTTTGTGATTAACTGGATGGAGTAGGAAGCAAGCCTACATTATTAGGTGAAAGTGACTTGAGTTGTCAGCAACGCTTGAGATTGATTTTGATGTGTTCCTAGTTGATAATGTGGCTGATGATTGTTGAGAGAGAAGGAATTCTGGAGCCGATTAACATTCTGCTTTGTTTGAGGAGTTGCAAAGAAAAAAGGGTGCTGATTAGGTAGGGTGTTTTGTTATGAAGTTAAAGCCATTAATGGACCGAAGAATTGAGGATTAGGTGGAGGTGGCTGAGTGGGAACAAAACTTGGGTCAAATTGGTACCAACATGTGTGTACTTTATGGCCAAATTTATAACAGAGTTGACATTGCAGATCATGTCTTCCTTTTCCCCTACCTCTGTTTCTTCTGTCATTGACACGGCCACGACCTCTTCTACAGTCAAACATGCCTCCAAACCGCTGCTACTGCATACTCTGTTCAGGAGAATGAAAAACAGGGATATTGGGTTGTACAAGAGTTGGTGGGCTTCGGAGAAGAAGTATCAGGTTGATGGGTTACATTGACAGCCATTGAGTCAGTAATCAGAGATCTGTTATGTTTAATGAACTTGGAATCATGAGCAAGAAGTTCAATCTCATGGTCATCATCATGTGCATGTATCGTGGTCATGGAGTCATACTCCTGTGGAAGTCCAACTTCGAGAATGAGTTTCACTTGCTCTTCCTTAGAAATTGGAGACCCAATAGCCCATGGGTCCATAAGCGAGAGATTCTACTCAAGCAAGATCCTCACTCATGAATAGTTCTTCCACAACTTTTATCCTTAGTTGAGCTCATAGCTGTCGTGCCATTGATTTCATGAGCCCATGAAAATATTTGTGTATTTTCTCCCAGACTTGCCAATAATGAACGAGACCAAGGACTTTGTTCACAATTGGTTTTGTCAGAGTAGTCATTAGCCATGAAAGTACGATTTGATCTTGGGTTTCCCACTCAATGTAATCTGGGTTGATCTGATCTATAGCAGGATCCTCTTCAGAAATGTATCAAGGCGGTATCATGTGTTTTCAGTGAGCTTCACTGTTACATGATGAGCAATGAACCCAAATTTGAATTCGCCAGAAGCCATTGGGTAGGGAAGAATTTTGGTTTAGGCCCTCAGAGAGCTCTGATCCCATCAAATAAGAAAGGAAAGAAGAAGAAGAGAGAGAGAGAGAGCAGCGGTAAAATGTAAATGTTATATATATTTTCTAATTGATAATTGTAGAATATGTAGAATATTCTAGATGGTATTTATTGATGTAGTTAGTAGTTGTATATTTATTGATGTAGTTAGTAGTTGTATATTTATTGATGTAGTTGGTGGTTGTATATTTATTAAAGTAGTTGAGGTAGTTGGATGTACTCAATATAAAAAGGACCCATTGGATCTCTCAATGAATCAAGAAAGTATTATTCAGACAAAACACTTCTTCCACTTCTTCTTTTCTTCAATAATAAAGCATGAACAATACAATATGTAATACAGTGGAGCTGCATGTTGACAGCTCAGCTAGAAAGATAAATTCTAAAATAAGTACACCTAACCTATTCTAGGAAAAATATCTATACAAGCAATAAAACAGTAAAAAGAATAGAATAAGAAAATCCCAAATATAAAAGATTATAATATCCTTAATAATACTAATGATTGATATTTCAATTATACTTCCATCATATAAAATAGGTATGTAAGGGTATGGCGATGAACAAATATAATGAAAACCTTTTGAGAATGTTACGTGATGGAGATTAGAGTATAGACTGTTCAACAAGTTACGAATGAAAATTAGTTCTTGACAAGAGGAGTAAACAGACAATATTACCTGAAGCAAAATGCCAAATGATTGAGGATTCGTCAATTGCACACACTTCAAGAATCCCACCCACAACTTTGGGTATTTCCATATCTACAGCAATTCATTTAGTCATGCATAAGTACTCTGAACAACTGAATGAATTGACAAAAATGAAATTAATAAAACAAGCACCTGCTTCCTCACAAGGCGAGAAAGAATCCCCATTATAAAGTCAACCTATAAAAAAGTAAAAAAGTCAATAATTTTTGTAAAAATATATAAAATTCAAAAGAAACAATAACAGCAGATAACATGGGAAGTTTTTTAATTTAGAAAAGGAATTAAATCAATCGAAGGTAGCATCTTAATGGGGCATCTAGGGAAAAGATAAGCAGCTTTGTTTGATGAATCTATATCGGATTTCAAAACTAGATGATAGCTCTAAACAATCAATTACTGGTCGGATTCCTGAATTCTGGTACACAATAAACTTTGCATTATTACATTTCCTTGAATAAGTAAGCTTCTTACCAGTGTTGGAAAAGCACCAATTGCTTGTAATACGGTTCGCATGAACAGTAAAGGAAGAGGAATTTGCTCAACCTGCAGGGAAAAGCATTTGCCATAAAAGATCAACAAAGTCGAATATGCATTCCAAATATGTAAAACAATTCCCATAAAACACACCAATTGATTCAAAACTTTGGCAAGAACTTCTTGAGTGAAAATTTTCCGCTGCTCAAAGCAAGCATTGCATGCATCTGTGACCTGCATATAAACACTTCAGTTATTCAAAATGTATCTTGATTGAGCTTTGATGCATTAAACCAATAATCATAAGAGACCTACTCTTTTTAAGCGAATTCCATCTCTTTCAGGGTCAATTCCATGAATAGCAATCAAAACTTCAGCCGGAGTAAGCACCTGACCAGATTGTGATGATCCCTGTATAAGAACTCTGAAATTAATTCAATTGCTAAAATGCACTCAAAATTCAGAACAACTTTTTCTTGTTAAAATTTAGAACACTGGAGTGCACTTACTGCAGACTTTGTTGATCATGCAAGTTAAATCCCAAATACTACAAGTGCTAAATTTCATGAGGGCATAGAGCTAATCCAAACAAATGAGATCTTGTTTACCAGATTGTTATAAAAATTCGATTAAAAACAGTTATTATTTAAAATTGTAACCAATAATGTGCCTCAAGCTGCGATTGTTTTCCTTATTACTTCAACCCCAAATCATCTTGGTCTCCCTAGGGAAATCCTTTCATTACCATAATCGATTGCCACTTTTACCTTGGCATAGCATAACTGGCAAACTTTTATATAGCACAATTTATCCAACATCACATTGTGCACACCACAAACATCTAATCAACTTGTAAATTACTAATAACCAATTCTCTTCATTGCAAAGCATGACAAACCACACAAAATGGACTATGGGTATAACGTTTTCATTATACAATAAAATGGCACTGCAGTTGCTCCTCTTGAACTCATCCACTATCTTCTTCAAATCTAATCATCCTCCTCAATTTCATTAGGTCCAAAACTTTACCAAGATGTATGAACCACAAAGTAGTTACTTACCAAAACGTTTCACTCAATTCTTTCCTCTGCCAATTTTGAGAAGTTACAATGAATGATACAAACTGCAAAGAACCAATTCAACTTAAAAGTTTAAGCTATTAGATGAGGCTACATTAATGGTTTTATATATATCTAACACGCTCCCTCACACGAGAGCCCATTGGGCTTGAATGGTGGATGATGCATCAGGTCCAGCCTACCTGTGCTAAGAAACTCCACGAGACTTAATTAAAACTCCACGAGACTTAATTAATTATTTAATATGGAGGTGGTGAGGATCGAACCCGTGACACTGAGGCTTCGATATTATGTAAAGAACCAATTCAACCCAAAAGCTTAAGCTATTAGGTGAGGTTACATTAATGGTTTTTGTTAGAATATATTAGATGTGATTAGATATGATTAGATTTGATTAGATATGATTAGATTACGTCCTATCCGTAAATATTCTGATTGTATTAGGTCTGGGCCTTTCACTTAAGCCCATTAGGGTCTCTATATATTGTAACTCTCTGAATTAGATCAATACACAACATATTATTTTATATTCAAGTAGGTACCAGAGCTCTTTGTTTTGGGAATTTTCGCTTCCGCTAAAACTCTAAGCCCACTACTTAGGCGTTCTCTCCTTCCTCTAACGCCGTGCGTCCCTCCGGCTTAGTTCTACACTGTTCATGCGATTTTCAAAAAAAAAATAAAAAAAATATTGTTCACCTCGTCCGTACAGTTTATTGTTCACCGTCCCATACGATTTCACTGTTCATCGCGGCCGTACCGTACTGTTCACCGTCCGCACAAACACTGTTCATCCCGTCCGTACAGGCACTGTTCACCCTGTCCGTACAGGTACTGTTCACGAAAAAAAAAATCTTTTGTTTCAGAATTGATCATCTCCTATATAATATTATGGCAGCAAATGATTCTGATCATTCGGAAGTCAATTCTCAACCTCCTCCTGTCAAAAATTCTCCCAATATCATCTCTACCAATGTTGGGTCCATTACCTCTTCAAAATTAAAGGGTTCTGTTAATTACAAGAATTGGGCCACCTCTCTTGCTGCGAATATAGCTCAGCTATCAAACAATGCATCATTTGGTTCAGTTTCTCTCTCACTTGCGGACTATGCTGCGCTCCACACTCTTCTCAAGAAGGCTTCTCCTCAGTCTCAGCCCTCCGCTCCATATACTGGTAATCCCGTTGCTTGTGTTTCTCAATCTACATCACTTGGCACTTGGATATTTGACTCAGGTGCTACCGATCATCTCTGTGGTAATAAGGAACTCTTTACATCTCTTACATATTCTGATCATTTACCTTCATTTACCCTTGCTGATGGAACCAAAGCTCCAGTTCATGGGATTGGACAAGCTCGTCTGACCTCTACCTTGGCCTTGACATCTGTTTATTACATTCCTGGCATCCCTTATAACTTAATTTCTATTAGTAAATTGATCTACTCCCTCACTTGCACCATTACTTTTTCTAACCATTCTGTTTCTGTGCTGGATCCGGGTACGGGGAAGATGATTGGAGTGGGTCGTGAGTCACGGGGGCTTTACTATCTGGAGGTGCCTCGTCCTTCAGTGGCATGCTCTCTCACAGAATCTCCACAACTTATCCACAGTCGCCTTGGTCATCCAATTCTTTCAAAGTTGCAGAAGATGGTTCCTCTTTTATCCGGTCTTCAGTCTTTAGATTGTGTGTCATGTCAACAAGAGAAGCATACACGCTCCTCTTTTGCCAGTCGAGTCAATAAACAAGCTGATGCCCTTTTCTCTCTTGTTCATTCAGATATCTGGGGTCCAAGTCGTACCATGTCTGTTTTAGGTTTTTGGTATTTCGTTACCTTTATTAATGATTTCTCCCGTTGCACTTGGATTTATTTAATGAAAAACCGTTCTGAGTTGTTTTCTATTTATCAAAAAATTTCTACTGAAATTCATACTCAATTTGGTGCCTCTATTCATATTTTACGTAGTGATAATGCTAAGGAATATGTTTCTGTGGACTTTTTTAATTTCTTAGCCAAACAAGGTACTTTACACCAAACTACTTGTCCTCACACTCCACAACAAAATGGAGTAGCTGAACGTAAGAATAGACATCTCATTGAGACTGCACGGACTCTTCTTATTCACATGCATGTTCCTCTTCACTTTTGTGCCGATGCAGTCCTTGCCTCTTGTTTTCTCATCAACCTATGCCTTCATCTGTGCTTAATAATGACATTCCTTATAACTTATTGCTTCCAGATGTTCCTCTCTATCCTCTATCCCCACATGTCTTTGGTTGTACTTGTTTTGTTCATGATCTCACCCCTGGTAAGGACAAGTTAACATCTAAAGCCTTTAAATGTATTTTTCTTGGTTATTCTCGTCTTCAAAAGGGTTATCGTTGTTATTCTCCCGATCTTAAGCGTTACTTAGTTTCCGCTGATGTCACTTTTCTTGATCAACAACCCTTTAATTCTATCTCATCTCCGTTGTCACAGGTTGATCATGTTCTTCCTGTCCCTTTTCTTAACTTGTCTTTGCCAGCTGCAGGTGCTTCTATTCCAGATGAGCAACCTATTGCTTCTATACCTGCGGACCGTCCACTTCTCACCTATCAGCGTCGTAAAACTGTGCCTCCTGTCGACTCGACTCTTGCTGACTCATCACCCACTGTTGTTGATTCTTCCTCTCCGGATCCTTCACCAGAGGCTCTTCCCATTGCTCAAAGAAAAGGTACACGTACTACTCGTAATCCTTATCCTCTTTATACCTTTTTGAGCTATGACCGTCTTTCTTCACCTCATTTCACCTTTGTTTCTAGTCTTTCTTCTGTTTCTATTCCTAAGACCACAGGTGAAGCACTTTCCCATCTAGGGTGGCGCCAAGCGATGCTTGATGAGATGACTGCACTTCATTCCAATGGCACTTGGGACCTTGTTTCTGCTCCTCCAGAGAAGTCTATAGTTGGTTGTCGCTGGGTGTTTACTGTGAAAGTTGGACCTGATGGCCATGTTGATTGACTCAAGGCACGCCTAGTTGCAAAGGGTTTTATTCAAATCTTCGGCCTTGATTATACCGATACATTCTCTCCGGTCGCTAAGATGGCGTCAGTTCGCCTATTTCTTGCTCTTGTTGCTGTTCGTCATTGGCCACTCCTTCAACTTGACATCAAAAATGCCTTTCTTCATGGTGATTTACAAGAAGAAATCTACATGGAGCAACCACCTAGTTTTGTTGCTCAGGGGGAGTCTGGGAAGGTGTGTCGTCTTCGAAAATCCTTATATGGTCTCAAGCAGTCTCCTCGAGCATGGTTCAGTCGCTTCAGTTCTGCTGTTCAGGCGTTTGGCTTAATTCGCAGTAAAGCTGACCATTTTGTATTTTATAGGATTACATCTCTTGACAAGTGCATCTATTTGTTAGTCTATGTTGACGACATCATTCTCATCGGAAGTGATCAAGACAGAATTCGTCAGTTAAAACAGCATTTATTCAGTGCATTTCAAACAAAGGACCTTGGGAAGCTGCGTTACTTCTTGGGAATTGAGATGGCGCAATCTAGACAGGGCATTTCTATTTGTCAAAGGAAGTATGCCTTGGATATCTTAGAAGAAACTGGTATGTTGGGGAGTAAACCAGTTGATGCACCCATGGATCCTAATGTCAAGTTATTGCCCGGACAGGGGGAGCCGTTGTCTGATCCTGGACGTTATCGGAGGCTAATTGGGAAGCTCAATTATCTTACTGTGACTAGGCCAGATATTTCTTTTGCAGATATCTCTTTTGCTATTAGTACGGCTAGTCAGTTCCTCGATTCCCCTTGTGATTCACATTGGGATGCTGCTGTGAGGATCCTCCGATACATCAAAGAAGCACCAGGAAAAGGTTTGTTGTATTCGGATCAGGGAAATACAGAAATTTGTGGTTATTCAGATGCTGATTGGGCAGGATCACCCTCGGACAGACGCTCTACTTCTGGTTATTGTGTCTTCTTTGGAGGAAACTTAATTTTGTGGAAGAGCAAGAAACAACTTGTTGTTGCTCGATCTAGTGCAGAAGCTGAGTATCGTGCAATGGCAAATACTACCTGTGAGTTAATCTGGTTAAAGCAGTTGATTCAGGAGCTTCATCTTTGTGAACAAAAACAACCCATGACACTCATCTGTGATAATCAAGCTACGCTACATATATCCTCTAATCCTGTATTTCATGAGAGGACCAAACATATAGAGATTGATTGTCACTTCATTCGAGAAAAGATTCAGTCAGGAGAAATCAAGACAGCGTTCGTCAGCTCTCCTGATCAACTAGCGGATGTCTTCACTAAAGCTCTTAGAGGTCCTCGGGTTGAATACATTTGTAACAAGCTTGGAGCTCACAATATATACGCACCAGCTTAAGGGGGAGTGTTAGAATATATTAGATGTGATTAGATATGATTAGATTTGATTAGATATGATTAGATTATTTCCTATCCGTAAATATTCTGATTGTATTAGGTCTGGGCCTTTCACTTAAGCCCATTAGGGTCTCTATATATTGTAACTCTCTGAATTAGATCAATACACAACATATTATTTTATATTCGAGTGTTTTATATATCTCTAGCACGCCCCCTCACACAAGAGCCCACTAGGCTTGAAGGGTAGAAAATGCACAGGTCCACCTACCTATGCTAAAAAACTCCACAAGACATAATCAATTATTAATTAAACGGGGGGTGGTGAGGATCGAACCCGTGACACTAAGATTTTGCTACTATGTAAAGAACTAATTTAACCCAAAAGCATAAACTATTAGGTGAGGCTACATTAATGGTTTTATATATCTCTAACACGAACTGAACAAAAAGAAGAAGGGAAAAGACTGAAATTATATTGATACAGTTGAATCTAGACCAAACCCAACGTTTTCAATACACCAGTATCTAAAGCACAAAAGGAAAATTACAGTAATAAGAAAATGTAAATGAACAGAAAATGAAGGAGGAAACAAAAAAGCCAGAGCAAATTAGAAAATGCTCTGACACTCTCCCAAGTCCAAAGTCAAAGTTCCTAGATACCCTTCTGTGATGCCATTCTCTCCTATATATATTTACATGATAAATCCCCTAACAGAATCCCCCTCATCAGATTCTAGCAAATTCCACCATATCTTTCTTCTAACAAATTAGTTATGCCACTAAGGCCCCTCCTACAGCACACCTTCATGACCACATTTCTATCATACAACCTCAAAATGTGCCCCACCTTAAACATGAAGTGGTTACTTATCACAATTTATTCACTTAATTTGTGCCTTTTGTCAATGTTTAACTTTGATTTATAACTCCAGATGCTCCAAATCATACATTGCATATACTTGGCTCTAACTCTAATTAAGCTTTAAGAAGTTACATGTCTACTTGAGTCCAACGAAGAATTAGCAACTCTGACTAATGACTGTAAAGGAATGAAGCATACCTTCAATATGCGACCAAGTGCTGCTTGGAACTTCTCCAAAGGAAGATTCACAATGTGAGGAAAAACCGGCATTACCTATCAAAAGAATTGTTAAAACATGTTTACCAAATGAAAGACGGTGTCATTCGAGATAACTAGAAAGTAAAAGAAAGAAGATACATCTAACATCAACAATTCTTACATAAAATCCATTAATGATAGATACTTCACATCAAATTTTACTTGATGTAAATTCAAATAATGACTTCACTAAAAAAGCAACAGTAAAATTTACATCCAATTAAACAGTAAAAGGGAGAACCTCATCTTTTGGTAGGAATGGTAATATTGGAATAAGAACCTCTGCATCCTGTAAAGAATCAACCATGTATTAGGCAGAATCCTGAATTTCACTGCAAAACTGATATGGCAACATTTTAACATACCTTAAGTTTTGAATCATATAACCTTTTCACAGTATATATTAAATCCTTAGATGGGATCGTACCATCTGTAAGTATATGCAACACCTGACATGATCAACGTAGAATTATCAATATTCAAATATTACTAAAATTTCAACACATGTTAAAAGTTATAAGGTAAAACAGAAAACCGGCATTAGGAGGTCCTCGCTTCCATTTGGGGGATCCAAAATAATTTCAAGGAGATCTGAAGATGAGCCTATAGTGCGCACTAGTATAGGAATTTGATGATGAACTGCCTGCACCATACAATCAATGACATAAACCTAGTGACTGAATAGCTACAGTTGACAATATTCACCACAATCCTGTATGTCAACAACTGAAACCTGCTTCACTGCCTTTGACGTGCTTCTATAAATGACAAATACTTGGCGAAAGAGAGAGTGCTTCTGTCATCATAAAGCATTAATATATATTACTTTTAGTCAAAGAACATGAGAAATATAGGAGGATCTATACTAGAGAATAAAACAATACCTTTGTACACAAAGCAAAATACAATGACATGCACCTCTGAGCCTCAGAAAATGCCGCCAAGTAGTTCTCAGATGTGCATGATTGACGATTATCTGAGGAGACATCCTTAGTGCTGCCACTCAATGACGATGGTTCATTTTGAAGCTTATCAATATCAGGTCCCTGAAAAGTAAAAGGATAAAAATAAAGAATAAACAAACTACAATAATTATCCAACAACATAAATGGCACAAACTTGCTGTCAACAGAACTCCAATCACAAAAGAAGTTAATTCATAAATATGCAAATACTTTTTGTGAATCAGCAATAGACCCTTCAGCATCAGTTGCTTCAGATGCATCACCACTCGTCACTGAGAACAGCATTTCTTTTGCAAAGTCTTCTATTTGCTGAGAAATGTATGATAAAGGATAAAGCTTATTTGCCACCTGCAAGAAGAGCTCAAATTGTAAGACAGATGCTGTTATGCAGTCAACTAAATGTTTTCAAAGGAAGTTATGCTTAAATGTACCAGACGTATGGCCTTCATACGCACTTCTTCCAAGTGATGCACTGCACTCTTTCAATGGAAAAGAAGAAAATCGAAATTAAAGAAGAGATTGGAAGTAACACAGAAAATTACAATTACTAAGCGAAGCAAGGATTGAAAATTCAGATCTCACATGATTCAAGAACAGGAGATAATATCACTATGCCTCCTACTTAAAGTTCAATTTAAACATATAAGGAAAGAAAAGGTTCGGGGGAAGAAGTATTATGACCAATAACCACAATTAAACAAATGAAGCACAACTAAAGTTCATAAATAAAAAGTAGGAGAAAAACCTGTAAAGCAATTTTTAAACAAGTATCTCGAAAGGAAGGCCTCAAAAGAATCAAACTCCATACAGCACTTAGACCTTGAGTAACTCTATCCGCATTCAGTGAGTGAGACTCCTTTTCAACTTTATCCCCATTTCCAGGAGAACACATGTTTTCTAAAATTTTTAAAACTGATTTTGGCAAGTACGGAGATTCACCAAGCAATTTACTTAATGATTTATCTGAAGGAGGAAAGGAATCTCTAAGTGCTTCTGCCTGCATTAGAAGTGAACCAAAAGCTCAACTCTTGCCTTGCAAAAGGACAAAAAAGAAAAGAGGGAAAAACAAAAGCACAGACCACTGCTAGGAGGAATGTTTCATATTCAGAAGCAGCAGTTGTGGAAGAAAAGAAGTCAGTCTCCACTTCAGCCACACCATATAACCTGTTGAGGACACACACTGTCAAGTTGTGTCCCTGAGACATTAGGTAATAAATGTCAGCACATATAGATTATTAACGAATGCAGTCGTACATAATAGCTGCTAACTTGAATAATTTATTTAAAACAAACAGAAGTGTCCATAATGTCAATATCATATTAGCTGTCCAACACAACACAGCAGAAAGAGTTTCATTCACTATATTACTCACAAGTCACATCAAAGCTAAGAGTAAAAGAAATTGCCACAGAAGCAGTAACCAACACTAGGCACCAGAGCTTACCTCATGACTAGTGTAATCCATCAAAATATGCTTCTTTAATAATTTCCATGGGTCTAATTCCAAGGGAATCTGCATGAAGATAAAAAAAAAGTGCAACATAACAATTACAAAGTGGCTGTAAGCAAAAAAAAGTATATATAATTTTACAGACTTTAAGATCCTAACATGAACGTTAACATCAACAATACATTTATCCCATCCCAATAGGGGTCGGCGATCAATGAACCCATGAAAAATAAAAAATAATATAAAAATATAGAAGTATAAAACAAATAAAATATAAATAAAAGATTGAGAAAAAAGATCCTAAGCATGTCTAAATTACATTAGAGTTAAAAGCATTTATGAACAGAGAGAAAACAGGGAGTAATTGATATTAAGCAACAAGAAAAGTCAAATACGAACAATAACTATGCATTAGACTAACGATGAATATTTACATCCTAATTGCTTCAAATTAAAAAATATAAAACAGGTAATAATACAGCATTTAATATTGAAATTAATGCTTACTGTAGACACTATACAGTTAAAGCTTGAGGCAATCATAAATCATGATTAATAGAATTTGTAGAAAAAAAGAGATATTAGTGGGGGGGAAAATCTGAAGAACATCACATGTTCTCATTCTTTAACCTAGGATAGGAGAAATTTTCAAGACTACTGTAAGTGTGTAACGGAAAGAGGGGAAAAGAAAAAGCCTAAATTATACCGATCTCCACAGAAGTTTGCAGAAATTTCACTCACCTGTATTAGCGTAGCTAGCCTTGTAGTAGATTATTTTCTTTGTACCAGTTGTAGCTGATTAATTTCTCTTGTATTAAGTCTGTTATAGTTTGCTAGTTTGTTGCTTTTCTGTTGTATGATCTGTTAGTATGCTGACTCATCATTGAATCAGCCTCAGCTCTATATATAGATCTCGTTATCTCTCTCTGTGTATCAATTCATTCACTCAGATTCAATAACAAAAATGTCTCTTCTTCATATGCTTCTCTCTCAACATTCTCTCTCATTTTCCTTCACTTTCTTGTGTTTTCGTCCAAGGGCCTGATCCATACACTAGCTCACAACTATGTCTTCCGCATCCAATTCAGACAATAGTGCAACTCAACAAAACAGATCTACTTCCAGATCTACTACAATTGAACCTAAAAATCCTTCGTCACCTTTCAACTTTCAAGTTTCAGCAAAGTTAACAGAAGATAATTATCACTTCTGGAACCAGATCATAGAGCCACTCATCACATCTCATCAACTGCAACGTTTCCTGGTGAATCCGAAGATTCCTCTGAAGTTCGAATCTGATGAGGATCAAGAAAACAACACTTTCAGCCTAGCTTACACTGATTGGTTAATGCAAGATCAGATGTTACTAACGTGGTTATTATCCACCATTTCGGAGCAAGTGGCAAACAACATTCTTCCAGTCAAACACTCATGGGAGAATGTACACAAGCTATTTCATGGTTTAATGAATTCTCGAGCCAGACAACTAAGATCTGAGCTAAAGACGATGAAGAAAGGAACAAAAACAGCGAAGGAATATCTCGCTAGAATAAAGACGATTTGTGATTCACTTAAATCGATTGGAAGTCTAGTGTCTGTTGATGAATATGTAGAGATTGTAAAGAACCAATCCAACCCAAAAGCTCAAGTTATTGGATAAGGGCTTTTTTAATGGTGTTTATGTTATACTCCAACATGCCCCCTCCACGAGAGTCATTTGGCATGAAGGGTGGATAATGCACAGGCCCACCTACCAGTGCTAAGAAATTCCACAAGAGAAAGTGGGGGGCGGTGAGAATCGAACATGTGACACCGAGGCTCTGATACCATGTAAAAAACCAATTCAATCAAAAAGCTTAAGTTGTCGGGAAATGAGCTTTTTAATGATATTTAAATTATACTCCAACAAAGACTATACTCAAAGGATTACCTTCTAATTACAATCCATTTGTCATGATGGTTCACAGACAAGACAGAGCATATTCCGTTGCAGATCTTGGAGTAGAACTTATGGCTCACAAACAGCTTCTAATCAAACAGAATGATCAGCTATTGGCTGAAGGAGCTTCGGTGAACTTGACCCAACGTGTTTAGATACCACAAAAGATTGGATCTGACGAAGAAGATGACTACGTTTCTGGAACCAGAAAACAAAGTCGAATAGAGCAACAGAATTTTAATCAGTTCAACAATTCGAGTGGGCAAAACAAAGGAAGAGCAAGATCTGGTGTGAAATTTCGTGGAAGGGGATGAGGAAATAGAACAAACGTCCATTGTCAATTTTGCTACAAGTTTAGTCATAATGTGAGAGATTGCTGGCATAGGTTTGAGGAGATTTTCACTCCGAACCTACCTCCACCACAAAATATGTTCTATCCTCAATTCTTCGTCCAGCAACATCCTCAATCAGCAAGGTCTTTTCAGTACACAATCCACAAGCTTACATCACAGCTCAATCCAGTCTTCCATCCACATCTAACTCTGCTCCACTGGTTGAATGGCTGCCTGACTCTGGAGCGACGAGCCATGTTACTGCATTATCTCAGAACTTAACACAAGGACATGGACATCAGCTCTGTGGTACAGACCAAATTTTAAATGGAAATGGCCAAGGTCTGCCTATAACAACTATTGGTTTTCCGTCTTTCTTATCTCCATTTGATTCTAATACTCGTTTACATCTTAAGAACTTTCCTTCAATCACTAAAAACCTTATCAATGTTAGCAAATTTACTAAAGACAAATCTGTCTTCTTTGAATTTCATTCTGATGTTTGTTTTGTGAAATGTTAGGATTCACATAAGATCCTTCTTCAAGGTGCAGTTGGTACTGATGGATTATACCATTTTCCAGACCTCAAGCTTTCAAAAGGTCAAACTTCAAAGACAAGTAACACCTGTTTCAGCTCCTCTTTTACAAGAAATTCTGTCAATCTTGTTAGTAGTCCTAGTGCTAATACAAATGTTCATTTCTAATTCCTTGTATTCTCTGTGGCAGAGCCGTTTGGGCATCCACATTTAGATTCTCTCAAAAGTGTACTCAAATCTTGTAACATACACATTAGCAATAAAATGGCAAAATTTTGTTCTTGTTGTTGTGCTAAGTCTCATAGACAACACTCCTTACCCTCCAATACAGAATATAAAGAACTATTCAATCTTGTTTACAGTGACCTATGGGGACCTTCACCCGTAAAATCATCTCTTGGTAACAGCTACTACATCTCATTTGTTGATGCTCACACTCGATACACATGGCTCTATCCAATAAAACAAAAATCAGATGCCATAGATGTTTTTAAACAATTTCATGCCATGGTCACAAATCAGTTTCAACTACCCTAAAAGCACTTCAAACAGATTGGGGGTGGTGAGTTTAGAATCTTTACCCAATACCTTAACTTGCATGGGATAGCTCATCGTGTTACTTGTCCTCACACACATCACCAAAATGGTGTTGCAGAAAGAAAGCACTGTCACATAATGGAGATTGGTCTAGCACTCCTAAGACATTCATCCCTTCCAATGCAATATTGGGATTATGCCTTCACAACTGCACTTTACCTTATAAACAGACTTCCTACATCTGCCATCAATCTTGATGTTCCTCACACTAAGAAACCTGATTACAATTTCCTTAGAACTTTTGGGTGTGCATGTTTTCCCTTTCTTAGACCATATAACAGGCATAAACTTGAGTTCAGGTCAAGAGAGTGCATTTTTCTTGGTTATTCACCAAACCACAACGGGTACATCTGTTTGAGGCCAGAAGATAGGATTTTCATATACAAAGATGTGCTATTTAATGAGTATAGATTTCCTTACAAGGAATGGCATACCAACAAGACTCATTCCACTCCACAAATATCTGCCTCTACATCTGTTCGCTTGCCTATTCTGTCTCAATTTGTTCCCTCAACAGCTCTCCAATATCTCCTCGTACTGATGAGTTCCCTACTGTTCCTCATATTGACATGTCCACCTCTGTCAGCACTTCAATTTATGTCAATGGTAATCAATAGTCTAGTAACTCATCTTATTCTAAAGCTTATTCTCCTTCTACTCCTGTTGTGTCTCCATCTAATTCACTGTCTTCATCATCTTCTCAAAGTGTCCAGCACTCCAATACCTCCAGTCCCATTTCCAGTTCTAATCCTTTGGCCAGAAATCTTGTATTACTCACTCATACTAAACCTACATCTGTTAAACAGGCCTTGGCCAGTCCCCACTGGCTCAAGGCAATGGAATTAGAGTATGTTGCCTTACAAAATAACAAAGCATGGTCTCTTGTCTCTTGTCTCTTTACCTCATGGCAAGGTTATTGGATGTAAACGGGAGTTCAAAGTGAAGGAAAATCCTGATGGGAGTATTAACAAGTACAAGGCATGGTTGGTGACCAAGGGCTTTCATCAAAGACCAAGTTTTGCTTATAATGAAACATTTTCTCCGGTTGTTAAACTTGTTACAATTCGTATTGTGCTGTCTATTGCTCTTACATATGGTTGGCTATTAAGGCAACTTGATATTAATACTGCTTTTCTAATGGAAACCTAGAGGAGGAAGTATATATGGAGTAGCCATCTGGTTTTGAGTCAGAAGACAAATCCCTGTTTGTAAACTCAACAAGTATCTTTATGGACTTAAATAGGCACCTTTGTATTGTGTTGTCTATTGCTCTTACATATGGTTGGCCATTAAGGCAACTTGATATTAATAATGCTTTTCTTATGGGGACCAAAAGGAGGAAGTATACATGGATGGAGTAGCCATCTGGTTTTGAGTCAGAAGACAAATCCCTGATTTGTAAACTCAACAAGTATCTTTATGGGCTTAAACAGGCACCTAAGGCCTGGTTTGACAAACTAAAAGGGTCTATTCTGTCTCTTGGTTTTCAAGCTAGTATATGTGATTTATTCATCTATAAGACTAGTAACATGCTGGTTTATTTGCTGGTGTACGTTGATGATATCATCATTACAGGAAATAATGTTCCGTTTATTCATAACTTTATCTCACAGCTTCACTCCACTTTTGCACAAAAGGATCTTGTTAGAATATTAGATATGATATGATTAGATATGATTGGATTCCGTCTTATCCGTAAATATTCTGACTTATCCTAAGGTTCTTTACGTGGTATCAGAGCCTCGCCGCCCCCAACTTTCTCTTGCGGAATTTCTTAGCACAGGTAGGCTGAGCCTGTTGCATCATCCACTCTTCAAGCCCAATGGGCTCTCGTGTGAGGGGGCGTGTTGAGATATATAGTCCTACATTGGTTGTATGTGCAACTAATGTGGAGTTTATAAGACCTTGGGCACTCTCACCCTTTGAGCTAGCTTTTGGGGTGGTGTATCCCAAGGTTCTTTACGGATCTTAAAGAATTGGATTATTTTTTAGCCATTGAACTAAAAGGCAATCCTCTAGTTCCTTATTTCTCAATTAGTCCAAGTACATCAAGGATCTTCTCACTCGGGTTAACATGCTTGAAGCTAAACCCATCTCCACTCTTATGCAGTCCAGTTGTAAATTGTCGATGTTTAGCAATAATTCTTTTGAAGATCCTCATTTATACAGATCTGTGGTTGGTGCACTCCAGTATGCAACAATTACCATACCTGAAATTGCTTTCTCCGCGAATAAAGTGTCAGTTTATGAGTCCGCCTCTTTTGGAGAATTGGAAGGCTGTTAAACGCATTTTGAAATACCTTCAAGGCACCATCACCTTTGGACTTCGTTTTCAGTCAGTTACATCAGCCACTGGTTCCTTTGCCCTTCAAGCCTTTTGTGATGCTGATTGGGGAAGTGATCCCGATGACAAAAGATCAATCTCTGGTGCCTACATCTTCCTTGGACCAAATTTCATTTCTTAGAAGTCAAAGAAGCAATTCCTTGTAGCGCGCTCTACTGCTGAAACTGAATATGGCACTTGTTTGTGCTGAAATATTGTGGATTAGGAGGTCCTTGTTTCAAGAGTTGCAACTTTCTGTATCTGTTCCTCGAATATTCTGTGATAATCTTAGTGAGGTTGCTATAGCTCAGAAACCCATCTTACATGCCCGCCCCAAACACCTAGAATTAGATCTACATATTCTTCGTGAAAAGGTTGTTGCCAAGGATATGAAAGTGTCACACATTCCTGCAGCAGATCATCTTGCTGACACGTTTACCAAACCTTTGCCTCTTGTCTCCTTTGCTTATTTCAGAACCAAGCTCAGAGTTTTGGACTCAGCCTTGCCTCACCAACATTGCTGAGCTTGAGGGGGAGTATTAGCGTAACTAGCCTTGAAGTAGATTATTTTCTTTGTACCAGTTGTAGCTGATTAATTTCTCTTGTATTAAGTCTGTTATAGTTTGTTAGTTTGTTGCTTTTCTGTTGTATGATCTGTTAGTATGCTGACTCATCATTGAATCAGCCTCAGCTCTATATATAGAGCTCGTTATCTCTCTCTGTGTATCAATTCATTCACTCAGATTCAATAACAAAAATGTCTTCTTCATATGCTTCTCTCAACATTCTCTCTCACTTTCTTGTGTTTTCCTCTAATGGTGAAAATATAATAACCTGCCCATCTAGTTTCAGAAGTAAGGAAGGTCATAATACCACACCAAAAAAAAAAAAAGGTAATAATAAGGGGGCAGGTATGTATGTTTGAAAAAAAAAATTATTTGTCTGATAAATATGAAAAGTAAGACAGGTTAGTGTAATTTCTGAAACTAAAAAGCAGGTCAATGTCATATCAGTAAACTTCAGTGAGGTCAATGTAGTTTCCTCTGAATACAACTAAGAGTATATACAACAAAGGGAGCATCAGAAGTTAAAGGACAGTGTAAATTTTATTAACAGACCAAAGACAGTTACAATATACAACAAAGAATAAATTGAGTGTGATCTTCAATGCTTTTAAGAAAAAAGAGTCTTAAATAAACCAGATCCTATATTAAGCACTTAACATAATCTGTAATTATACAACTATAAAAAAGAAACAAAAAATTTTGAGAAGCTGGAATTTTCACCTCAACTCCTGCATAACAAAGTATTGAAAATCGATCATTTGAGCCTCCAGCAACAGCTACTTGCTTATATGCATCAATGATACGCATAAAACATGACTTTTGCAAATAATCCTTTTGGTCATCTGCAAGTTCAACAACAGGAGCAATCATCTTTGGCAGGACTAAATGGGAAGGGAACATGACTGAAGTAGCTGTCGAGGACACCAAGCTATTGACATCTGTAACAGCTGCTTTTGGGCTCAGCTCCTCAGATCTATCTGTTGATATTGATGGAACTAAGTTCAAGGGTGACCTTCGATCCAAACTCGTAACTTGCTCTTGACTGGCATCTTCTTGTTGTATCTCAGTGGAAGCCAATGAGGAAGCAGCCAAAGTTTCTGAAAATACATCACTTCGACCAAAAGAATCAAGGCCAGGGATTCCACTGTCTAAGTTTCCAACATCATGGATGTCAGAAGGCATAGTTGTGCAGCCATTCTCCACTCCAGGTATACTGACATCAGAAGATGGAAAAATGGTAGGCAATGGTGCATTTTCAGACGAAAGGATCATGCCAGAATGCACAGCAGCACTATCTACTCCAGTTGTAGAAATTTCTTCCTCCCCTTGAAACTTCTGCAATATTTGTGTACATCAAAGTTTTAGTCAGAAGAAAGATTTAAAAAAGGACAGGATAAATCAATACAAGTGAAAGGGATTAGAGGTAAAATGTAAAATAAAAAAGTATGGCCCAAAAACAAAAAATACCAGATGAATAAAATATGCCATTACCTCATTGGACACTGATTGCTGAGCATTGAGAAGTGAAGCTATTGGTGGGAAAGTACTAGAAAGTGACATAACACCAGCTACAAATGATGGTGGATATTTAGCCTTGTCATCAGAACCAATTAAACTAATGTCATGTAGCTGTTCATCATCTCCTTCAGCATTAGAGTAATTTGGAGGTAGGTAACGCATATTTGCCATTACCACCTCAGCTAGCAAGTCAGCAGAAATACTTGAGATAAGAATTTCCAAAGATGCAACAGCTTTTTCACCTTGAGCAACCAAAGCACCAAACATGGCAACAAGTTGCTGTACAGGCCCATTATCCACATCACCTTTTGAAGATGTTGGTACAGTTGAAGGAGTGTCATCTTCAGAAATAGCGATACCTTCATCTAACTCTTTCTTAGGTTCTTTCGAGCCAATGTTTGTTTTTCTGACACGTTTTCCAGGCACATCTTCATCTTCAGCTAAATCACCTCCATTTTGTGATCCTGATCGTTTTCTTGCAAATTTACTTTCCGCTGAATCACATAAATTTATTGCAGGTTTTTCTTCCTGTAAAATGATCATCAAGAATTGAAGAGCAATGCCTGATTTTTTAGTGTATAATAGTATATCTACCACGATGTCCTGCTGTAATTAGATTATGTTGATAGAGACTTCTGATATAAAAAAATTTGTACAGCTTCCCCAAAAATATCCCAATTATAACTAGTACACTAAAGATAAATAATAAATTTCAAAGTCGTAAAGTTGATTAATAATCCATGAAGATACATTTCTACTGCTACAACCACAACTCCAAATTACTCCTTCGGTTTCAAAATATCTATTGTTTAAGGTGATTGAATAAGGATTAAGAAAGGCGTTAAATAGCCCCAATTATAAGGAAAAATAACCATATTTGACTAAATTACCCTCTATTGAAAATATTACACTCATTCAACATCAACATCAACAACACCTTTATCTCAAATAAAATATTACACTCATTAATTACAAGAAAATAATTAATGCTCTCAATTATAAGAATATATCACACTTCTTTAATACTCTTTCTCGTTACATTTAGGTGATACTGAGTGATCAAAATAAATATCAACGTCACATTTATCCCAAACTAATTGAAGTCAATGGTTGATGAACCCAAATAAAAACCAAGAAAAAATAGAGGGAAAATAAAAAAAAAATATGAGAAGAAATAAATAAATAAATAAAATAAGGAAAAAACTATTAAAAAGGATAGTCACGAACATAGGAAATAACTGATCTACCACTCCACAATGGTAACCAAGCGACAAGAATAAAGTTGCAAAAAATAATTAATGTCATCTTGATTTTCAAAAGCAGAGAATAAAATGAAACAAAGCTCATTCTAAAACAACAGATATTTTGAGATGGATATCCCTACTGAAAATAAAACAATTTTCACCTATCAATTCAATTGTCTGGATCCAGGCATGTAGTTTATATTTGTCCAGCTTATACACGCCCTTCATATATACATAATTACATGTACATAGCTCAAATAAGAATATATATCAACATCAACATTGTAAAGAACCAATTCAACCAAAAAGCTTAAGCTGGTCAGTGAGTGCCTCTTTAATGGTTTATACTATACTCTAACATGCCCCCCACACGAGAGTCCATTGAGCTTGAAAGGTGGACAATGCACAGACCCAACTTACCTGTGCTAAGAAATTCCAAAAAGAAAATAGGGAACAGCTAGGACCTAATCCGAGACACTGAGGCCCTGACACCATGTAAAAAATCAATTCAACTGAAAAACTTAAGCTGATAGATGAGTCTTTCTTTAATGGTTTATGTTAGAGTAGTTGTTAGAATAGTTCAGTGTATATAGACCCACATCTTGTGGACTTAACCCATTAGGTCTTTTAGGCTCTTTAAATAGAGAGCTCTTGTACATTGTAACACACAATTATTCTTTAATCTCAAGTTGATACCAGAGCTTTTTCGTTCTGGGGATCTGCTTCCGCTAAAACCCTAAGCCCATTGTTTAGGTGTTCTCTTCTACTTTGCCATGCGATCTTCCGACAAGGTTTTCAACAGCCATGTGTCCCTCCGACAAGTTCTCTACACCATGCGCCTCTATGGCTTGTTTCTTCAACCGTCAGAACCACTATCCGCCGCCAACAAAACCACTGAGGCACTTTTCCGACGTCGATTTCAACCGAAAAGCCTGCAATCAGAGCCTTCTCTCTCCGGTGCCCAAGTCTGTGGAAGACCCATCATCAGAGGAATCCCCATGCGCTCTCACGCGTGGCTCCTTCTCCTTGCGCGTGGTGCTCACACGCCACCCTTCCCCAGCGCGCGTGCATTGTTTCGGCGTCCTTTTCCGATCGTTCCTGGACAGACTACCTCGATTTTTCCTCCTCTATCCAGATCTGGGCTTGGTTCTTTGCGGGTCTCACTTTCGATGCGTGTTTTTTCTTGATTGGCTATTGTTTGCCTTCGTTTACGGCTTTTATATTTTGTCTTTAAATGGCAGCAGCGTCCCCTGATCTTTCGGAGGTTAACTCTCCTTCTCTTGCCAAAACTTCCTCAGAAATCATCTCTACTAATGTTGGGCCCATTACCTATTCCAAACTAAAGGGTTCTGATAATTACAAGAATTAGGCCACCTCTGTTCGTGTCTGGTTCTTTGGACAGGGTCATGGGCGTCATCTCACTGTTCCATCTACTGATATCCTTAAGGCTGAGAAATCTGAATGGGAAAGGATTAATAATCAACTTCTGGGTATTCTTTGGCAGTCAATTGATCCAGTTGTCTTGGATATTTTCTACTATTTTCAAACATGTTATAAAGTGTGGGAGGAAGCCAAACACCTCTACACTAATGATACCCAGGAGCTCTATTCTATCATGTCTCAACTCATGACGTTGCACAAATCATCTGATATTCAGATGGAAACATATATTGGAAAAGTTGATCTTTGATGCAGGCGTACTTGGACACGATGCCATACCCTTCTGATGCTTCTGTATATCGAAAACAATATGGTTACCACTCTTTTTGGTCTTCCCAAAGTGTATGATGTTGTCCATAACACTATCCTGACTAGTGGGGATACTAGTCTATCACTGATCTACCAACGCCTCTTGAATCTCAACAAGAAATCAATTTCTGCTCCTGATTCATCTTCTGTTGTTGATTCCACTGCTCTTATTTCCCATATTGACACTCGCGGGAACAGTGGATGTAATCGTGGTCGTGGCCCAGGTGAATGTGGTCAGAGACCTCGATGTATTTATTGTACGCAACTTGGTCATTTTGAAGATCGTTGTTACACGAAGTATCCTCACCTGCAACCATCGTTTGCTGCGAATATAGCTCAGTCAGACACTGCATCCTCTGGTTCAGTTTCTCTCTCACCTATGGACTATGTTGCACTCCAGACTCTTCTCGGGAAGGCTTCTTCTCAATCTCAACCTTCTGCACCAGATACTGGGAATCCCGATGCTTGTGCTTCTCATTCTACATCACTTGGCTCTTGGATATTTGACTCAGGTGCTACCAATCATCTTTGTGGTTATAAAGAACTCTTTACATCTTTTACTTATTTTGATCATTGTTAGAGTATAATATAAGGGTTTTATATTAGTCCACTCCTTTACTTGCACCATTACTTTCTTTAACCATTTTATTTCTGTGCAGGATCCGGGTACGGGAAAGATGATTGGAGAGGGTCGTGAATCATGAGGGCTATATTATTTGGTTGTGCCTTGTCCTTCAGTGACATACTCTCTTAAAGAATCTCCACAACTTATCCACAGTCGCCTCGGTCATTCAAGTCTTTCGAAGTTGCAGAAGATGGTTCCTCTTTTATCAGGTCTTCATTTAGATTGTGTGTCGTGTCAGCAAGGAAAGCATACATGCTCCTCCTTTGCAAGTCGCAAGTCGAGTCAATAAACAAGTTGATGCTCCTTTCTCTCTTGTTCATTCAAATATTTGGGGTCCAAGTCGTGCTTTGTCTGTTTTAGGTTTTTGGTATTTTGTTACCTTTATTGACGATTATTCCCGTTATACTTGAATTTATTTAATGAAAAATCGTTCTAAGTTATTTTCCATATATAAAAAGTTTTCTGCTGAGATGCATACTCAATTTGGTGTTTCTATTCATATTCTACGTAGTGATAATGCTAACGAACATGTTTCTATTGATTTTTCTAATTTCTAGGCTACACAAGGTACTTTACGTCAAACCACTTGTCCTCACACTCCACAACAAAATGGGATGGCTAAAAGTAAAAATAGACATCTCATTGAAACTGCTCGTACCTTTCTTATTCATATGCAGGTTCCCCTTCACTTCTGGACGGATGTCGTACTCATCTCTTGTTTTCCCATCAATTGCATGCCTTCACTATGTTCAACAATGACATTCCTCATAATCTATTGATTCCAGATGCTCGTCTTTATCCTCTAACTTCACATGTCTTTGGTTGTACTTGTTTTGTTCATGATCTCACTCCTGGTAAGGACAAGTTAACATCCAAAGGCTTTAAGTGTATCTTTCTTGATTATTCTAGTATTCAAAATGGTTATCGTTGTTATTCTCCTGACCTTAAGCGTTATATTGTTTCCGCTGATGTCACTTTCCTTGATCAACAACCCTTTCATTCTATCCCATCTTAGTTATCACATGTTGATCACGTTCTTCCTGTTCCTTTTCTTGACTTGTCTTTACTAGTTGCAGGTGACTCTCTCCTAGAGGAAAGACCTCTTGCCACCATCCCTGTAGACCGCCCTTTTCTCACCTACCAGCGTCGTCAGAAAGTGCCTCTTGTAGACTTGGCCCTGGGTGACTCATCACTTTCTCCAGTCATCTCTTCCCCTCTGGCTCCTTCACCAAAGGCTCTTCCCATTGCCCAAAGAAAAGGTATACATGCTACTCGAACCCTTATCCTCTTTATACCTTTTTAAGCTATGATTGTCTTTCTACTTCTCATTACATCTTTGTTTCTAGTCTTTCTTCTATTTCTATTCCTAAGACCACAAGTGAAGCATTTTCCCATCCGGGAGGCTCCAAGCGATGCTTGATGAGATGACTGCTCCTCTAGAGAAGTCTATTGTTGGTTGTCGGTGGGTCTTTAATGTCCAGGTTAGACCAGATGGCCATGTTGACCGTCTCAAGGCCCTCTTAGTCGCCAAAGGTTTTACTTAGATCTTCGGACTTGATTATAGTGACACGTTCTCTCCTGTTAATAAGATGGCGTTTGTCCGAATGTTTCATGCTCTAGCTACTGTTCGTCACTAGCCACTCCTTCAATTAGACATTAAAAATGCTTTTCTTCATGGTGATTTACAAGAAGACTTTTGCATGGAGCAACCACCTGGGTTTGTTGCTCAGGGCGAGTCTGGGATGGTGTGCAGACTTCGTAAGTCCTCATATGGCCTCAAGCAGTCTCCTCGGGCTTAGTTCAGCTGTTTCAGTTCTGTCGTTCAGACTTTTGGCTTAATCCGCAATAAGGTCGATCATTCTGTGTTTTATAGGTTCACATCTCCTGACAAATGCATCTATCTGATAGTCTATGTCAATGACATTATTCTCACTGGAAGTGATCAAGCTGGGATTCACCAATTAAAACAGTATTTGTTCAGTCAGTTTCAAAAAAAGGATCTTGGTAAGCTTTATTACTTCTTAAGGATTGAAGTAGCATAGTCTAGACCGGACATTTCTATTTGTCAATGGAAATATGCCTTGGATATCCTAGAGGAGACTGGTATGTTGAGGCGTAAGCCAGTTGATACATCCATGGATCCTACTGTCAAATTACTACCCGGACAGGGAGAGCCATTATCTGATCCTGGACATAATCGAAGGTTGATTGGGAAGCTCAATTATCTCACTGTGACTAGGCTGGACATTTCTTTTGTTGTTAGTGTCGCTAGTCAATTCCTTGATTCTCATTGGGATGCTGCTATAAGAATTCTCCGGTACATCAAAGGAGCACCAGGGAAAGGTTTATTATATTCAGATCAGGGAAATACAGAAATTTGTGATTATTCAGATGCTGAATAGCCAAGATTACCCTCTGTAAATAACCAATTCAACCCAAAAGCTTAAGTCGATGGGTGAGACTACATTAATGGTTTTTATATAACTCAACATGCCTCCTCACACGAGAGCCCACTGAGCTTGAAGGGTGGACAATACACAGGCCCACCTACCTGTGCGAACAAAGAATTTCCACTTGAAAGAAAGTGGGAGGCGGCGAGAATCGAACCCGAGACACGAGGCTCTGATACCATGCAAAGAACCAATTCAACCCAAAAGCTTAAGTTGTTGGGTGAGGCTACATTAATGGTTTTTATATATCTCAACACCCTCGGATAGGCTCTCTACTTCGGGCTATTGTGTCTTCTTTGGAGGAAACTTGATTTCTTGGAAAAGTAAGAAACAAACTGTTGTTGCCCGATGTATTGCAAAAGCCAAGTATCATGCAATAGGAGTTGCTACCTTCGAGCTAATCTGGTTAAAGCAGTTGATTCAGGAGCTTCATCTTTGTGAACAAAAAGAGCCCATGACTCTCATTAGTGACAATCAAGTTGTGCTATATATATATCCTTTAATCTTGTATTTCATAAAAGAACCAAAAATATAGAGATCGATTGTCATTACATTCGAGAAAAGATTCAGACAGGAGAAATCAAAACGGCATTTGTCAACTCCATTGATCAACTCGCGGATATCTTCACTAAAACTCTTAAGGGTGAGTGTTAGAATAATTCAGTGTATATAGACACACATCTTGTATACAGACACACATTGTGACACACAATTATTCAATATACAATTGTTTATATTATACTCTAACAAACATCAACAACACCTTTATCCCAAATTAATTGGGTTCAGTGGTAGATGAACCCAAAAAAAGATATGAAGGGATTGAAAAAAGATAAAAATAAATAAAATAATAATAAAATATATGGAAAAAACTATTCTCATGTTGTTGGAGAGTAGCTCTTTCCTACACACCCATCGATTTCCGTGTAGCTCAATTTTTAATTTTTATAAGTGAGTGAGCCCCATCTATAATTGTATCTATGGTAGAAGAAAACTACTCCCCTACAACATGAGATTAATAAAGCCCAAAATATATAAATATATATATATAAAAGTAAAAATAAAAAGGTGTAGGAAAATATATAAATAAGTAGGAGGAAAAGAGATGGGGAAGGGGAAAAGAGATAAAGGAAAAGAAGGGGAAAAGAATAATATATATAATAAACAAAAATTAGACACCCTTTTGCTATAAAGCCCTGTGTATGCACAGAGACCATGGAGGGGTCAGACACATTGTATGGATCTACAATAGGCAACCTTACCTTGCATTTGCAAAAGGATTAATAGTTCCTGTAACCTTCAGGTCACGACAACAATACCGACCGTTGTGTTAAGGTTCCTCTCATAGATATAAATTGCAGCGCAAAAGCACGCAATTCCACTACAGTAGTGGATTGCGAAGCTCCGCTGCATCAAACAGCACTGCGACACGACAAGTAGGAGATGCAGCCATTGCGCCTGCAATTGCGGGAAAAAAGCGACTATTGCATATGCAATTCCGCCGCAACGGTAAAGCAATGGAAAATTTAAAATTTTGTCCCTACTTTAATTTTAGAAGAGTTATTTTTTTGGGAATCTTTGTCTTTTTAATGGGTTTTAGGAAACCCTAACTCTTCTCTCTCACTCTCTCGGCCTAGAGTTCAGAAACAACTCACGGCACGCATTCTTCTTCTCTTCAAAATTTTTTTCCTTTTTGGTCTCTCACTCTCACGTTTTGACTTGTCTCTCTCGCCTCTCTCTTCTCGGGTCTCTCTCGCATAACAGAGTTACAGCGGTATTCCTCTCTCTTGTATCTCTCTCCCTCACATAATAGAGTTACAGAGGTACTCCTCTCTCTTGTCTCTCTCATCTCTCTCTTGCCTCTTTCTTTTTATTTTTATTTTATTTTTTGTTTCAACTTTCAAATACTAACTACTAAGTAAAATACCCATTATGTTTGTCACTTTGTTGTTAAAAATCATGCCATTCTCTGCTTCTCTCTCATTCGTCTCTCTCGTAACAGGTAAGCTCTCTGCCATTCATTTAAAAAATGTTTTATTATTTATCTTTGTATTTTTTTATTATTTATCTTTTAAGCCCTCTGCGTCTCTCTCTCACATTCTGTCTTTGTATTTTTTATTTTTATTTTGGGTGTCCTTGTTTTTTTAAGAATTTGTTGTGTTACTTGTATTGAAGAATTGTTTAATAATTTTTTTCGGGTGTTATTTTGTGAGATGTTTTGAATTAGTAATGCTTTGGAATATTGACAATATTTAGATCCTTTTAATTGATTATTTGGAATTCTTGTTTGTTTTGGAACAGTTCTTCATTATGAATGAATGTCTTTATTTTTTAGAAAATATGTCTATGGTATATCTAGATTCTATTGATCTATTCCGCTATTTCTGTAACTACAATCCACTATAGCGTTTTTTTGGGTTGACAACAATAAGCTGCAATCCACATTTGATAACTTTGCATTCAATATATATGAAACAGGGTGATAAAAAATAAATAAACAAACATCCCTGGAAGAGAGGGTGGCTACCTTGATAATTGGTTGATCATCCTTCACTCTCTCTATACTTCCATTACTTGGAGAGACTAGGTGGAACACCCGATCCTCCTTCCCTTCTGACTGCATCTCATTCAAGGCATCTGCCAAACGATCTCTCCACTGCCAAAACTTAAGTAATCAGCTTTCCATAAAGCCATATCAAAACAAACCTCTGGAATATGAAGTACGCACTTGATTAATCATAAGACTCATTTTAAGGAAAATGTATTCAAAGAAGCAATATTGATATTTTCAGCTCTCCCCTTTTATAGACGATCGGTTTTAGAGTCCAAACAAGGAAAGGAACATAAACAATTTCAATCACAACTAATATTGGCTACAACTATCATAAGTTTCAATTTGCTACAATTTCCTAAATATTTGATTTCCATGAAAATTAAAGCATTGTTACAAAAAATTTACAAATAAAATAACTGGTTGTCCAACTGCCAAGTACCAAGGTAAAGTTATTAAAAAAAATCACCATCTTAATGGGAACAGTGACCAAAATGCCACGTTTTGTCAAATTGCTTACTCAAATGCCACGCGAACAGTATTTTTTACCAGACTGCCACGTGTCATAATTCGCTACCACCGGTAGCGAATTTCGTAGCCAATAATTTCGCTACCAGACTGCCACGTGTCACTTTTACTCAGGCCATGTATGAAACTTTATCCAAATAAGCTTGTGTTATAAAGTGGCAGGCATTTAAATATGGGCTCGGCTCAACATTTAAGACCACATGAAAGCCCATGGTGTGACTCGTGTGACTCGACAATGATTTTTCAAGGAAATTTGTGGTGGAAAAGGACAAACATAGCCAAAATGCAACACCCCACCCCCAAACAAAAAAAAAGTATGGAATATTGATCTGTAGAAAAAGAAAGTAGTTTGTTCGTAGATTGAATTAAATGTCAGCAACAATGAGGATTTGTTGTGTTGGGATTAGAGTTTGAGGAATTTAAGGCTACTCCTCGCAATCTTCATTGATCATATACCTGATGCTTATCCCGCTTTCTATCTAAAATTCATGTTAAAGATTACTTTTTTTCTCTCTCATAATTCCCTCTTTCTCTAAAATGGGAATGGATCCTCTCATGTCTCATTTAATTAGACCAGATAATGTAAGCCAATCTTACCCGTCCAGAGACAAATCAACCGTTATCATTTCCTCACTCTCTATCCTAATGAACTATTTCTCTCATTTCTTGTCACCATTAATTTGTCTATGGATGACTGAAATCATCTCTCATGACCTGATCATGTCAAGTGAGATATAAAAGAATATTCCCCCGTAGAATTCACCATCTCTTTCGCTCTAAATTTCACACACTCTTCCTATAATTCACTGACAGACTATCTCAAATTCAGATTGTAAAGAACCAATTCAACCCAATAGCTTAAGATGATGGGTGAGGCTACATTAATGGTTTTATATATCTCAACACGCTCCCTCATACGAGAGCCCACTGGGCTTGAAGGATGGATAATGCACAAGCCCACCTACCTATGCTAAGAAATTCCACAAGAGAAAGTGGGGGGCGGTGAGGATCGAACCCGGGACACGAGGCTCTGATACCATGTAAAGAACCAATCCAACCCAATAGCTTAAGCTGATGGGTGAGGCTACATTAATGGTTTTATATATCTCAACACAGATCACACTGCATCATAGACACTCAAATCAACATTTAATGTTATCGAAGTTCTTAGGCACCGCAGTGGGATCAGATCATTTAATGCTCAACTTCAGTGTCCAAATATGCTCTACATCATAGATGCTTTATAAGCACCGATTCAAACCTATAATGCTCAACTCAAATTAAAATCTTTCAGACTTCACCCAAAGCAAAACAACACCGACAATTGGTACTGAAAGCAAATGTGCTAGGTACAAAGATATTGGTGGTCCTAAGCCTTTCAAAGTGTATATTTGAAGGCGGACTAAGATGATGGGTAGTTAATATATTGGATAAGCAGTTATAATTAGGATATTATGTAAATAAATAACCACAAGGGCTGGTTATTGTAGGGTGTACGGTGGTATAATGACCCTCACATTCACTACCAAACTTTGCACACTAGTCCAAAATATTTTTATGGTAATATTTATAATTTTACTTTTTACTTTCAAGTAACTTTATTTACCCGTATTTTTACTCCTTAACTGTCATTTTAACTCCTTTTTCACCAAAGGTGACTTTATTTCTTTTTCTTTGTAATTATCCTTCAATATTAAATCCATAATAAATGTGAGGGTCATTATAGGTGGTTACTATGTCACGTAGACAGTTTATTACAAAATCAATTCTGCCTTGGTAGTTGTGGACTCTTACCGATTGCAATGAGGAGACAAGTCCTCCATGGAGAAGAGTTAGCAAGTTACGAAGAAATAAAACTGAAAATAGATTCTCAGAGAAGGAGTTACTCATTGAAGAGGAAAGCCGCTTGTACTCATAGTTATCAAATGCGGATTGCGGCATGTCGCGGAAAACCCCGAAAAACGCTATAGCGGGTTGCGGTTGCGGAAATAGCAGAATAAATACATGTGACAAAAAGAAACATTTTTTAAAGGCAGAGATAGTAGAAGTCACATACAGACTCGGATACCCTAAAAAACCCTTAAATTTTTTATGTTACACATTTAAATTTAGGACAAAGTTGGCATTTTGCCTTATGACAACAATATGGCCGCAAATGCGATGGCAATGGTCGCTACTGCGTTCCAGTGTGGCGCGGCGCAATTAACTACTATGCTTGTACTCCATGGTGTAGGGTGGTTACTATGTCATGTAGACAGTTTATTACAAAACCAGTTCTTCCTTGGTAGTTATGGACTGTTACCGATTACAATGAGGAGACAAGTCCTCCATGGAGAAGAGTTAGTAAGTTAGTTATGAAGAAATACAGCTGAAAATAGATTCTCAGAGATGGAGAGTTACTCCTTGAAGAGGAAAGCCCCTTGTACTCTTGCTATCCAATGAAATTGTCTATTTAATACTAAAGAGATTTCCCTATGTGTATTCTACTTTTTCTGTAATTAATTCTGTGAGGAATCCAAGGTTGTAACAAAAAGTGGGAACACCACCCATGATTTGATTTGACATACCTCTACCTCTCCACAATTACAGCCGCAACAGCAAGAGAGCTATGGGCAATGCCAAATTTAGGGATTCCGTGTTTTTTGAATAATTTTGATGTTGGGCTTTAGACTTAGGTAGAAAATGTTGGGAGCAACAGAAAATAGGTCAATTCCTTTTTGTTCTAGGGAATCAAGAGTTGGATGGCCTATTAACCATCAACTGACCCAACCTATCCAATCAATGTTTTTTTAATTTAGTAGATTGGGTTTATATCTGCATATGGATGGGTTAGATGGATGGACGGATGGTGGATTAATGGATAAAATTGCCAACCCTAATTTCACTCATTCATGTAGGCCTATAGTATGTTGTGGGTCAAACTACACGAAATTCCATTTCTATTTTTCCTCACTACTTTCTGTTGCACCTGGTTCCAACAGCTTGCAAGAAGCCTCTCAATTAACAAGACAATCCCTCCTTGAATCTCCAAGTTCCAAGTCATGACCACAATATTTTTCATGATTTTTCTCAATCTTTTGAGAAAGCCGCATTGGAATGATAAAGTGACAGTGTATATCAGGACACACGCCAAACAAGCTGTGATTAAGGCGATCCAGATTCCAGACTGAAGACAAAAGAAAGCTCCCTTCCAATTATCAAGTTGTCTGCAAAATTACTGCTAAATGCCAGAAAATCCCCCTTAACCTATTGGACACCCAATAAACCTTCAATCAGCCTATTTTCTACCATTGATCCACCAAGAATACTCTAAGTCTACCCTATTAATTCCTATCACTTCCACTTTCCTTCAAATGGTTTATATGACATGCAAAATATGAACCTGTTCATGATGTTAACGTGAAGAACTTTGTAATCGTTGGCATAGACCAAAGAATAGAAATAATAACTAAAACTTCACATTAAGATTAAGCAATCAAGATGTCAAGCACATATTAGTCTGAAAGAAATACCGGAGCAGCACTTGGATGTGTACATTTCGAGCAGGCAAGAAAGGCATTCTTCAAAGCAAGATGTGCAGCTGATACACAGACCCCATTAACAACAGAGCTTGAGGGTTCCAAACTGAGCAAAACTGGCAAGATACGGCCATAGAATGCAGGCCTGTTTATTGCAATGGCTGAAAGGCTGGGAATAGAAAAATAAGGAAGTCAAGAGTAAGAAAGTAAAATCCAGAGCAATGAATTTTACAAGCAATGTTAACAGCTATCAGAAATTGCAGTTAATAAAAATAAGTTAATTAAAGTCATAGAAGAATCCTCAATTTGAATGTCAAAACATTGCAAAATGAAATGCAAGTTTTCTTCCAAACAAAATCTAGTCAAATAAGATTTTATTGGAGTGCTAAAAGTCCTATCTCTCACACACACACATGTGCGTGAGAGGAAGAGAAGTTTGCAAATATTGACCACATCTAATCGTCATGCATATGTTGTAGGAAGTTTTAACAAAATAAACGCATCATGCGCATGTGTGTATGAGAAAGAATATTTGAGGAATTATTGGCCATTTGATAGTCAAACATTTGTCATCAGGATTGGACTAGAATATAAAGTCATGTGACTTTTTAAGCAGTCACATTAGGCAGAAAATTAAAGGGCATAAAAGAATAGATCAAATACCTTTGGTTACCACAATAATCAGTGTGTGTGAGAGAGTGTTAGTGTTTGTGTGCATGTGAGAGAGAGAAAGAAGAGCAAGCAAATACTTACCATCTGATCATCATGCATGTCGTTTGACTTAGAACATAAAGTCATGTGACTTTCCAAGAGGTCATATTGATTCAAAAGGCATAAAAGGAAAGATCAAATACCTTTTAATTAGCACAATGATCACTGAGTTACTAAGAGACTTCACAGTTGGAAACCGGAGTTGATCAAGTAAGAGACCCAAACTACGACTGGCTTCAATTGACAAATCTCCAACTTTAAGTACAGGATGACCCCGCCTCAGCCATGATATATTAAATTCCATGGGCCTTCCTATAAAAAAGTACGAAGCTGCATAAGCAAGTAATTTGAGGATTATGATAACAGCAACAGATTGGCACAACCATCTATTTAAAGCCTTATGATACTGTTAAGCCAAACTCAAAATGGAATACCTTGATGAGAATTTGGCTCCGACGAACCATTAGGATCAGGTGTGTAAAGATGAATAACTGTTTCAACAAATTTCAGTGCCAGCAGCTTTGCACCACCACTTCCATGCTTTTAAGAATGTTAAGAGTACAAACATCAGACCATATACCAAAACAAGTAAATTCACATTTTGAAGAGAGCAATTACTTACTTGAAAAGCTATTGAGTGTACTTTGTCTTTGAATTTAACCATCCATGTCCATGCAGATTGAAGTGCACTGTCTAAATCACTAGAATATAGACCCTAGAAAAAAATAAAATCAGAACGTTAATGTTCATATCTTAACATGTATACCTAGAATACACGAAAGCATGAGCTATGAGATATGAGAGAACACTGCTATAAGATATTAAAAAGTTTACATGTAAATTCTTGCTGGCATTTTCTAATTCATTTCCTGATATTTTTTGGTGGTGATACATTGGTGGTGACTGCCATATATTTACACCTCCTGGCTTTGAAGCCAAGGACAAGTCATTAATGTGGCGCTTGCATAAATCTCTTTATGGACTAAAACAACTCCCAAGGGCTTGGTTTGACAAGCTCCAACAATCCCTGGTGTCTCTTGGATTTAAGTCCAGTTCTTGTGATCGTTTTTTATTCATCTACAAAACTGATCTTAAATGTATCCACATGTTGGTTTATGTAGATGTTATCATTGTTACTGGCAATGACTCAGCTCTTATACAACACTTGATCTCTCATCTCAATTCTGCCTTTGCACTCAAAGATCTTGGGGAGCTTGATTACTTTCTTGGAATTGAAGTGAAATGCAGATCCTTGGCTCTTTATTCCTCACCCAGACTAAATATGTAAGAGATCTTCTCACCAAGGCTGAAATGCATGAAGCAAAGTCCATTTCAACTCCCATGCCTTCTAACTATAAACTATCATAGAAGTTAAAAGCGGTGCTACTCGCTCCGTTCGCGGGTTGTGGTGGTCAGCCGCGAGAAACCACTCCGCACTGCGCCGGAAAGTGATAGTGTCTGTAGCGGCCGAAATAGCGGAGGAATCGCGGCTGTATCGGCGAAAAATCGCGGCTGAAAGAGGTTCAAAATGAAATCGGAGGTTTCTCTCTCTTATGCGTTAAAAAATGGAGTTCTCTCTCTCTTCTACGTTATAAATTTGAAGACGTCGAAACAAACCCACAAACCCACATGACTTCTATTGGGTTTCGATATATTTTAATATATTTTTTCCCACATGAGTCACGAGCAATAGTTACAAAAGCTAATGACTTATTTTTTATGGGTAAAGAAATATATCAAAAGCTATTATTCAAATTTTAAATAGTTATTTTAAAAAAAAAAAATTAAACAATCAAGCTATATAAAAGAATTAGTAAATTATGTTTTGTCCTAGTGAGCCACATATTTTTTTATCCTTTAAGATATATATATAATTTTATACATACAAAATTCAGAGTCATAAATTTACTGTTACAATCACTTTGAACAAAATGAATATTATCTCAATTGACGTCTTCTATTCTCTCTCTCTATCTCTTGACTCATCTGAACAACATTGGCAGTGGGCTGCTTCTCCTATTTTCCCTCTTGACTCATCATCTCTCCTCTCTTCATTTAGGTAATGATTTTGACTTCTTTTTCTAGCCTCTTATTTTGTTTTTGTTTTCTGGGTTATTATTTTTGAACTTTTTTTTTCTGGTTTGTTTTTTCTGACCTCTAACTTCTTTTTTCTGACCTCCTATTTTTTCTTTTCTGGTCTCCGATTTTTTTTTGTCAATAAAAAAAAAAGATCAATACTGATCTGGTCTCCTAATATTATTGATTTTTATTGTTTAGCATATACATGTGTGGTATATATAGGTTCTATTAATCCATTCCGCAATTTCCGCAACCGCAATCCGCTTTTAACTACTATGTAAACTATCTAAGTTTGGTTCCAATTAATTCTCTGATCCTCATTTCTACGGATCCATTGTTGGGACTCTCCAATATGCAACAATCACAAGGCCTAAAATTAGTTTCGCAGTCAACAACGTCTGCCAATTCATGAGCCAACTCTTAGATGATCATTGGAAGGTGATTAAACATATATTGAGGTATCTTCAAGGAACTAGAACTTTTGGCTTATCACTTTGTGCTACCAATTCAAAGCGGCATTTATCTCTTACTGCCTTTTGTGATGTGGACTGGGCAAGTGACCTAGATGACCGCAGGTCCACATGTGGTTCTTGCATCTTTTTCTTTTTGGTAACAGGTTCCTGCATCTTTATGGGTCCCACTGTGATATCTTGGTGGTCCAAGAAACAAACCTTGGTTGCTAGATCCACAGTTGCTAGATTCACGGTTGAAGCAAGGTACTGAAGTTTGGCTCTCACTTGTGTTGAAATATTATTGATCAAATCCCTCCTTCATGAGTAACAAATCCCATTGCTCACTCCCCATGTATTTTGTGATGATCTTAGTGCAATTTCCCTATCACAACCCTGCACTTCATGCATTCACTAAGCAGTTGGAGCTAGATATTCATATTGTCATAGGAAGAGCTTTAGATAAGGAGATAATTGTCTCTCATGTCCCTGCAGCAGATCAAGTTCCTAACACACTCACCAAAGCCCTCTCTCCTGCCCGTTTCTCTGAGATTAGATGCAAACTCAAAGTCTTTGACTCTGCATTGCAGCTCAACCCTCCTGAGTTTGATGGGGAATATTAGTGAATTAGGAGTTTCCCTTCTGTTAATATTCAGTTCCCCACTGTAATTTCTTTAGATGATGTGTATAATAGTTATTATAGTCTTGGGATCACTTGATAGTGATCCTTAACCCATGCGTTTTGTATAACTAGTTTCAGTTTAGGTTTTGTCATGATGAGTCATCAGCTTAAACTAGTATTTGTATCATAGAGGTATCTGATCTCTATAACTTGACTTCATTTTTACGCATGCAATACAATGGCTGAGTTCCAGAATGTTCTCTTTGTCTCTCCCTCAGATTTTCTCTTTCTTTCTCTCATTTTCTCTCAAGAAATGTAATAGCTTTATGTAAGATGTTCTAGTTACAATGTTGTACCAAGAAGACCGGGGAATAAAGTTCAAAGAAATCAAACACTTTCCAAAGAAATGAAGATTAGAACCAGATTTGGATGGTTGGCTGCGGCCAAATCATAAAGCCAATAAAAACCATGTTTTTATCAATGCTACCTTCCCTCACTTTTTCGTATTTCTTTGATTCATAAATAAATCTTAATCTCACTAATCAACGTTGCACTCACCTCATGAACACCCTCATTCTCTACCAGAAGGTAGAATGTTAACTTCTGAAGAAATCAGAATAAC
Organism: Gastrolobium bilobum; assembly: GCF_033153095.1. NCBI lineage: Eukaryota > Viridiplantae > Streptophyta > Magnoliopsida > Fabales > Fabaceae > Gastrolobium > Gastrolobium bilobum. Next base: position 276,939 of record NW_026898003.1, on the reverse strand, counting down.
ATCTATCCCAGTGTGTGAAAAAAAAAAAATGTCTAAATTCTTGAATTATTTTTCAGTTGTATGAATTTCAGAATAAAATTCACACAACACGCAACACCATAACACTGACAGAACAAAATCTACCCCAACAAGCAAACATTCAGGAGACAGCCGAACACAATAACAACTTATATCATTAATTCATCAGATACATTATTAATTTTGTTACAAGAACGATTAACCGAACTAAAGCTCACGGTTAAAAACAGAACACACACCTGAATCGCGATTTTCTCAAGCGTGGAGCGAAACAAATCGATTCCACACAGTATCGTTTGTCGAACAACAGGTGGCATTTCATCATCCAAGACGGCAATCAGCTCAGGCACAATTTCAGCCAAGAACTCGGTGTTCTTCAATCCAATCTCACCAAGCATCCTGCAACAACCTCAAATTTCAATTCCACACGCCAATTTGATCATCAAAGTTCAAAAGTGATGGGGGAAAAGGTGAGAATGAAGCGTACTCGGTGACGAATTTGCGAACGGGACTGAAGCGATCAGAGAGGAACTCGAAGAGGGAAGGGAGGAACTCGGTGAGAATAACGGGGTCTTCCTGAGGAAACTCGTACCTCAGTTGACGCAACGATTCGAGCTTGGAGGGAATGTCGATGGCCAACTTGGCAGAGTTCAAGAGACTCGCGAGCTTTTCGCGCGATGTCGCGGCCATGGTTTTTCCGACCATTGGTCAAAGAGAATAAGAAGAAGAAGAAGAATAAACCCTAGTTTCGAAGAAATTGCATTGTAATCACGAGCGCGAGAGTATCAGTGTTTCATTTTTCTAGGGTTTGGGAAAAGAGGGAGAAGGAGGTTTGTTTGAAAATGCAATAACGCAGAAGAATGTATGGGACAATTCACGCATGTGCACGGATTTGATTCGGACGCTCTCGTGTAAGAAATGTTGATGGAAATTTCGTCATAAGTACTCATTTTAGGGTACGGTTATATTTATTATTTATCATCAAGTAAATTTATCATCTTACAAGTTATAATTAATCTCAGAACTGTTAAATTGGAGTTAAATCTAACAGTTTATAATTATTTTTTATAATTCAAATTTTTACTCTCTCATTTCCTCGTTGTCTCTCTCTAGGTTTGAGATCTGCATATTTTTTCCTCCAAATTTGTTCTGGATTCAAGTTTATATTCCTTATTTCAGTTTACTCAAAAAAATTCCATGACCTATCTTCTTAGTCAACCTAGTTTTCTATTATGTCTATCAAATCGTAATCGCAATTTGAAGGGAAAGAAGGGCAGAAATCTCGTTCTAATCCATCGCGAGATTTTTGTTTTATAAAGTAATGAATTATATATGTTAACCAAATTGTTTATAGTATGCTGAATTGTTTATACAGCAATTCATTATATATGTTTACCAAATTGTTTATAGTATGATGAATTGTATATATAATGAATGGCTTTAATGTTTCTAAAGTAAATGTATATAAGTTATCTATATTTGCTTCTAAAACGACGTCGTTTTGGATTAAAAAATTATAATGAAAAAGACTATTATAATCCTAAAATAAATTATAATTACAAAAATATCTTGATTTCTGCCTCAAAACTACGTCGTTTTAGGCTCAATATAAACAATTTATGAAATAATTACAATTAGTGTTTAGGCTAAATAATAAATATAATTTTTGAAAGTGTTTTTTTTGTTTTTTGGTAAACTGAATTTTGAAATGAGGAATTAGTATAAGAATGATTACATGTGACAGGATGAAATAATAAATTCTTATAGTAAACTGAATTACTTAGTATAGTAATGAAATAAGAAATTATGAAAGTACTTTTCCTTTGGGTCCTGTCAACTATGTTGACAAGAATGGCCTATGTGGCTTCTAGTCCCGTCAACTATTGTGACAAGACTCAACGAAGGTCAACTACTATGACAAGACTCAACGAATATTTGACACGTGGCTCGAATTGGTGCAGATTGCTGACATGGAAACAAATCCTGTCAACAATACTGACGGAACTGAATGCGTCAAGTAAAGTGACGGGACTGACTGCTCTACTTTGGCCAAATATTCTACATGTGCTTTGAACAGGAGATATTTTTGCTTAATATTAGCAATACGGTGTTTTTGCCTCACTTTATGACTTCATCAATTGTACTTTGGCACCTTAAAATGGAGCAGCCTCAAGCTTCATTCACGTGAATACGGACACTCTGAGCTTCACCAAAGCCTCATTGTCCTTAACTCCATCAAGGATAATGCTAGTACTTGGCAACAAAAAATGGAAGAACAAACAAATAGCAATTTCACATGATTCAAAAACAGTAAAAAAAACATCATTAAGCTCCATTGACAAGGACTTGTATAGAAAAATGGATTCTTGAAGACCAAGAGCCTGTTTGACACATTTTTTTTTAAGCTAAAAGTTACTTTTAAGCTAAATTTAAAAATTAGAGATTAAAAAATAAGCTAAAAGCTTTTGATGATTGTATAAAGTTGCTATCAAAGTTTTGAAAGGAGTGAGATGAAATAATTTATTATTAGGGTAAATTATTATGTAAATGATAAAATTTATAATATAAGTTTAGATTGAGGATATAATTGGAAAATAAATATGAGAACTCCAAACAGCTGACATACATCTTAAAAAAAGTTCCTCATAGTAGCTTTTAGTAATGAAATTAATAACTCCAACCTCAAGCTGACAAAAATTGATAACTCAAAAAAGCTTTTTTCTTCTTTATAAAAAAAGTACTTTTATGATAAGAGTTTTTGCAAAAGTATGTTTGGATAAATTATTTATAAGGAAAAGAGAAGTTAAAAATAAAAGCTCCAAAATAGGCACCAAGAGGAAAAGAACTTTAACCTTTATATATCATGTGCTATGCCCCGTTTGGAATACAAGTCTCAACATATACTCCTTTGATTTTCTCTTCCTTGAAAATGAATAAAATGGCGAGAATTCTCTAGTTGAACTTGTCATCTTCTTCTAGCTTTACAGAGGCTATGGAATTAGAAAAAATGAACATGGGCACTTGCATTCTACATGAGCTTGATCTCCTCAACACTAGAGTTAACAAAATAGCCATGGTTAAATGCCTCAACAACTTCCTTGGTCTAAAGCCTAAGCCATCATACTCGTTATTTTCTAGCCAACTTCAGTGGACCAAGCTAGGAGTCAACACTCTAGTCCAATACGTTGTACAATAATGACAAAAGTTAAGGTCCAAAATCATCCCAAATTGTTGTTGACATAGTAGAAGAAGTGACTTGGGGTTTTCCTTAAATGGCGCTATTATTTCTTTATACACTTGGCATGAAAGAAACTCATAGTTTTCCAATAAAGTTTTTTAGGTGAAGGATTAACAAATGGCACCATTAAGCATAGATATGGCATCATTGTCAACTACTTTTGCAGTATTTTGGTTTCCTAGGGTGTCCTCACCCATTTGGATGAGATTAATCCCCTTCGTGGTATAGAGCGTGAAGATTTTTTCCATTGGCCCCAAGTAGTTTTGCTTAGGATTCAAAACAGAAACTTTACAAGCCCAACAATTTGCTCCTTTGACACAATTCACTTACCAGTTGAGCCACCCTTTAGGGGTTTTTGTCATGTCATTCTTGTTACTATTGCTCATTGGCAAAAGATTGCTTCTTCACATTTACTATTGCTCAGCGTTTCCTGTGTAACCGGAGCAATGGCTACCTCAAGTAAGTTATCGATGTGGGGAATCCATTTATCATACCAGAACATGGTCCCATGCCCGTCCCCAATCGCTATTCTAGATCCTTTTCTCACATCAGCCCAACAGTTAACAATCCCCTTCCAGAAATTAGAGATTCCCTTACCTCTACTAATCTTGGGGATTAGGTCATCTCCCACATTGTATTTCCCTCTCAGAACTTTACTCCACAGGATATCTTTTTCTACCAGCAGTCTATGTCCTACTTTAATCATTAGAGCATTATTAGCCACTCTAGCTTGTCTGAATCCTAAACCACCTGTTGCTTTAGGATTGCACAGCTTCTCCCAGTTAATTAAGTGGATCTTTCTTTGGGATAGCGATGAGCCCCAAATGAAGCTTCGAGTGTATCTGTCAATATCCTTTCACAACGAGGTTGGAAGAGCAGTCGTTTGCATACTGTAGGAGGGGAGAGCACTCAACACAGATTTAGCAAGGGTGATTCTCCCAGCCAAAGATAAGGCATTATGATTCCAAGAGTTCAAGCGATCCTTCATTTTCCTCAGGATATACTCGCAGGAATCCTTGGATACTCTCTTGTGGTGCAAGGGGATTCCCAGATATTTACCTAGGTCTCCTATTATCCCAAAATCAATACATCCGTTGATCTGTTTAGCTCCAGGGAAGCAAACATTCTTGGAGAAGTAGACTTTTGATTTAGCATTGCTTATCCGCTGACCGGAAGCACTATAGAAGGTACGAAGGATTTGATTAACCAAATGGGCTTGGTCCATCGAAGCCTCACAAAACAGGAAAATGTCATCCGCAAACATCAAATGGGATTTGGTGAACCATTCTTACTTAAGGTCACTAGTTTCCACGCCTTAGTCTGCATGGCCATCTGGATTAGGTGAGCCAACCTCTCAACACACATTACAAAGAGGTAAGGAGAGATAGGATCTCCTTGACGGATCTCGTGCTTAGGTTTAAAGTACCTAGTTCCCTTACCATTCAAAATAATATTCATAGTTGGGGTTTAAATGCAAGCATCTTTAAGCTTAATCAGGTTTGGTGGCAAGCCCACATCAACCATAGTGTCACGGATGAAGTGTCACGGATGAAGTCCCAATCCAACCTATCGTAAGCTTTATCAAGATCCAGCTTAATTGCCATCCAACCAACCTTCCTTTTCTTCTTTCTCATGGAGTGGATAATTTCCTGCGCTACCACCACATTATTCGCACCAATCCTCCCTTTTAATGAAGCTGCATTGGTTTGGAGATATAATTCTTGGAAGGAAAAATTTAAGGCGGTTAGCAAGGATTCTAGTAATGGCTTTGTATGAAATGTTACATAGACTGAAAGGCCTAAAATGGTTGAAGGATTCTGGATTGTCCACTTTTGGGATCAAGTAAATAGAGGTAAGATTGATATTCTGGACCAAGGAGGGGTTCTGAAAGATGGATTTGATCAGAGAACAGAAGGAATTTCCCACCACACTCCATTAGGATTGATAGAACAACATATTTAGCCCATCAGGGCCTGGGGATTTAAATTTCCCCATATTAAAGATAGACTGCTTAATCTCCGAGTTGGAAGGGACATTCCCAAGACTTTCCAAGCCATTGCCAATCCTAGGGAAGCCACCATTGAAAGGCAAGGGTTCGCAGCTGTCTTCCGAATCACCAAAGAGCCTTTCGAAGAAGTTAACAGCATATTCTTCAATTCTTCTAGCATCCTCCAACCAGACACCATTATCATCTTTTAAAGTAAGAATCTTATTCCTACGACGTTTGGCCACTGATATAGCATGAAAATATCTGGTGTTTCTCTCACCCAGTTCTAACCAATTGCATTTAGCTCGCTGGAACCACGAAATTTCTTCACGGACTAGGATCACTTCGAGCTCATACCAAAGAGACTTTTTTAAGAGCTCCAAGTTTTCATCCGGATGCAGATCAAGCCTCACGTCAATACCTCTCAGTCTGGCTTGGATCCTGCTCTTCTGTTTTTGCAGCATACTGAACGTGGTTTCAAGCCAATGTGAAGCTTCTGCCTTGAACTTGTCAGATCTAGAGAACCAGACATTGTCATCGCTCCAACAATTCTTCACTACATTCCCAAAGCTGTCATCCGTGAGCCAAGCCGCCAGAAATTTGAAGCTCATGTCACCATTGGACCTGTTTCTGGCTCCTTCATCCATGACAAGAATCAGTCTATGGTCGGAGTTATAGAAGGGGAGATTAAGGACGAAATGATTCGGCCAAAGAGTGCTCCAAGCCTCAGTTACACACACACGATCCAACCTTTCTTGTAACCCAGCTCTCTTCCACGTGAAGGAAGGTCCATTGCACCCCAAGTCTTGGATATTGCAAGCTCCGAGACACTCCCTAAATTTCAGGGAAGCTCCCCAGCAGAAAAGGCCACCCCCTGATTTCTCAGTGGGGTCCAAAAGGGAGTTAAAGTCGCCCATAACAATCCAAGAGGAAGAGCTATCAACGTTCAGGTCCATCATATCCTTCCATAAGGTTCGTCTCTCATGCCTCTGCGGGCTAGCATACACCATAGTGATGTATTCATCTCTGGTGTGGTTATGGTAACTGATCTTAGAATGGATAAATTGGTGGTTAGACTTGAGAACCTGCAGAGAAAACTCCACCTCATCCCACATCAGCCAAATACCCCCAGAAAATCCAATGGGGTCTTGTCGGTGGACTTTACTAAAACCAAACTTGGAGCTAATCTTAGAAGCCTTATCATCGCTGATTTTAGTCTCCAAAAGGGCCAATAAACTAATATTAAAACGAGACTTAAGGTCTCGAATGGGTGCCAAGAAGCCTTTCTTAGCTACCCCTCTGCAATTCCAGCTGCACTTAATCATAGAAACCCTAACAATGGAGGGGAGCCGACGGACAAGACGAAGGGCTACGTTGGTCCCATAGCAGTATTAGCTGCTACTAGGTTTCGGTCTAGTATCATGTTATCCTGATGTCTATCTGATCTTCTCATCAGTTCAAGGATTTCTCTTTCTTTCCTTTATTCTTCATTCTTCTGCTGAGATAGGTCAGGTCCTAATTTAGGAAATTCATCGGAGGGAGGGATTCTTACGGTGTTAGGCCCCAGGGAACTACTCCCAACCTCCTGTCTTTTTAAAATTATCAACCCTTGCTGCAAAGCTCTTTTCTCCTTACGTTGTTTTGGTTGGATGGGAGAGGGATCCACATTCCTATTCTTAGCTTTCTTGGAGGGAAGTGTTTCATGCCTACCTTTTGATAGTCCCATCCCATGAAAGGGTTCTTTCACTTTATCAGATAACCTTGGACCTTTTATCTCTGATCCACTATCCTTAGTATTCCTCTTGACATAGGATACTGCATTGTTTAGTTCCTCTAAGGCAGTGACAATTTTAATAGGGACGCTGGTTGTAGCTGACACACCGCAGTCTAACTTCGCGTTGGCTCGGTTTGTGTGTCCTCTTGGTATACTAGGTTGCTTACCCTCTCCACCATTCATCGTCGCCGGTGTAGGCTTTAGCCGACGGTTCTTGCCGGTTCTTTGGACCACCATCCAGTCCCCAAAGGCCTCGACTCCCTTTAGTTGCTCCTTACAAGCTTCTTCCACTTCCATATTCCCAGGCCTCGGATTCTCCAGGATCCTCGTGGATACATGCTCTTTCACCTGGTTCCTTTCTTCACTCTGCTTGCACTAGTCTTGTTTGTGGCCATATTTCCCACAGGAAAAATATATCATATGCAAGCCCTCGTAACCAACCTAATAGGCATCTTCTCCCAGCTTGAAAGAAGGAACTAGGGTCTTCCTTAAATCCACCTCAATACATATCCTAGCGAACCTAGCTTTATCAATAATTTCTCCACTCCCATCATCATTCCTCCTGACCGACTTCTTGTCTACCTTCAGTGTCCTCCCTAGGAGGTTTCCAACCCGCCACAAATGGTAAGATGAGTAGAACTCCTTGGGTAGACCTCCAATTCAAGCCCAGACCATAAGCTTCCTGGTAGAATCATTATACGGATTGAATAGAGACCTCCACCTCTACACCACCAAATAGTGGTCAAAAATGATCCAAGGTCCGTCCTGAAGGACATGACGATAGTCCCTCTCATCAAAGAACTTCAGCAGGATGTGACCATTGTCCAAGAAATATTGTTCATAGGTTCCAACTAAACCCCATATCTTCTGCAGTCTTCCCATAAGGTAGCTCGCATCTATCCTTTTCCCCAACAATTTTATGATAAGGGCTTTACTCCACTGCTCACAATCTTTCTTATGCCTACTTTTAGAAAACCTATAGGTAGGACACAGAGGATCGTTCTCTGTGGCAACATCTTCCATATCATCCTCTTCCTCTTCTCTTCTTTGTCTCTCCATCCAGTCCTCCTCCTCAGAGTTCGATTCCCCACCTTGACCATTTAAGGACAACACTTTATCTTTATAGGACAGCACCTTACGTCCTGCAGTAATATACACAGTTCCATTATTCCGACCAACCATCTCTCCAGTGCCATCTTTCGGATCCTCTAGACCAACTTTTTATGTCATGGCATCATCCATAGGTAGGTCTTCTGTCATGGATTCCTTCAGACGTTTCACACTCATTTCCAGTTGATCGGTATCCTCCTCCTCTGCGGTCTTCCTCTCTTCCTCCTTGGCAGAATCCATGGCTTTCTTGTACGAAAACATCTTTCTTGAGACCTCTATGAGAACTTGCTCCACAACACCAAAATTATTAAGATCCTAATCCATCAATGATTCAAGTAACCCGATACACCGAAGACAAAAATAATAGAGGAGAACCAGATATCGATCTTCGATTGTAATCTTCTTTACTTGTACTTGAGGGATCCATCTGTCTTATCTTGATTTGTCTATCGGTTGTGACATCTAGTTCATTATTATGTAAGATGGATTAGTAAAAAGAGACACTTGCTCTTGATACGAATATGAAATAGTAATGTGTTTGAATTATGTTTAGTTTCTTATTAATAGACTTTGACTTATTAAGCTTAAGAACTTATATAACATTGTTTTTAGTGGGGAGGCTTGATATTGTTCTTAAATTTAGAAATGGTTATTTTACACCTAAAATTTTTAACAATAATAAATGAAATTTTTCTTGGGATTAGAATTATTCATGATCACTAAGGATAAGATTGAAATCAAGAGGTTAATATATACGGAAAATCATATAGGTAAGAAAGTCACGTCTGAATTGAAGTTCTAACATATGAAGTATCGATATATATTTAAGGTTTTGTAAACTCTTTTGAATTCAAGGATGAATTCTTATTTAAGGAGGGGAGTATGTAACACTTATCAAAATTCCAAGATTTATTTTCTTGGTAAATAGATTTTTTGAGCCTATATATAATTGTACAACTATTCTTGTGGGGCTAACTAGATAAAATTTTCATGGCTCTTATTGTTTCTTTGTATTGCATATCCTTGCTATATCATAACTCTTATCTTTATTTATAATTTCCTATGGCCCATATGTGTAGCTTTATAAACAAGAACATGTTATATTTTAACATAAAGGGAAGACATTCAGACCTTGAAAACATGAATGTTATTCTCAGAGCTTTGTCTTCCCTAATTCTTTACAAATTTCCTCACCATCTTTCTTTTAATTTCAAACTATTCATGAAAGAAATGTGGAATTAGTGTTAATAATAATAAAAAGTTGTGAGTTATTTCATTTTAGTCACCCAAAACATAAGCTCAAGTTTGAGTTTTATTTCCATTGAACCCATCAATTCCAGTCATAACCAAACATGGTTATATTTTTACTCATATCTTGAGCTACAAACCTCAGTTTTGGGAATTCTATATCATTCTGGAAATCTTATAAACAACTCTACAACTTTGATGTAGACATCCAAGCATGATTCTAGAGTTAAGATACCTTAAATTGAGCTCAAAGATACTATAGTTGTGTTGTCGCATAAATCAACATAGTCTCGGTAATATGACTATATCTTGAGCTTTGCTCCAAGAATCTGAATGATCTTTGGCTTGATGAAAAGCTTAGAAGAATATTTACAACTTTCATAGAGGTTTTAGGACCTATTTCTCACTCTAGGGGACCTTAAATGGAGCGTGAAAGTACTACACATGTACTGTTATGGACTCTAAACCACTATTGGAGTTTGGGTCATATCTAGAGTTACAAACATTGGATTTGACCATTCTCTGGTGTTTTAAAAAGGACCCTAAAAGGTGGTCGAAGTTACTACTGCATTGCTATTACAAGATTTGGTTCAATTTTAGTTTTTTAATGTTTTCGTGGGTCTTATGATTTGGTTCCATGATATTGGAATGAGAAGTGATAGAAACATAGAAGTGATGGGAATGAGGTATAGGTGATGGTGTCACACCTCTTACTGGAATAAGCAGTGTTCAACGTATGCAGTCCAAAACTTTAGTAAGTATTGAAAGGAGGTCATTGATATTACTCGCAAGAACCAGTACAGTGTGCAAGATTCAATAGAAGGTCTTAGAATTCCTTTTCGTTGACATCAAATATATGTATAGCTATAGAGTCAACTTTTGATTTTACTCCTCTAGTTTAATCGTGGAAGTTTGTTTGGTTACCAATGGTGAGCCTGACACATCATTTCGCGTGAGCAAGGTTTATATTTTATTTGGTATAGAAGATAGTAGGTTACTATTCTTAGAGTTGCTCCATTAATTCTACAAGCAGGTTAATTGTAAAATTTTGACAAATTTAATAGTATGTTCATAAAAATTAGGCTTGCCATCCTAGCAAATGAAAAAATTTAGTTTACCTTGCACTGGTCATGTACTCAAAGTTAGGTTATGACATTATATATGTATAATATGATGGGTTATAAGTTTCTCCTGTTATATTATATGAGAAACTTATAATTCTACTGCAGACTCGTGAAATCCTGGGACCCGCAATTTAAAAAAAAAAGACTGAAGAGACTTTTTTTGTTTGTGGAGGAGGGGACGAGTTTCTCCTGCATCAGTAGAAACTCATTCCCTTAAAATGATTTGGTACAAACCAAGATTTGAGAACTAATTAATTTTTTTGTTTGGTTTATTTTCTTATGAAATAAAATTATCTCTTATACACATAAAAGTGTGTGAGGTCCATATTTCTTTTCTCTTTGTTCTCTTTACATGGACTCACACACTTTTATGTGTATGTAAGGGATATAATTATCACATACAATATGAGAAATATTAATCTCTAAATATATTTTATATATATTGTCAAGTCCTATTTAATATAATTTTTATTATTTCACTGAGTTGCATTGCAACTCACTCTAATCATGATTATATATTGTTGTGTGTAAAGATAAAGAGTTAACTTCTAATTTCACTCTCGGTTGATTGGCAGAGTTTGTCTTGGTTATCATTTGTAAACCTAACACATAGTTCTGGTATATAGAGATATTTTTCTCTATAATTACAAATAAAGATTTTCTTTTCTTCGAAGAGTACATAAAATCTTAGTCAAAGGAATACTATTTCCTAGAAGAGTATCGTAGGTTCGTTGGTATAATTAGAGGAGAACTCTAGGGTTTTTCACCTTTTTGCCCCTCATTAATTATTTAATAACCATTTTGTCCCTTATTGCAAACTATCTATCAATCTGCCTGTAACATCTCCGTCTCGAGCTGGTTCAATTAACATACATATGATACAAATAGAAACAGCGGAAGACTTAACTTACGAAAATACGAGCTAACTTTTCTTTTTTTTTTCATTAATCTTAATTCACATGACATATCACATTGCATACTTCTTCTAATCTAATTCTTATTGGACGGAGACGAAAATCAGACAGAGTAACCTCTGTAAATCGGACAACTGGGAATTTGCAAATCCCACTCTCAAGGTATCCTGATAGACAATTTCTACAGTATATACTTTCAGACATACCAGATATCCATATAGGATCATATACCCATCCATGGGCGCATGCATAACTTGGCTCCGTGCCACTATGTCTAACAACATGCAATCCAATACATAAACATAAACTGAATACTACATCATCATATCAACATGCCTGAATACTCAAATGTACATGCATCCAACTGAAAGACATGTACAAAACATACACAAGCCATATACAAAATAAAGGATCAGACATCATGATCACCAAATGAATAGAACACCATACAACAGTACATGTTCTCCAAAAATAACATTTATAATAAATAGTAGCCTCCGGCTACCCAGAACTCCATATCCTCATACTAGTACCTCTAGCCACGGGTAGTGTCCTTGTCCCATGAGGGCTCTTCAATTAACTGTGTTCCTGAAATCATATCCCCAAACGGGGTTAGAGACGAATCTCTAGTAAGCTCCAGGTTTATAGAGAACTCTCCATACCCTAGGCTCACTTCCTGCATGACAGTCAGATACATAATATAGAAAACATCATATAAGCAAATATCATAGCTGAACATATCTCATATAACATATCACGTAATCCAATATCATAATTAAACCAAGCATATACACAAATCTTATTAGAGACGTACGCAGTCATTCCCAAGGGATGACCCCAAGCGGAAATCAACGCACATAACAAATATCTTTTACAAAAATCATCAGAATACTCACATTAGAATGAAACATGTTATCTCAGAGACGTACGCAATCATTCCCAAGGGATGACCCCAAGCGAAAATCAACGTACGTAACAAATATCTTTTACAAAACATTACAATAATCAAATCATAACAAAACAAATCATATCAGAGATGTACATAGTAATTCTCAAGGAATGACCCCAAACGGAAATCAACGTATGTGTTCCCAAGGGAGGACCCCAAGCGGAACCAGAACATTTCGGAGGCGTACGTAGTCATTCCCAAGGGAGGAACCCAAGCGGAAATCAACGCACGTGTTCCCAAGGGAGGACCCCAAGCAGAACCAGAACATATCAGAGGCATACAGAGTCATTCCCAAGGGAGGACCCCAAGCAGAAATCAATGCACGTGTTCCCAAAGGAGGACCCCAAGCGGAACCAGAACATATCAGAGGCGTACACCGTCAATCTCAAGGGAACCCAAGAAGACATCAGTGTACCATACAATCCATGGCCAAAGATCAATACAAAAATCATATCAGAACAAGTCATATAACAAATGTGTACACAGTCAATCTCAAGGGAGGACCCCAAGTAGGAATCAGTGTACGTGTTCCCAAGGGTGGACCCAAAGCGGAACTCAACAAAACATATCATATTAACACATATCAAAGTAAACACATCAGAATAAAACATATCATATTATCATATAGCTCTATATGAATGCATCTATATCATATATCTCATACATATCATACAACCTAACCACAGTACGTACACTATGACGGAACACAAAGTAGGAACGAACCCCATAAATATAGAGCTTACCTCTTGGAGCTTTACAATTTGCTTACTTGAAGAACAAGCTACTTGTCTTGCTCCACGAGAATCCAAACGTTCACAATCCCTAGGCACACCTAGAGAAGGAATTCACACAAATATCAATAAAATGGTTCAAAGTCAAGTATTTAACCAGACACACCATTTATTGATTTTATCTTTTACTTACCAAATATTTCTTAACTATTCATACATACGGTACTGTTCATCTCTACAGTACTATTCATGTATACGTCACTATTCACGTATACGGTACTATTCATATACGTCACTATTCAAAAATACGGTATCTCAAATTTTTCCGAATACATTTTCACCATTAAAATCCTCATCTAAACACTTTTCTCATCATGAGCTAAGCCTCAATCAAGCTCTAACATGCTCAATCAAGCCAAACTTTAAAAATGAAAACCTAAATCAATCCTTCTCAAAACTCAAAAGAAACTAGGATTTCTTGACATAGACTTACCTAGAATCACCCAATGAGTGGATTCTCAACCTCAAACGAGATCAAAACGCCTTCTTGGACCTTCAATCAACAAAGGGGTGCCACTTTCCCTTCCATTTTTCTCTCAATACAAGGCTTTTTGATAGATTATGGATTAGGGGTTGTGTTTGTCTCTTAATTCTAAGCAACTTTGGTTTTTACCTCACTTGATTTCATAAAGAAATGGAGAAGTTGGAATTTAAGCTCTCCAACAATGGCTACAGACGACGCACGGAGAAGAAGAGGAACGAGGCACGTGCGTGAGAAAAAAAATAAGGAAATAAGGTTTCTGTTTGCAAACTTAAAGTATTTAAGTTAGTTTAATTGGGTAAAATCTTATCTATCTACGCAAAGTCACATTACGTGTCGTGTCGTGTCATGTCCGACACTTCAAAAATCCTGACGTGTCGTGTCCGACACTCACCGACACTCTGACATTTTCCGACACTCTAATACTCGTTGCAAAGACTCAAAAAATGTTCAAAGTCACATTACGTTGCATTTTGATTTCCAACTATAAGATTCGTTAGATTAGGATTATGATTTTATTGAGTTTAATATAAACATTTGGGATATATTATGTTTCTTTACAAAATTGATGGGTATTATAAGTTTAGCTTTGCTTTATTGTTAAATTATTGAATACTAAATATAATATATACTACATAGATTAAAAATATTATATAATATCAAAATTTGTCCTAACGTGTCGAAATTTAATATTTTTTAGAATTAACGTGTCGGAGTGTCGTGTCGTGTCGTATTCCGTGTCCCGTATCGATGTCGGTGCAACATAGGGCATGAGTAGTCACACCCATTTTGGGCGTGTTTGAGTGCAATTGTAATATCTCAGGAAAATAATAGTAATTTATAATACAATAAATTAATAATAGTAACAAAATATAAATTAGTAGTAGTAATAATAATGTATATATATATATATATATATATATATATATTATTAGGATTAGATGATAAATTATGATTGTTTGAATTATTAATTGATTGGTCATTTATGCATTAATGTTTGATTGGTAATGTGATTAGATTGAGATGAGTCAACAAACTTTATTTCATTAGATATGATAAGTTAATCATGAGTCAGCCTTGAGTCAATCATGAGTCAGCAATATTTTGAGCCATAAGAAATTAAGAAGAAAAGGGAAATAATTGTATGAAGCCCATATCTGAGCCCAGAATTCCAACTATGAATAGAGGCATAGCTTAACAAAACCAAATCACTTCTAATCCTTAGTATTTCTCCTTTCTACTCTTTCTTCTTTCAAATTTCTTTTTATTTTTATTTTATTATTATTATTATATTTCTTTGGTTACCAATTGAACTTCTCTTCCTAAATCGCTTTTTTCTCTCTCTAGAAGTTAGCAAATACAGAGATCAGATAATCCTAATCCCTACAAAAGGAAATAATTGTATAAAGAAATTTGAAAGAAGAAATAGAAGAAAAGGAGAAGATGCTGAGGATCAGGAGTGATTTGGTTTGGTTAGACTAGACCTTTATTTATAGTTTGAGTTTTGGGCTCAAATATGAATTTCATACAATTATTTTTTCTTCTTCTTAATTTCTTATGGCTCAAAATATTGCTGACTCAAGACTGGCTTATAGGCTGACTCATCATATCTAATCAAATAAAGTTTGCTGACTCATCCTAATCCAATCATATTACCAATCAAACATTAATGCATAAATGACCAATCAATTAATAATGCAAAAAATCACAATTTATCATCTAATCCTAATGATATATATACATTATTATTACTACTAATTTATAATTTATTACTATTATTAATTTATTGTATTATAAATCACTATTATTTTCTTGGGATATTACAACAATAGATCCATAAATTGGCTCAAAATAACTATGTTTTCGTAATTTTTTTTATTAAAATAACAATATTTTAATTTTTTGGCGAGAAGTGTTCTATACTTATTATTCCACCCCCACTCATGTATTACCCAATAGCAAAAAATAATTTTGTTTTTACTGGAGAAAAAATTTATCTGTCATACTCACATAAAAATGAGTAGATCCCACTATACACTAGGATCCACTCATTTTTATGTGAATGTGACAGATAAAATTTTTCTGCAGTAAAGAAAAAGCATTAAATCCTTTGAAGAAAGGAAAAAATATTTCTAATTTTGTGTAGTAAAAAGGTGCAGATTTTGAGCACCCTAGAGAGCAATTATCACATTTACCTATAAATAAAGGGTTTAAGTTTTCTTATGTTGTAGGATTGTAGGATAGAAAAAAAGTAGAAAGAAGCTAAATGTGGGTCACATATTTTATATTTAAAAAGAAAAGAAAAATTAATTGGCACAGAAACAAATTTGTGTAGGAAAATGATTTACCCTCATGTAGCATGAGAGTATTATTTCCCATAAATAAATAAAAGGCTCAAATAACAATGCGGGGTGTCCTAAATACTCCAACCTTCTCATTTGCAGCTGAAAAACGAGTTACCAATTATCACCCTTAAATTTTTCCTAAATTCAATCAATTCTTACAGCTTGTCATAACCTTTCTAGATTGTAGTGTTTGCCCTTTTATTCGTAGCCAGTAATTGGTAGTAAAAAATAAGGGTGTTCATCAACCAATCCAAACCAATTCAAACCGCAAAAATTGAACCGAAAAATCAATAATCAAATAAACCGAAAACCGAAAATTCAAAAATAAAAATAAATCGCAAATTTTAATTGGATTGAATCGGTTTTCGGATGGGTTGATGAAAACCGATCCAATATATTAATTTTCCTCTACCTACTTGTGCTTTTCCTAATCATAGCCCAAAAATTTTTAAACCCAAAACCTGTTAACCCATCAACTACATCCAAGAAAAAATATAATCTTCAACAAAATTTCATCTGTGTAGAGCTTCATATCTCATTGCCCAAAAAAAAAAACTATATTATTGTTTACTGATGTTTTTGTATTTCAAAAAAGATAATTTACAATGCCAATATATATAAAAGATGTTATTTTCACAATAATCATGAAACAAATTTTATGATTTTCAAAAAACCGAAAACCGATCAAATCCAAACCGAAAAAAATTGGATGAGATATGATCGGATTTGAAAAAAAATTCAAACCGAATGGATGATTAAATAATCAAACCGAAGGTATTGGATCAGATGATTTTTGCTTCCAAAACCGATCCAATCCAGACCGCGAACACCCCTAGTAAAAAAGATGTAATCCTTATCGATCCTTCCTTTGTACTTGAAAAACTTAGAGAAAGATATTTTTATTTAAAAAGAAAAGCTTTTTTAAAAAAGAAGAAGAAGAAGCAAAATAAGCATGCTCTAAGTTATTCATCATATGTATCAATTTGTACATTTATAATTTTATTTTGTCTTGTTTTAAATTATTTAAGTTTATTAGTATGACCGTATTCATTTTATTTATAACCAGTTTCCAACGTTTCCTAATAAAATTTTATATTTGCAGAATTTTCTGATAAAACATAATGCCAAGCTTAAATTAATTAATTTATCTTTTTCCCTGAAATTCCTACTATAATACTTAAAAAACAAAAAAAAAAAACTGGTAACACAAGTGTTTGATAAAGCATTTTCAGCAGTAGAATAAAATGCCCTTTCTTATCCTTATGAGAAAGCAGAAAATGCCTTTGACTCTTTGTAGATAAATAGCAAAAAAAGCAAGTAGCAAACAGACAAAAAAGAAAACTCAGAGAACCAATGGCAATGTTCTTTAATCGTTTGTTATCATCACAAACAAGTCAAATCAAATCCTTCAACACAACACATTCTTAGATGTCAATACTCAAAAGCAAGAGTGGGAGAGACATAGGAATATGGCAACCCAATTGAACCATTTGTTCAGAACTTCCATTCTGAAACACAAGACACAACTAGAGGCCCCTTTTCCCACAACCACAAGAACCACAAGATTTCAAGTCATCAATGCAACATCCTCTACTAGAAGCAGTGCCAGACAGCTCATAGAGTCTGGGACTGTGAGGACTATATGGCCAAAAGATGCTTCCACAGCCATGAACTCAGAAGGGTTCATTCTCCTTGATGTTAGGCCAACATGGGAGAGAGAGAAGGCACGTGTGGTGGGGTCTTTGCACGTGCCAATCTTTGTGGAAGACATTGATAATAGTCCTATAACTCTGCTTAAAAAGTGGGTGCATTTTGGTTACATTGGCTTGTGGACTGGCCAATACCTCACTAATGTTAACTCTGAGTTCCTTAGTCAAGTGGAAAATGCCATTCCTAGTAAGGACACCAAGCTTCTTGTGGCATGTGGAGAAGGATTGAGGTGAGCATATGAAAGAAATTGTTTTGTTGCAAAATATGGTTATTTAGTTGTATCAAGATTATGTACTATATAGCTTTGAATGATTGGTTAACTTATTTGCACTTGTTGTTCCTGTTCTTGGTGAGAAAAAACATACCATTTCATGAATCAGGAAACAGGATAAATGATGTATATTTATTTGGTATTTTTAAGAGTCACCATCCTAGTTTTTATCAACTAACTTGAAAGTAGGTCCAATTAACTTCTTTCCCTCTCATGTGAAACTAAGATTTACCAGCTTCTAAAAATTGTCACACCTAACGCAGAGAGTGAATCATTTCATATCTCAATTTAACATGTTCATAATCCTGTTAAAATAAGACATGAGAGGATCAATTTTCCCACATGACACAGTTAATAATTTTAATAAACTCTTTAACATTCATTTTTATTTTTATCAATAAAACTATCAATGAATTTGATTTGAAGCTTTAATAGTTTGTATTGCATATGTGACTTTTCCCAATTTACAATATTAAAACATAAAGGTCACCTCAGCAAGTAGAACAAGTTGAATATGGCAATAAAACAACATACTTGTTGGTTTTGCTGAGTGATTCAGGTCAATGACAGCAGCTTCAAAGCTGTATAATGGAGGTTACAGAAATCTGGGATGGTTAGGTGGAGGCTTTAATCGTTCAAAGGACAATGACTTCCCAGCAGTAGAAGGAAAAGAGAAGTTGCAGTATGCTACAGTTGGGGGAGTATCTTACTATTTCCTTCAGTTGCTTATACTTCTACAGGTTGTGGGTAAAGAATAGATTATTGGCACATATTCTGATAAGGTATTAATGTTCATTGCTATGCATAGGGGAGTTTTATTAAGCCATGTTCACCTTTTGTTCTCATTCATGAGCAACTCTTGAACTTGTAAGCCTCTGTGGCCTTGTTTCAATTACATTTGCTATTATTCAATTATCAATGTGAGGTCTTGTGTTTAAGTACTATATTTTCATTGGGTGAAACCAATTCATTTCATGAGTAAAGAATTTCCTAATCTTTGTTTACTAAAATGGCTGATTATGTTTTATTTTTCATAATCAAAATATTAGTGCACTAACCTCTTAGCTATGTACACCATTAAACTTTTGAGTCCCCCCTTACATATACTAGACATCAATCGAGTGAAAGGCCTTAATGGTGGTTGTTTGCTACTCTGCTTTATAAGATGGTTTATAGTTTATAGCATTTCCTCTTTAGAGAGATGTTTTTTAGGCAGTCTCTGGTGAATTACTGGGTGACCTTCTTCTACTAGCTAGAAAGGTCAGCGCTTATATACATATGGCCAATCTACAGTTATAACACAGGTATTGATATCTATACTTATGCACTGAAAAATAAAATAAAAAAAATAAGATATATATATATATATATATATAGTTTATCCCATATACTATAATATACTAGACATGACATTCATTTTTTCATTATTTTTTGGGGTGATTTATTCATGTTTTGTCATGTTCATTGGTTTTATAAATGGGATATACGTATCTTCTGCTGCAGGAGAAAGAAGTTATTTGCAGCCGACACATGTTTTTTTAGGATGAACCGTATCTTGAAAAGCATGTATTAGCTGCAGATAATTTCTCTCTAGCAACATAAGATTAATATAAACCTTTATAAATTTTGTATGATCACAGGATTAAAATTCAAACAAAAATTAGAATTTGAAAAACAATCAGTGACTAAATTTATGTAAAATATTGGCTCAATATAGGATAGGGGTTATTACTTTTACTATTTGTTGATTAATTTTTTCGGTTTTTTAATTGTTAAATTTCAAATTGATTCAACAATAATCAAATAGGTAATAAAAGTGATTAGCCTAAAATGATGGTAACTACAACCGCCCCCACATGATAAACTAAAACTGTAATAGGAAATAAAAGAAGTATTTCTGTCACAATTTAACAAACTATATATCGTGATAGAAATTGTTTACCAACTTCTATCTCAATTGTTTTACATTGCAACGGAATTTAACGAAATATTCTGTCATCATATTTTATTTTATTTTATTAAAAAAAGATAATTATTTTTCACCACAATTTAATGGAAAACTCTATAACAAATTAATTTTTACGTAGGCCAACATTTGATACAGAAATTAGATGAACACGCCTTAAACTCGTCATGGCCAAAAATAGAGAAAACAGCCAGCAAATACTAAATTACACAAAATGGAACCTAGAAACACACTAAATACAGTAAACACGTACTAGAAGAAACAGATCAAATAGTAACCTCACAAGGCATTATAAAAGACAATTTAAGAGTTAATATCCAAAAAAAAAAAAGACAATTTAAGAGTTACAGATGAAAGAGCTTGGTATCATTCATAACAAGGCATTGTCTCTAACAAAGTAAAGAAAAATACATATATATCTTTTGAATTCTCCACAGTTGATTCGAACTGACTAATCCAGTTTGAGCTCCGTTGGATTTGTATTGCGAGCCGTTTTTTCAAAGGTTTTTTTTTTCTCATTCTCAAAACTCGAACTCGAGACGTTAGTCTTATTTGGGTATATGGATTCAACCTCAAAGGATGTTTTGTGTGATTCCATGCTACAAGATAAGCAGATGAAGAGATCTAAAAGTATTAGATGTGTAATCAAGAGTGGATGGACGTGTGTAGGGTGTTTTAAGAGAGGGTGGTACAAGATCAGAATGCACCTTCACTTTTAGCTAGATTAGCAATACAAAACCAGATTCACAAGACTTCTGGCTTAATTCTGATATTTTTTTTATATATATATTTTTTTATTAATTTTAGTTTTGTAAGTCAATTTTAAATTTTGGTGATGTCTTTCATGAACAAATTGTACATCTCAACCAGTTGCTCATTGTTGGGCATATTATTTATATTGTGTAAATATTCCTTATGCCATCAAGTTACTATAGTGGCGTAAAATTAAAGTAATCAAATGATCAGTTTGCATCACAAGCATTTTATCATGGTTATGAGCAATAGGTCTTATGATTTTTTATTTGATTTATATGTTTTTTAATATCAGGATTAATGTAGTTTCTTGTTTTCATAATTAGCTATTGTAAATCTTAGATATTATGTTGGAGCTGAAAATTCTTTGATTCGAATCCTAGACGAAACAATCGCGGATAGCTCTAAAAAAAAAAAAAATCTTAGATAAATAAAACTGGCAATTATTGAGGAATCTTTTAAACCATTCACAAATTTCTTTTGATATGGTATCAATCTAAACTTTCCATTATCTTTGTCAATCTTCCAATGCTGTTAATAGCCGATCACATGATTAAGTTCCCGTTAATAGCTTTGTCAAATCTCTGTTAATTATCTATCTTACAATATTAAGAGCCTCCGTAGTTAATGTTTCGGTTAAGCCAAACAGATTTTGAGGTAGCAAATTACATTGAACGCGGTTTCTTGCATGTTTAAATCTAGGGCAAATCGAGTTTGACGCAAAACATGATTTCTGCATTTGAGGATGACCTATTTCTCATGTATTTTAAGGCTGCAAATTAATTACACCTACAGCCTAATTTTTATTTTTTTTTGTAATTATGAATTATTTTATGAGGAAGGTTATACTTATCACCTATTTTTGTTTACAACCATGTTTTAACCGTTGATTTCCGTCAATTAACGATTATCATTTATTACGAATTAATAATTAATTACTGAGTTTGATTTGCAAAAATAATAACCGTTGATTGAAGTAAATCAATGATTAAAATATGATTGTAAAAAATTTGTAAACGAAAATAGGTTGTAAGCATAATCTTCACTTTATTTTATATCTTACAATTATTCAATCAAGGAAAATCAGTTCTTACAAAAACAAATATCTTATAATTTAGTTCTTCAAAATTTAAACGCAAATACGCACCAAAGTATCGAGAAAGAGACCGTCAAGAAAATTCAGGCT
The DNA here is from genome assembly GCF_033153095.1 of Gastrolobium bilobum. Taxonomy (NCBI): domain Eukaryota; kingdom Viridiplantae; phylum Streptophyta; class Magnoliopsida; order Fabales; family Fabaceae; genus Gastrolobium; species Gastrolobium bilobum. The sequence goes on along the minus strand of NW_026898003.1, from coordinate 255,074 downwards.
GTATTTTTGCAAATTTGTCCCCATTTTTCCTGGAAAATCCTTAACATAATTTGGGATACATGTTTCCAAAATTTAGACAGATCTTTGATGTTGCGAAAGAACTATAAGTAGAGTGAGTTTTGTATCATTGTAGTCTTGTTTGACTCGACCGAATTAGTCAAATAACCCATCAACCGATAGAAAAAGAAAAAAGATAAAAAAAACTAGAAAACTAAGGTGCCAGCTAATTTCAATAAAATATCTGATAATAGTTGTTGGAAATTGAGATCTCATCATCTTAAACCAAATCCAATTAACACTTTTTTTGTGGGGTGACCCATATTAGTATGGTCAAATTAAATGGGCAACAAAAACTAAAGTTAGATAAGACAATTGGGTAGATATTGTTGATTAGGTGATTTTAAATTTTTACCAATTGACTAATTAGTAGTATAATGTTACAATGAAAAATGGAAGGCTGAGAGGCATTGAGATTAGCGCAAATCAAGGTTAACCTTCTAAATGTGTCATACACATTACAGGTTGGAATCTCTAACATAATCTTATAAATACAGCTCTAGAACTTTATATATATTGGTGCTGCTAAAACTGCTCGTGTACCTGCACACCCTTTGCAGCCATTGAATTCGAATTGAGATCGAATTCAAGATGGCTGATTTTGAAAAGCAAGTTAAGGACACAGCAAAGAAAGCCAAGGCTGGGGCAAAGAAAGCCACGAAAGTCATGGTCAAACAAAGTGTGAAGGTTGTTGGTGCATGCAAGAAGGGTTGGGCCAAGCTCAAGAAAAGCATCAAGAACCTCAAGGACAAGAAGAAGATGAGAACTGAATATTTAGGTGATCGTCATTAATCTGAAATTTTCTGTAAGCTTTGACCAACTCTCACATGTATCTTCACATGGCTATGTAATGACGTACATATGTTACGCAGCATATAGTTATTACTTATTGTCTCACCCTCTTGGAAATTAATATTGATTCAATTGAAAAATACATGATTTATTTTGTTTATGTCTTTCTCTTTGCTAGATTTCATCCTTCTTTTATTATTAAATTGATTTTATGAGCATTTCTTGTAGAAGCTTTTTTGTTTTTCCATGGTACATGACTTCTATCTAAATCCCTGCATTCGAATTCATTATGTAGAATTACCATTAACATAGGTTGAAGCACCAAAAAGGGGAAAGGATGTAAAGCATTCATATGTCTTTCATTGTTTTGAATTGGACAGTGCCTACCAAAAGCATTCCGTGCTAACAGTGTATCAAATTTTATAAAACGTGTTTATAAATTTCAACTATGAAACGAAGGGTCTAAGAGGAGATGATTGATAGGTAATAATGTAGTTCATATAGATAATGTGAACCAATTGATGGGTGTTGCTTTCGGTCTTTTTTATGGTTGCTCATGATCTTTGGCGATGAATTGGACACTCAAATTAATATGTGATTGAGGCAAAGTGTACAATAACAAAAGAGGTGTGCCCAATTATATGGAAAATATCTATGAAACACCGACACTTTAAAAATCCCGATGTATCGTGTCCGACACTTCAACGCGCGTTGTAGAAACTCAAAAAAAGGTTCAAAGGTTGCGTTGCATTTGTATTTTTAGTTTTAACTATTAGATTCGTTGGATTATTATTACCATTTTATTAAATTTAATATAAATATTTGTGATATCTTATGTTTCTTTGCAAAATTAATAGGTATTATAAGTTTAGCTTTATTTTTTTGTTAAATTATTGAATATTAAATATAATATACGCAACATAAATTAAAAATATTATTCAATATCAAAACGTATCTTAACGTGTCAAAATCAAATATTTTTTAGAATTAACGTGTAAGAGTATCATGTCCCGTGTTCCGTTCGATATCGGTGCTACATAAAATATACTATAAGGCATCATATAAGATATCACGTGAACTACCATCTCTTTGAGAGGCTATCACAATGACATGTTCTTTTCCTTCTAGTAAAAATTCAAACCCTAATATACATGACTCTCTAACTCGAAAAAGTAGGGGTAGAGGTCGATTGCATGCAATGGCAGAATTAGGGGTTAAATTTTGATTTTTTTAATATTATATATATATATAATAATATTTTTGTAATAATAATAGATTGTAAGTCTTAATAGTTAACCCTTCCCTAAAAAATATTTGTAATAATTAGCCTATTCTAGCTATTAGTCTTAATAACATTTTTAACTTTGATAATTATTTTTTCCCCCTCTCATAAAAAATTCTGGGTATTGCACGAAGTTCTATTCTTATATTTTTACAAAAATATTATTTCTCGGAGTACTCTAATGTGTGACTTTTCGGTCATAAGGAGCCTATGTCAAGGCTTGCCTCTCTTTCCCTCCTAGTAATTATCATTAAATTGTGAATTAATAATATAAACATTTATTAGGATCAATTTAAATTTGAGAAAAGTTGATTAGGATAAGTTAACATTAATTCAATAGCATTAAAAAGAAAAATGACACAATGATGTAGCTACAGGCTTAGTAGGTAAGGAGAAAATTTAACTTCGATTTTCATCAAATATATTTTTAGAGAAGCTGACTTGGGATTAATTTCATAATCGTCTCATCTCAAAAAAGTAATTAATTTTTTTTTTTGATAATTTTGGTGAAAAAGCCATAAATAGGTGATTTTTCTTGTCCACAAAAAAGGTGACTTTTCTTGACTTGTGTATTGTGGTGCGTATTTTGCTTTGGGTTGAAGTGGAGGAGGCCGTGCTCCATGGCTGGACATCCGAGAGAGGAAAAAAAAAGAAAAGAAAGAGAGAGGGAAAGCCTCGTACATATCAGAAAGAATCCAGAAAAGCTATTTAATGGAACAAAAATAACATAAAAAAATGTCGCATGAAATTTTGATCAACATAACATAAATATTTTCATGTGAAAAATTGATCATGTGGTTAGATTATGTAATCACAATCACTCATTGATGATGAGATAAGAAAGAGAGAAAAATATATAATTTTTAAATAAGTGATTATGATAAAAAAACATGACCACATAACCATTTTTCCAAATGAGAGGATCCAAATCCATTTTCATTGGATTTGGATCCTCTTATGTGAAAAATTGGTCATGTGGTTATGTTATTTGATCACAACCACTAATTGATAATGAGATAAGAGAGAGAAAAATATATGATTTTTTTTTTTTGAATACAAAAAATATATGATTTTTAAATGAATGGTTATGATCAAATAACATGGTCACATAACCATTTTTTCAAATGAGAGGATCCAAATTCATTTTCATTGGATTTGGATCCTCTCATGTGAAAAATTAGTCATGTGGTTATGTTATTTGATCACAATCACTCATTGATGATGAGATAAGAGGGAAAAAATATATGATTTTTAAATGAGTGGTTATGATCAAATAACATGACCATTTTTCCAAATCAACACACTTTATAATTAAATTAAAATTCTATTATTCTTCTTTTATAATTAAATTCTTAATTCAGATTTCAATTTTTGTAAATACAAATTTATAAAATTTCAAATATTAACGACACAAATCCTTTCAAAAAAATAACTATTTATTATTATTTTGTAAATCTAATTGTAATAAATGAAAGTTTATCTCTGAGATAAAATATAAAAACCTAGACGCAATTATAAGAGCCTTTTTTGTGGATAAATATAAAAATCTATTACATGCTAATAGTTAGAGGTGGCAAACTGGGCTCGGCACGGAGGGCCGGCCCACCAACATATTTTTATAATTAAATTAAAATTTCATCCTTCTTCTTTTATAATTAAATTTCTAAATCTGATTTTAATTTTTGTAAATACAAATTTGTAAAATTTCAAATACAAACGACACAAATCCTTGCAAAAAATAATTATTTATTATTATTTTTTAAATCTGATTGTAATAAATAAAAGTCTATCTCTGAGATAAAATATAAAAACCTAAATGTGATTGTGGCGTATTTATTTTTTATATAACTCATCGAGTAGATAACTATATTTAATTTGCATAATATTGATCACTCTGGATAGCATATTTTTGTTTATGGTTGATATTTGAAAGTTCTGTGTCAATGCTGTAATTTTTTCCACCTGAAATATAGAACAAGATAGCAACACAATTTTTTTGTATGTATAAGGTTTGCAGTGCGATTAACCAACCACAACGGACGACAAAAAATTTGATCTTTTTTCCTCCGTGTTGTAGAGGATGATTTGGTTTATAAACATGCTTCGCTGGATAAATTTGCATTATGGTCGATTGAATGATTTCAGAACAAAAACCATATTGGCATGTTGCGGAAGATGATTCTCTGGATGAAGACAAATCAACCTTCTACGATTTTGAATTGTGTCCAATTAGAAGATTTAATAAAGAGTGCCAATTGATTTTCTTGAAACGATGTAGGGAGAGCGGCAACCCAATAATTTTGTACCGCGAAGGAATAATACACTATTCACGAGATTTTCACGGAAAGTGCCAGGCGATACAAATTTTCGTTCTGAACTCATATTTGGCGTCAGAATCATCAAATTATGTTTCTAAAATCATTTAGCTCATTTAAGCTCTACCGGTTAATTTCCAAAACTGCAAATTATCCGGCAGAACGCACTGTTCATAACCTAGTCATGATCCCAGTCAAAATACTCGAAATCAAGCTCTGAATCTAATTATGGAATTTAAATCCTTAAATTAAACCTCAAATTAAGATTTACAAGTTAGGGTCATTATATATCGCACGGGTCATATACTAGTTTTTTCAAATGAGAGGATCCAAATCCGTTTTCGTTGGATTTGGATCCTCTTATGTGAAAAATTGGTCATGTGATTATGTTATTTGATCACAACCACTCATTGATGATTAGATAAGAGAAAGAAAAATATATAATTTTTTAATGAATGGTTATGATCAAATAACATGGCTACAAAACTATTTTTTCAAATGAGAGGATCCAAATTCGTTTTCATTGGATTTGGATCCTCTCATGTGGAAAATTGGTGATGTGATTATGTTATTTGATCACAATCACTCATTGATGATGAGATAAGAGGGAAAAAATATATAATTTTTAAATGAGTGATTATGATCAAATAACATGACCACATGACAATTTTTCCAAATGAGAGGGTCCAAATCCGTTTTTATTGGATTTGGATCCTATCATGTGGAAAATTGGTCATGTGGTTATTTTATTTGATCACAACGACTCATTGATGATGAGACAATAGAGAGAAAAATATATGATTTTTAAATGAGTGGTTACGATCAAATAACATGATCACATAATCATTTTTTTCAAATGAGAGGATCCAAATCCTTTGGATTTGGATCCTCTCATGTGGAAAATTGGTCATGTGGTTATGTTATTTGATCACAACTTCTCATTGATGATGAGATAAGAGAGAGAAAAATATATAATTTTTAAATAATATGAACAAATAACATGACCACATAATCATTTTTTAGAGGATCCAAATCCATTCTCATTAATAATAAATAGTTATATCATTTAATTTCAATTTTAATTACATTTAATTATAAATTAATTGTTAAGAAAGGAAGAGATAAGAGCAACATATAAATTAGCACCTCTCTATTTCCATACTCCTATAGTACTAAGTATTTGATATATCGTTTAGGAGAAAAAAAATTCATTTAAAACCATTTATACTATTCTTTCTTATGATCAATGCGGACCAGGGGAGGGACTAGCATCGACGACCTGCTCTTCCCTAAATTTTATTTTTTAATAATAATAGACTATTAGTATTAATAGTTAACCCTTTCTTAAAAAATATTTATAATAATTGATATCATATATTAATTTTAATAATATTTATAATTTTAAATTTTTATTTTTGCCCCTTATTATAAAATATTCTTAGTCCACCGCTGCTTATGATTGATGTCATTACCATTAGCATGCATTATTTATTTTTATTTTCTGCTACAGGAGAAGTCAAAAAATTCCTACAAAACATAACAAATTTCTCTTGCTTTTCTTTATTTTTGTTTTTTTATTTTGTGGGCTCCACACATATATGTTTCAGCATGAGAATTAATTATTTTTTATTTTAAATAAAAGAAGCAAAATGGACTGAAACTTTTTTCGTAAAATGAAAAATCGTAATGTAAAAAAATTATAAAAACATGAAAAAAAAAATATTGATAAAATTATTTTGATGAAAAATAATCATAAAAATATAAAATCGTTATAATACAACGAGATTTTAACTACCGTAACACTAACAGATAAAGTTTACACCAGAAAAGTAAATGAATTTGAATATTATATTTAGTAAATATAAATATTTTTTACTCATGATTGGTCAATTAGCCATTGGTTGTTTTGTTACGAAGACAGTGTGATCTGCCTTATCGGATAAGGTTTTCAGTTCATGGACCACCCATTAAATGTGAAAGGCACAAGTAAGTTTCCTTACTACCTTGTAAATATTTCATGTGATAAGATATTATAAGTTTACATATACTTTAACAATTTATAGGACACAATACACTTTATTCTCATAAAATATGATAAATAACAAGCTTATTTAAAAACAGAAGGCCACCATTGGTTTTATATTATCTTTCTCAAACAAAATATTATATTTTTCAACCTATTTTTAAATTTTTTATTGTCACTTAATTCTCATGCAGTTTAATTTTAAATAAAAACACTACTATTTTAAGTTAAATTAAATAGGAGTTGACCTTTACACATTCAAAACTAAACTTCAATCAAGTAATTAAATTTTTTTTTTAAAAAAAACCCTCATAAAGTGTTAAATGATTAAACAAATCATTTGTATAACGGTACAATCACATAGTGTACAAGTATCTTATGTGTCATTTAATTTAATTAAAAAAACCAACGTTTTCACTTAAAATTAAACATAAGAAAGTTATATTATTAGAATTTAGAAAATCAAAACATTTAAAGGAGTAAGATGAGGGAGAAGAAAAAGCTTAAGGGTCGTTTGGTACGCGGAATTCTTGGGGATTCTCGAGAAACTGAATTTTTCTAAAATTTTAATTTTCAAATATTATTGTAAACTAAACGTAAAAATCATATTTCTGAAAATTGAGATTTCCGGACAAATTTTTTTTTCTCTTGTACCAAACGCCCCCTAAGAGTTAAACACTTAAACTTTTTACCTTATTAAAGTATGTATAATCAGTAAAGTCACTTGTAATGTCATTGGCAAACTTTTAAATATTTGGACGCATTAAATTTGAAGGTTTTTATCCTCTTTATCTAAGCCGTACACTTGGGTTGGCATTCAAATTGGACAATTGGATTTGGTGCCAAACTACACTAACAACAAGAAGAAAAAAAACGACATCAATGTTGTGGAAGCTGACGTTGTCAAGAGAAGGCAACAAGAGAAAGAAAAAACAAAACAACAAAATACACGTCTATAAGTGTTGAATGCTAGTGTAATATGCTTGTGGTAGAGAAAAATGGTAGGACCATTGAGGCCTCAATTTGTGTTGTTTGGTTCATCCATAGTTCAGCTCAGTTTTAGTGATGAAGGTTGGGGAGCTATTCTTGCCAACTTGTATGCTCGCAAGGTACTTATATTTGCATGTTGATCTTGTTCATTGGATTATGGTTTTTCTTATATATATTTTTCTTTGGGTTTGATTGGGTTGTTCTTTCATTGCATGTGCTCTGATATGGATTAATGTTATTCAGTTTCATTTCTTGCTTTAGTTACGAATGACTGAAAGATTGTAAAACTTGACTTTGCATGTTTACATAACCGATGAAGAATCGTTGTGTTTTGTCATAATTTCCTCTGGTTTTGTACTCATGCTTCATATAGGGGTGCTTTTTGTGATGCGTGGATGACTCTCTGTAAAGAACCAATTCAACCAAAAAGTTTTAGCTGTTAGATTGCTATATTAATGGTTTTCTTTTTATCTAATATATACTATCACACGAGAGTTCATTGAATTTGAAGGATGGATAATGCATCAGGCACAACTTATTTGTGCTAAGAACCTCCACAATACTTAATTATTTTTATTAATATAATGGAGTCGGTGAGTATCAAACTCGTGATCATTTAGTTACCGAGGCTCTGATAACTAGATGTAGCTTTTCTCCTGGGGAAGATGCCTAATATTTACAACGCTCTTGTAGTTAAGGGTCAAGATACTATTGGTCAACAAATGTAAAGAACTAATTTATCTCAAAAGTTTAAGCTGTTGAGTAAGGCTATATTAATAGATTTATATTTCTCTAACATCCTTTATTTTGAGACTTATTTTATTACAATTTTCTTGAGTTTTTGACCATCAAGAACAGGACTACATGCAATGGAATAGTTCATTTTGAAAAAAGAAAAAAAGAAAAGAAAGTACTACTTTTGATGCTTTGAGTATCTGCAAAGTAAGGCTGGTTGTTTTCTTGCGAAGAAATCATAAAGTAAGACACCTCAATTATTGAGGAAATTCTTATCTACATGTCAATTTAAGCCATTGAGAACTTTTTGAGGAAGTGGTGGTCCTGTAATATAATTGGACTAGAAATTAGGTAAATAAAAAAAATGAGAATTTTATTGATATGATTCGTATATCTCTTAAAGCTGCCACAGATTGCGCACTCCAGGATGATCAGTACTCTTCTTCCTCTCCCTCTCCATCAATCCTAATTTAAATAGAAAGAGACTCATTTAAGAACACATGCATCTAAAAATGCCTAATTTTTTTGAAATATCAGCGAAGTTGTTTCTTGTGACCAGAAGGTCACAGATTCGATTATGGGATCAACTTCCTCACTAAAATGCGTAGATAGGGCTATGTACAACGAACCCTCACCCCTACCCTCGCAAATGAAGGAGTCTTGTGTACGAGGGTTTGCCATTTATCAGCCAAATAACACAGTCAATTTATATTTATATATGCCTTTTGTGAGTGATGCTTTATGATGGTCAATGAGTTTAACTTGTCAGACATTGACTTGATATATAGGCAGATATAATTTTGCGAGGATACTCAGGTTGGAATTCAAGGCGTGCTCTGCAGGTTCTGGAGAAAATATTTCCCAAGGTATTGATTCAACATTTTACCTTTTCTTCCCATTTAAGGTTTCATTCTTTCTTGATGAATGCTAAAATATGGTTGTTTTATTTATGGTAGTCACTAATGGAACCTCACAAAAAGAGCTAGCAAATTGACTAGCTCATGCTATGGACTTGCTTGAACAATCTTGCACATGATGGCCTCAACTTGTCTTAGAATTGAGCATGGACATTTAAGAAGTTTTGTTTGAATTTTAAGAGATTGAATGTACTATAATAAACTTCTTATTATAATTGCATCATGCACACACACACTTATATATTAATCCTTAGATTCATATTTGAACAATATGATTACTTTTGATTCTTGTTCAGACTTAACATAAAAGGAATTGCCCTTTTGCTCTGTCATCTTCAACTCAGGATGCCACTGTGCAACCATCATTGGTAATTGTGTATTTTGGTGGTAATGATTCTATTCATCCACATCCATCTGGCCTTGGTCCTCATGTGCCCCTCCAAGAATACATTGATAATATGAGGAAGATTGCTGTCCATCTTAAGGTAGTTTTTCACACTGAGCATCACTTTCCTGTCCTTTTTCCTCACATTATCATATGAAAGAAAAGAAGCATATCTTCAATTATTATTTGAATAAAACTGGGATTTTTTTACCTTTCATATTTATCACTACAAAGTTTGACCCAAGTCCTAATTGTTGCCAGAGCCTTTCAAAGAAGACTCGCATAATATTTCTCAGCTCTCCTCCCATCAATGAGGCAAAAATCCATGAAGTGCTCAGGTTCTGATTGCAATTGGTTTACTATTTGGTTGTACATATAATTTCACATGATCTTGAGGCTACGATAGGCAGGGCAGCACTTCCACTTTATAGTGATGATGCCTACACTTCCATTTATGCTATGATAACATAATGACACATACCCCCAAACTGGCAAATAATTGTTGGGATCGAACACATACACATACACAATCGCAAATCAAAAAGAGAGAAAGGGAAGAAAGGAAGAGACACAGATTTACCCTGGTTCACCCAATCTAGCAATATGCACTATATTCTCCTCGCCACACTCATTACAACACTCAATTTACAAGAGAAATATAAATAAGTTTAGAAATCCTAAACAACACCAGTTATTCATGGATAGCCCAAACTATTGAAGAAAGAAAAAATAGAATAAGTCGGATGCTCACAACAATATCAGGCCCACAATATGCACCCATTGGCTTTGTCTACGTCCCGCTAACATGGGTCATCATCCGAATGCAAAGTATGAACCATGCCCAATAATAATTTTATAAACTCCAAGGTTGTTATTTATAGATCAAACTTGTACCTCGGCCTAAAGGTTGTATTATATATTGGTCTTCCACTTGTGCTTGAGATTGGATAATGGCATGTCTGATATGCAAAAATTGACATCTATGGCTTTAGACTAAAATGATCTAAATCTATTATTATGCTGGCACTTGATAAGTTGAGGATGCCAAATTCCTTCCAAAAGCTTTGACATTCTTATTACCTAATTTTTTAAAGATTTACATTTCAACCTTAAACTCTTACAAATTAATGGTTGGACTGAAACCAGTAATCAACTGGGGCAAACAAGAAGGACAAATGAATCGTGTCGAATATATTCAGAAGCGTGTTTGGAGCTGTGCCGCGAGATGAATGTCAAGGCCATTGATCTCTGGTCTGCTCTCCAACAAAGGGATGACTGGTTAAATGTTTGCTTCACGTAAGTATGCCAATTGCTTTCATATGTAACTGAAGGAAAAGTACAAAACTATCTTAATTTCATTCATTTGATTGAGTGGTGTTTGATAGGGATGGAATTCATCTATCATCTGAGGGGAGCAAGATAGTGGTTAAAGAGATATTGAAGGTCCTCAGAGAAGCAGACTGGGAACCTAGTCTTCATTGGAAGTCAATGCCAATTGAATTTTCAGAAGATTCACCATATGATCCAATTGGTGGGGATGAAAAGACAACTGTAAATGTATCTAACTGGAACTTCCAGGGGTGTTTCCAATTTGACTAGAGTTTTGTGCACTTAACAAACTACGGAAAGGCCCATAATTTGAAGAATCTCTAGTCAAAAAATAGTAGGGTTATGTTGTACTTAAAGAAATATGATGATGTTCTTACATATTGGGTTAGTTATATCTGGTTTTTAAGCATGTGAATGTTGTTAACTTGTCATTAGTTATATCTGGTTCTTACATATTGGGGAGCAAAATATGCATTACGGAACCAACGTTAAGCCTTCCTTTTTGTATGAGAAGCCCGCATTTTATAACCGTTCAACTTTCAAAATCATTGTTTACCAGGCAAGCAAGGCAACCTAGCTGGCTTTCCTATTGGTAGCATGAGTATCTACTACCTACGTTGAAACATATTTTTTTTTTTTTCATTTCTTCTTTGGCAAAAAAAAAAAAAAAAGAGTTTGAGAAAAAGTTATCTCATTCTAAGATTAACACATGCTACAATTTAACGTGAAGGCTTATAATAATATTTTTGACTACGTTATTCGATCATACCAATTGAATCAACCCTCGTTGACAAAATGTATATTATTATGTCAACATACAGGTAGCACGAGACGTATATATGATACCATGAAAAGTCCTGCTAGAATCTTCACTAAGTTCACTTAGGTTAGTTCCATGTAGGAATGAGCAATAGATTCATCAACCAAGTCTCATGCACTCGTAATATGGTATATCGTATATGTAATAGAATTAATGTGTTGCTTGCGCATGTAACAGCGTGTGCATAACACCGATGTGTTCATAGGAGTTAGGAGCTAATTTCCTTTTATATTTGTTACTTGGTATATAACTAATTGTAGTTTTTTAGCTCCTTAAGCTTCGTGTTAAAGCTTCACTCCGTAATCTCTTTATGTTTCCGTTCTCCCATGGAACAGATGTGTAATACAATCAATCTCTTCTTTCACTCAGAAATGGCTGAATCCCTCCCTTCTCTTTTCCCTTATTTCCTCACTTTGATGGTATCGGACCTCTTCTCTGCTATGTAAGCAAATAATTGAACCTCCAATCATTGCACACCGGCATGAACAGTTTCGGGTGAACCAAAGATGCCACCGAACCCAAAGAAGATCGAAGTGCTTGAACAGTAAATCCAGCCTATGCAGAATGCGAGAATGTGGACAAAATATTGCTCACTTGGTCGCAGTCACTAAGTCAGAGGAGATTATCAATAAGATCTTTCGTGTAAGACAGTTAAGATCAACTGTTCCTTGGTGGACTTACGGTAATGCTACAACCGTCAACTGTAAAAGACTTAAGAATGTCACCTTCCAAATCCCCATGGCCTAGAGATGTCTAGAAAGCATCGCCTTGGGAATTTTGAAGGTGAAATCTCATGGGTGACTCTAGTAGCCACTCTAGAGCTACGAGATAGGATGATTGTGATTATTACCATCTTCGGAAGAACCGCTAGTTCCTTATCATAAAACACCTATCAATAATAGGAATATACAACACAAACACATGTGGACATTGAAAAAAAAAGCAACTCGTACAACTTTCTGTTTAGCAAGGGTTGCGTTACATCAAAGGGTTCTAGAAACCCAGAGTCTCGTGTGCACATGAGATATTCAATTACATAATCAGAAGAATGTGTAACACAAATCAAACAAAGGAATAATACATACAAGGGTGAGGAAAGAATCAAAGACCTCAATGACAGCACAAGCACCCACCTAATGATTACACCGCAGGAAAATGATTCTACTCGGATGATGATCAGCCTACTCCATTGCTTTCAACATAAAACAAAACTAGGCCAAAACCATATCCGAATATAAAAGCCACACCAAATGAGATGATAAGACAAGGAATTTCCGATGGCTCCCTTCAGAAGACACTCTTCCATGCTATAAACCATACCTCATGTAGACAATTGGAACCTGCCACTGGGCTTCTTTCTTCTCCATCCCTGATATTTCCAAATTCAAAACCCTTCAGGCTCAGCAAGAACATTAACACACAATAAAGGGGAAAGAAAAGTTTCCAGAGGTAAACTTACAAAGGCAGCGTAATACACAAAAGTCAATCCAGCCAAAACAACAAAGGCAATCTGAAATACGTTGTACCTGTGATGTGACAACTGCTTAGTCAATTTGTATTGGCAAAGCGTAAACAATGTGAGTATCAAATAATACATGCAAACCCTCATTATTAACACACCAAGGACAATCATAAAAAATACTGACCTGAAACAGGGAATTATACAGGTGAGTGATGCTACTCAAACACCCAAAAAAAAAAAAAAAAAAACCTCTTCTGGTCATTAAACCTCTACAATGTGTCACATCAATGTTCAGTACACATGATCCAATGGCCTATAGATTTTATTTTTATTTCTTTTGCATATTTTGAGCGTGAATAGAATTATTCCACAGAATCTCAACTGAAAATAAGGGAATTATAGAATTAGGAAGGAAAAATTGGGGCCATCCCATCGTGTGGTATAAATTTGCAAGTTAAAATTTTTGCCCCATTAGAGGGCTTGAGGTGAGAGAGAAAAATAAAATAAAATCCAGTTTGACTCACTTGTACAAATATTTAATTCCACGAAGAGACTCCAAAGTATGGCTAAATATTTCCTGCGCTGCAGTTGCCTGAGCATAGTAAGCAAATGCTGTGGAGCAGAACTGGATCACACTGAAAGAGAAATACAATTGAACTTTCAGCAACGTTGTCACAGCATGACATTATCATGGCAGAAAACAGCTTGCTACTCGTCCAAAAACAGCTTCCCATAACACTCATAACACCATTCACACAATGAATAATATTTTTCCTGCTATTTTAATTTTTAAAAAAATTTAACTGGAAAATCAAAGCCTAAAAGTATCACCACTTTCAATTATGCATTTTTTTTTAAACTATACACCAAAGAAGAATATAAATCATTATCATAAATTTTATCGCGGTCCAAAATAGAAACTTTAAACATAATTGTTGAATCACTAGGGCAGCCATCTTAAAAAGTAATCTTTTACACATAATAACCCATTTGAAAATGTAATGTACAGGCTATACTGACCTAATGGAACAAAGAAGGATAAGGCCCACATTGAACAGAAAAGAGTTCATAAGAGTTGCTCCCCACCTGCCATAAGCAAGTTTACAGTGATCAATAGAAGCAATAAGTGACCAACACAGATTAAAAGCGAAGTAAAATGATATATCTGACAGCACAACTTAATTACTTCATGGGATGTATGGTAATGAAAACTAGTCTCAGCCCAAGCATCGTGGCACCAGCAATTACAGCAAGGAGAAGGTAGAAGCAGAAAAATGCAAATGCAGCTGTACCCAGAAGACCTGATGAAACCAGAATATATATATATATTATGAAGAATAATAGAATGAAAATTAAAATATAGTGTCTACAGTTATATAGATTACAAAAGGCAAGAGTATTCCAACATACCCCATACATCATCCAGCTTGATGAAAACTTCGTTCAGGAAAGGAGAAAGAGGAGGATCAATTAATAGATAAATAATGATATGAGCAACCCATGCCACAGAAACGATAAACCTGGTACAGTTTTCAAAACTCAGGTTAGATACAATACATGGGAAACATAACTCCTGTTACAGAATAAGCAATCTTCATTACAGTGAGATAACAAGAATAATGTCCTCAGCAATAGTTGCCTGGCAATATTCACTGCCCAATTCTATTACCACTCCAATTCAACTGATTTATATTTAATTTCTCTATAATACCATTTTTCTTAGTCAATCTAATTGTTGATTACCACTCCTAATTATATTTAAACTCCTTAGCATTAATTTAATTAATTGATTCTAAAAATATTTTATCAATTTTTAATAATGATCACACACCCAATGTTTCACCATCTATAGTATCTATATAACTTTTATAAGAAAATATTAAACGAACCCAATATATTAGGAATTATAGGTATCCATCCATACCTCAATATTTATTGTCGGCTTTATTTTTATTATCTTCATAAATATAGTGTTAATTTTTTTTAACAGAGGTAAATTTTAACATATATAACTCTGTGTTTATGTGTCCACGTGGGCGTGTGTTGGTAAAGGATCCATAAAAAATATAATACCTCAATGCCTTAAAGTTATCAAGAGTTATTCCTGTCCAACTCAGTACTCCTACATATAGAAGAAATGCTTATTGTTACCAAAGTACAGCATCATATTCATTTCTTCTCTCTACCCTACAATGGACATGCTTTAGATGAAGTTAAATGCTTAAACACCGAGGTCCTTTTCAGATCACTGTGATTCTTATTCTTGTGAATTTCTAGTTTTAATTTAGTATAGCACATTGGGTCTTCCCTAAAACTCCTGTTGAAAATTATCACATATATAGTTCAGTGTGAGAAATATGTCCAACAGTATACCAAAATACTTCCTCCCATGGTGAGGGGAAAGGAAAAAAAAACACAACTAAAAGATGTAGCTTTGTAAAACTATGTACAAGGGATCATCCAGCATCACGCATTTCAAGAAACTTAGATTGTTAAATGTCATTGCTTACCCTAAGATCCCCAAAACAAGTTTTGCGAGATACCCAAGAACTGTTAGGGCCCATGTTGTCTCAGCCTGCATCATACAGGATATGTAAGAGAGAGAAACTTTGCACATTGTTTATGTCAAGAATTTAGAAGGCTAGAAATTCAAGTACCTACCTTTTCCCCTTGTGGATACATCTCCTCAAGAAGCTTTACATCTTCTTCTAATTGAAACAACTCCTGGCAAATTACGCGAGATAGATAAGTAAGAAAATAAATCAGAACTATTCAAACTAAATCAAGAACATTTCATTAACTTAGACAACTTTCACCCACAAACTAGAACAGCACACATCAAATTATGATATGTAAAGCCCTAGCCAACAAGAGTACACAAAAAATACATAAAAGAAAGTTTGTAGTATAGAGTATTGATATATCATCAACATTTGTTTACCTTTTCTACTGCTTTCACATTTTTACGAAATTTCCGACCCTTTGAACCACTTCTTTCTTCCTGATGAAGTGACTCAGTTGCTTTCTTCAGCTCTTTTGCTTTTTTACCCAGTTCAGTTGCTTCCTACAACAGTAACCAATCAACCACGCCATAAATATACTATAGTACAGCATATCATAAAAGAAATACAAATATAATCAAAATTTAATATGTCCCCAGCTATAAAAGCATATCGCACCTTGATATACTGTGAGCGAGTAATAACAGCCTTTGGACGCTGAATAAATGAGAATATAAGTCCCAATGGAAGACAGGCAATACCAACGCCGCCAAATATCTGGATTGAATGGTGAGACAACAATGGTTAATATCCTGAGTAGGAAAAATAGAAATACATGTGACTGGGATGGAAAGCTTTACTAAGAGACTGCTTCCACTTCTGTGCAGTTTATGGTGTCAATTCATATTTTTAAGGCAATCAAAAAAGTCTAACGAAATATACTAGTTCACACATACTTTCACAAAAAATTGATTATGAAATAAAGCTTTATTAGTAAAAATAATAATTAAAAAAATCCAAACATGCATAAACTACCTAGGTAACATATGAAATAGGATTTTTTGGATAAATAATAACTTACAGCGAAAAGCACAGATCCAACAATAGTAGCAAGAGCAACAACATATTCTGGAAAGGTGGCACGCATTGTCCAAGTCTGCTCTGATGAAGGACTAGCAGAGTATGCAGAACACTGTTTTTGGGACAAAGGTGTAAAACCAGAATGAGAAGCAGAGAAAATTACTTCTAGAAAGTAAAAGCAACAAAACCAGCAAAAAAAGGACAACTAGTTAAAAAAGACCTGACGGGAGCCACTTCCAATACATTGTTGACCACTATTGAAGTTCCATGAGCTAGGAAATGAACTTGTGGACGAAGAGAGATGCATAACAGTAAAATCCACCTTCCCAACAAGCCCTTATATGTCACATAGAATAAAAGCACGATCACACACAGTTTAAAGCTCACATCAAGCAACAACAGATAAATGTTTACTTGAGCCAGTGGTGGTTAAAATTGAACAATAAGATTTTACGCTTCATAACAAATTTTCCATTTAATAACTACAGTCATGAAAAACTCTTCTAGGAAAGAAGAGAATGAAGTATAACTAATGGTAATATAATTTAGAGGGTAAGGTAATACTCGATGCCTATGTAAGGTTAATGCCTTGCGACCTTGTGAACACAGATTCTGGAGGCTCAAGAACGGTCTTATAAATATAACATGCCCTCTCAAGTGGGAGCCTTTTAGGCTTTAAGCATGGACAATGCATAAGCCCGCTTTACCTTGTGCTGAAACTTTATTTAATTATGATTTATGAAGACTGGGGGCAGCTAAAATCGAATTCTTGCTCACTTATTCATACAGGCTCTAATACCTTGTCAAGAACCTATTCTTCTAAACGCTTAAGTAGTTAGGTTAAGGCTCAGAAATAAATTTATATGTCTTACAAACCTCTATGATGAAGTTCCAGGAATGGTTTTAAATCTTTAACATAGTACGGCTTCACTCATTTCTAACAAAATTTGGCAACACAGCACTTCAATAAAAGAATAGGACTGAATCACGTGAAAGGGTTTCGAGTCAAAGTATTCAGAAAAGAATCATAGTAGCAGACCATTCTGGAGTCAATCTCAAACTACTGGCAAAGCATTGGTTGGGCATCTACATTTTGTATTATGGGCCATCAACAGTCTAAAAACTACAAAGTAGTACATTCTGCATCTGGCCTTACCTTGCTATTTACAGATTTGGGGGGTTGAATCACAGGATTTCTTTTGTCAGACCTTAAATATATAAGCAGCTTAAGTATTGTTTTCAACCTCATATATATGTACAACATATAAAATAGTTTAGTCCTGGCACTGTGAATTATTTATAACAACTAATAAAAGGATATTTCTTAGGTACCCCCACCACTGCATTATTTACAGTCAACAGCGCCATCCAACAGGGCAGGGGTATCAGAACTCTAAGGGTACTATAGAATTTTACCTAACAAAATAACAAGCATGATAATCTTTAAGAGAAAGGATATCCTTTCATTTAACATACTTTCAGAGTCTTAATTAAACCAACTTGTAATCAATGTCATATATTGAAACTCTGAAATATATTATCATCAAAATCACTACCATACACTGTGAATCTACCATACTAGCTCTTATCTTAAACCTGTTCTGATGACAAGTTCAGCATGTTTGTCGAGAATGACTGTTAAAGAATAATAATAACAATTTTATGTGGAAAGGCTTCTATATATCTGTTAAATTTCCAAACTACATAAAAAACTAAAGATTGTACAGTAAATAATACATTTTTTTACTTGAAATTTCAATAACTTTGGTTCTTCGTGTTTTTCATCTAACAGTGAACCCAAGACTCTTTCCAAACCTTCCTGGAATCATAACTTAGGAACCACGAAATATCCAACACATTTCCTCCCACATAAACTGTTAAACTTTACTGCTGCTCTCAATATTGATACAAAGGGCAACCCAAAATATTCTTGCCTAAACCCCAACCTTTATGCTACCACTTATTGGTGCAGTGTAGCTTTTAGGTTCTGTATATGCTGAACTGTATTACTGTTTTACCGTGACTATTGTACTCCTGGATGTACTGAATCTTTTCTCCATTCTGTTTCTGGTTAGTTAGTCAGATCATCTGACTCAGATCTGAGTCAGACTTTAGCTCTATGAATAGAGGCTCAGTGTATCTAAAACTGTGTAACATTTTCAGACCAATTACAATGGAGTTTTCTCTAACTTTCTCTCCAAACTCTGATACCACTGATCCACTTCAAACCTTTTTTTCTTAATCAATTGATACTCAGAAACTCCACTAAGTGGCACCTTTGATGATAATAAGACTTACACCTCCCCCCCTCCCCAAAAAAAAAAGAAAAAGAAAACACTCAAAGAATGAAGTAAACCATTGAACCCCACTCCTTTTCTTTTCCTTACTTGGCTGGAAGATATTCAGGAGATGGATGTGCAGTATGTAGCTTCACAACCAAGGCAAGGAGAACCACAATTAATTTATGCCTATGCCTATGCCTACCAAACAACAAGTGATCACCAGCAAGAAACGAACAAAGGACCTCTGGTGTCAACAAAGCTCAATCCTGCCAATTCCACTCTTTTTCTAGTAGTTATTTTTGGCCCTCTGCTCACACACACACTAATAATTATCCCAAAACAACATTAGGCCATTGCATTCTGTCATGATATTCATCAAACATAACAATTCCAACCACCCAACATTGACAACTGAAATAAAAACATCTAGGTCCATATTAAACCCTGAGATTAAAGTTAATACCGTCTCATAAATTACCAACTTATCCCTACCTACACACAAACATAGAGGGTCTAACTGAAAGTAGAAAAATAAACAAGAGCATTAGAGCATACCATACAAAATACCCAAAACTAGAGCGCACACGATAGCAGTGGTCACCATCCACAACAACGCACTCTTAATCCGCTTGCCAATACTCCTGCACGCAAATTCCACAACAAAACACATCACATTTTCTCAAAATCACGCGACATTGATTTTAAAAATAAATAAACTAAAAAACAAAATTAAATTGAAAAAAAAAAAGAAAAAACCAAAAGTACCTACTTACTTGTCTTGGTCCCCTTCGTAGTAAAACATGGCGAAGGGGATAACGAAGAACACGAGGACCGCGTCGAGAATGTAGACGACGAGCCATAGGTCTTTCATGGGGAGCGTGAGGTTACACGCGCCGTTGTAGATCGCGTGACGGCACGCCTGGCGGTTTGCCACGTCGGCGGGGAGCATGAGGATGGAGATAGCGGCAACGGACAGCCCCAAAACGACGACGAATTTGGGGAAGTAAGCTTGGTTGACGTCATCAGGGTGCTGGTAGTTCACGAGGAGGTAAACGTTGACGAGGAACACGATCACGCACACCACGATCGCCACAATCACCAGAGCCAGGTTGAAATCGCCCATTCTTTTGAGATCTCTCTCTAACACCGATTCGAATTTGAGAGATCGAAGAATTGGGGATTTAGGGTTCCGATGTTAGGTTTAGGGCTTAAACGGATCTGGTTTTGATGAGTTCAGAGGAAGAAGAAGAACGAAGAGCATTGTGTTTTTTTGTTTGTTTTTTTCTCGTTCCGGTGAGTTGAGGATGGTGGTTTCGTAATAATGGAGTTAAAATTACTTTTGTGCCCTCGGTGACTGCTAGGATAACAGAGGTCGTTTGGGGGTATTAATGTAAATTGGAAGGAGTTTAGATGAGAAGCAACTTCCAATGTTCAAACCAGCCTGTACTCCAATCGATGTTGTATCTGTTGTTTTACTAATGTTTCTTGGTTTGGTTTTCTTTTGTTGTTTATTTTTGGTTGGTTTAACGTTGTGACGCGAAGGATGAAGGTGGAGGACCCAACTTTGTGTTAATTTTTAGAATAAACATTTATTTTTTAATAAGGTAAGATTAAAATTATTTTGGTTTTGAAAAGATAATAAGAACCCAAGATTATTTTTTAATAAGGACCCACCTATATTATTTTATGAAACCCACTTTTATTTTTTCAGGCATCTAAATAAAATATTTAGATTTTTGAATAATTTTTTTTTTAAATTATAATTGAATATCACCGAATTTAAATATAATTTTTTAAAATTCTAATAGAATATCACGTAATTTTATTTTTTTCAATGCTTAAAAATGCTAATTAAACCTCTCGGGGGCACACTATAAATACGACGTTAAAGATCACCTTGTTTCTCTCGCAATTTTTTTTCCTCTTATTAGTTCTTAACTTTTCTCCGCTCTTCCCATCTTTTGCTTCCCTTTCGGTCTTGATTTGGTGATAATGGACCACCACCTTATACATGCTGGTTTTATGTTCCTTCCAACAGATGAACAATTAATAACATGCTGCCTTTTGCCCAAGTGTCGTGACCCATAGAGGTGGCAAAGTGGGCGGCCCGCCCCGCCCCGCCCCGCCCCGCCCCGCCCCTGCCCCACCATAAACCCGCCAAAAAATAAGTTAGCCCGCCCTGCCCCGCTTTTGAAAGTGGGCTAAAAAATTGACCTCGCCCCGCCCTGTTTGGCGGGTTAGGCGGGTTTGCCCGCGAGCCCGAGCTTATTTTACACTAACCCGTCTCGGTCCGCCTATGCCCGCCATCAACCCGCCAAAAAATGAGCACGCCCCGCTTTTGAGATGGGTTGAAAAACTCAGCCCGCCCCGCCCCGTTTAGCCGATGGAGTGGGTTAGCCCGCCGAGCCGAGTCTGTTTTGCCGGTGAAAGGCTAAAGAGATTAAATCAGATGTAACAGAATTCCTGATTATCAGCTAGTTAGTTTATAAGTTAGTTAAGCCTTAGTTGAGTGCTATATATAGCTATGTATCATCACTGTTGTATCATTATTCATTTCTTCAATTTTCACTTTCATAACTCTTTTGTTGATTCTTTCTGCTTCCTTTCTTTCATTACTCTTAATTCTGATACCTTACATGGTATTAGAGCTATATTTTTCGATCCATGGAACCTAACGCTTCTGCTGCTGAGTCTCAACCTGCGCAAAATACATTGGAAAGCAACAATGCAACGTTGCAATCTACACTTCAGACCTTCTCTAATCCAGTATCGTTCAAGCTGGATGAAGGAAACTTTCTTCCTTGGAAACAGCAGGCTATGGCAACCATAAGAGGATTCAATCTTCAAAGATTCATCACTAGTGATGCTGATTAATCAACTCAACAAGATCAATTGTTGATGTCATGGCTTCTTGCTTCCATGTCTGAGTCCCTGCATACAAGAATGGTTGGCTGCCAATCTTCTTATCAAGTTTGGATCAAGCTAGAGGAATTCTTTACCTCTCAAACTCGATCCAAGGTAAAACAATTGAAAATTCAACTGAAGAATAGCAAGAAAGATTCTATAGTTTCAAGCTATTTGTTACAAATGAAGAAAATCGTGGATTCACTAGCAGCCACAGGTGCTGCAATTGCATCAGAAGATCACATAGATGCAATTCTTGATGGCCTTGGTGAAGAGTATGATGCATTCATCACATCTGTCATCTCAAGGTCAGATCCATATACAGTGAGTGAGATAGAGGCTCTTCTTATGGCTCAAGAAGAACGCCTAGAAAAACATAGAAAGAATGAAGTTGGTATGCTGCAGTCCAACTTCACACAAGTGAACCTGACTCATATGAACAGAGGAAGATCCTATAGCTCTACTGCTGGTGGAAGAAGCCCTCATTACTTCAACAGAGGGAGTCGTTTTAACAATTTCAATAGAGGAAGATATGGCAGATATGGAGGAGGTAGATCTTATCCACAGCACCAACAATCTGGAAGAATTCAATGTCAGTTATGTGGTAAGTCAGGTCACATGGCTTGGGAGTGTTACAATAGATACAATCAAGCACTCCCTAATCCCTTCAACAACAGAACTGGATACAATCAAGAACGTGGATACAGTCAAGAATCATCACATCCACAGATGTAAGCCAATGTTGCAGTAGCTAGAAACAACTCTTTGATTGGACATAACTCATCTAGCAGTCAAGATGACAACAACTCAGAATATTTTTCTGTTTTTGATCCAACATGGTACCCTGATTCAGGAGCTTCTAATCACTTCACTCCTGATGGTTCTAATCTACAATCAAAGACTTCTTACAAAGGACAAGATACAGTTCGCATAGGTAATGGATCAGGTATGAAAATTCAGCATGTTGGTAATTCCACCTTACATTCATCATCCAACTCTTTATCATTTACCTTACCAAATATCCTTCATGTTCCAGGTCTTTCAAAGAATCTCTTAAGTGTGTCACAGTTTGCCAAAGATAATCATGTTTTCTTTGAGTTCCATGCTAACCATTGCTTTGTGAAATCTCAGGCTACCAAGGAGATAGTTCTCCAAGGAAGACTTAAAGATGGTCTTTATGCCTTTGAAGGAACACATGTAATAAAGCCTATGAAGCATTCAGCCTATCAAGTGCAAACAGAAGCCAACTCCACACAAAATAAATGCCTTTCTGATTCTGTTTTAGAACTGTGGCATGGTAGACTAGGTCACTCTTCATTCACAACTGTAAAGTCTATTCTTTCCCATTGTAAAATACCCTTAAATAATAGGAAAGTCCCTTTGTGTTGTGCTTGTTGTATGGGGAAAATGCATCAGCTTCCTTTTACTCTTTGCAATATTGTATACCATACTCCTCTTCAATTAGTTTACACGGATATTTGGGGTCCATCCCCTATAGACAACACTAATGGTTCCAAATATTATATCTGTTTTGTTGATGCTTTTAGCAAGTACACCTGGCTATATCCCATGAAAACCAGATCCCAAGTTCAAACCATTTTCTCTCATTTCAAAACCATGGCAGAACTTCAACTTAATACTAAAATCAAATGCTTACAAACTAATAATGCAAAGGAATACCTTGCCTTAAAACCTTTTCTTCAAACTCATGGTATTATTCATCGACTCACATGTCCTTATATTCATCAACAAAATGGCACTCCCGAAAGGAAGCATCGTCATATTGTTGAAATGGGGTTATCCATGTTAGCAGTATCTCATCTCCCAAAGAAATTTTGGGAAGATGCCTTCATCACAGCTTCTGTCATCATCAATATGCTGCCATCATCTAGTCTCAAGAACACATCCCCATGTCAATTACTTTTCAATAAAGAACCTGATTACTCTTTTCTACGCACCTTTGGTTGTCATTGCTATCCTTATTTAAGGACATACAATGCTCACAAAATGGACTACAGGTCAGCATCTTCCACCTTTTTGGGCTATAATCCAGCATATAAAGGATATAAGTGTCTTACACCATCAGGTAAGGTCATTTTCTCTCAACATGTCCTATTCGATGAACAACAATTTCCCTTTAATCATCCACCATATATTGTCATCCCTACTTCCTCTCCATCCACTCCAACCACAGTGCCATTTATACCCACCATTGTATCTTCCAACATTACCCATACTGAAAATATTACACATGCTGAATTGTCAACTCAGTCCATTACTCATAACAATGTATCACCTGCTATTTCAGATACTAACCTTAATTGCAGGTCTTTGTCTCCTTCTCCTGTTCCATCTACTAGTTCTACTTCTTCACAGAACCACCATTCGATGGTCACTAGAGCCAAAGCAGGAATTTTCAAGCCACGGCTATTCACTGCCTCATTAGAGCCCACCTCTGTTGCTCAGGCCTTGGCTGATCCTCAATGGCTTCATGCAATGCAAGAGGAATACAATGCTCTTATTCGAAACAACACTTGGGAGCTTGTTTCATTGCCTCCTGACAGAAAACCCATTGGCTGTAAATGGGTCTTTCGGGTGAAATATAATCCAGATGGCTCATTACTCAAACACAAGGCATGCCTTGTAGCCAAAGGATTCCACCAACGTGAAGGCATAGATTATACTGAGACCTTTAGTCTTGTTGTTAAACCAGCTATTATCCGCATTATTCTAACACTTGCACTCTGCAATGGTTGGCCCATACGTCAGCTGGATGTCAATAATGCGTTTCTCAATGGTGATCTAGCTGAGGAGGTGTTCATGTCTCAACCTCCTGGTTTTGCTGCTGCTGACACTTCTTTGGTCTGTCGATTAGGGAAGGCTCTTTATGGACTCAAACAAGCCCCTAGAGCTTGGTTTGAGAAGCTCACCACTACTCTCATACGACTTGGATTCACTGCCACTAAATGTGATTCTTCACTTCTTGTCTCCATCACTCCTCTAGCTACAACTTATGTGTTAGTCTATGTAGATGACATCCTAATTACAGGATCCTCTGCATCTACCATTTCATCACTTATTATGTCTCTCAACACTGTGTTTGCACTCAAGGATCTAGGAAACATTCACTATTTTCTTGGCATTGAGGCAAAACAGTCATCTACTGGTGTCCTTCATCTCACTCAATCGAAGTATGTTACGGATCTCTTAACCAAGGCAGGCATAACAGATTGCAAGTCCCTGCCCACTCCTATGGTGTCTGGTTTAAAGCTTTCTGCTAAAGATGGTATACCTTTCCATGACCCTTCATTGTATCGATCCATTGTAGGAGCTCTCCAATATGCCACTGTCACACGTCCTGACATCTCTTTTTCTGTAAACAAAGTCTGTTAGTTCATGCAGTCTCCCCTTGATAGTCATTGGCAAGCTGTAAAAAGGATTCTCAGGTATCTCAGTGGCACTCGGCATCTAGGATTAACTATCTCTCCTTCCTCACAACTTCGTCTTCAAGCTTATTGTGATTCAGATTGGGGTTTTGACATGGATGATAGACGCTACACTTCTGGTTTTTGTGTCTTTCTTGGGGGGAATTTGGTGTCATGGTCTTGCAAGAAACAACCGGTTGTAAGTAGATCAAGTACCGAAGCTGAGTATAGGTGTTTAGCAGCAACACTTGCTGAACTTATGTGGATTAAGTCACTGTTGTTCGAACTCAAAGTCAACTTGCAGCATACTCCCAACATCTTTTGTGATAATTTGAGTGTTGTTCTTCTCACAGCCAATCCTTTGTTTCATTCACGAACAAAATATTTTGAATTGGATTTGCATTTTGTCAGGGAAAAAGTAATAGACAAGTCAATTACTATTCATCATGTCCCTTCATCTGATCAGATAGCAGATGGACTCACGAAGGCAGTGACACGTTCAAAGTTTGCAGAATTTATAGACAAGCTCAGTCTTCGATCTTCTAATCCTGAGCTTGTGGGGGAATGAAAGGCTAAAAAGATTAAATCAGATGTAACAGAATTCTTGATTATCAGCTACTTAGTTTATAAGTTAGTTAAGCCTTAGTTGAGTGCTATATATAGCTATGTATCATCACTGTTGTATCATTATTCATTTCTTCAGTTTTCACTTTCATAACTCTTCTGTTGATTCTTTCTGCTTCCTTTCTTTCATTATTCTTAATTCTGATACCTTACAGCCGGCTACAGTGACCCAATTACCTTCACTACCAAAGCCACAAAGGAAGTGGTGCATGGACATCAACAAGTGGGAACACCCTGGTATACCTCCTCCCTTGTTTCTCTCCTGTTATCTATTACTTATCTATTATTCACCTAGGGTAAATTTTCTGACCCTTGTGTTTATCGTTGGCAGAGCAAGCCGATGAGAAAGCTTTGTTCTTTTTCTTCTTACATGAACATAGCCAACCTAATCACAATAGGGCTACGGAAGAAGCTGGTTACTACTATCAATACATAGGAGATGATGAGAGAATATTTTGCTCCAAGACTTTCTCCCTAATTGGCTTGAAGAAAACTCTAGTTTTCTATAAAGGGAAGTCTCCTAATGGGGTGAAAACCAACTGGGTAGTGAATAAATATTCCCTTGCTGGAAAATTTGCTTACAATAACCTCTTTCAGAACTCTCCCAGGTGAATTCTTCTTATTTTTGTGATTTTTGTGAATAGAATCACTAAACACGTGATACAAGACTTTGTTGCGGACTCTTTCCATTTTTTTATTTTTTATTTTTTGCTTGAATAAGGATGAGTGGGTGATTGTTCGTTCTCAGACGATCTTGCCAATGCCAGAGGAGGAGCGAAGTGATGATGATGAGGCATCAGAGGTTGATTGGATATGTGACTGATGCATAGGATTAGAGTTTGATTGTCTTGTTATAACACCTCACAATTTTAAATCAAGTAATTAAAATATTAAGTGAGCAATCAAGTGATGGATTAGTGAAAATCCAAAAGATTAGGCCAAAATACAAAGAAAGGGCAAAACGGTAATTAGCCAACACGCAACCCTAGGAAGATAAAAATTGAGTAGAAGGTCTCAGATGGTAAAAATAACCCTGGAAATGGGTTCAGAACGAAAAATTGAGTGGACAGGCAAGTTTCAGAAAAATCAGTGAATAGTGTTTTTCGCGGGTAAAAATACCGCGGTACGATTGCACCGTAAAACGTGCCGATTGAGTTTTGAGCTCTAGGTTTCAAATATGAGTTAAAAATGGTCTAATGAGTTAGGAAATATGATTTCTTATAATATTCGATGAAATTAAGACAGTTTGGGGAAGCGTGCCAATGGCGCGCATAATAGCTTAAAACAGTGTTTTCTCCGAACGAATGGAGGACTCTTAATTCATCTGATCAAGCCTAATTAAAGAGGAATAGTTAATGTTAAAAATTTGAGTTTCTAAATAGGTTGTGAATTTACGGACGTTTAGTGGAATCGGAGGAAAATTCGGATTAGTTTTAAATCGCGTGAGGTGGCGGTGGGACCCACCCCACTTAAGTGACTTAAGCCACATGTGCTTGGCACTATTCATGCATCACTTTCCTCCCTCTTCTTGCTCAAACCCGCAGCCACCATAGCCCTTCCCCTCCAAGATTTCATTTCACCATAACTTAGCCATTTCTTCACCAAATCCATTGATTCTTGTCTTGAAATTTGATGGAAATGGCCTTCTAAATCCATTGGTGGTACTCCCAAGCCTTGAAAGCCACTAGATTTTGAGAAAAACCCTCCCCAAAGCTGCGGCCCTTTCCTTTAGATTTGTGAAAATGGTGTTGATTGATGCTCCAATGGTGGAGTATGTTTAGGAGGAGCCTTGTGCCAAGCTTTTGGGTGAGTTTCCTTGTGTTCCAATGGTTTAATTTTGTGGTTGAATTTATGAACCCTAAAGAGGGCTTGTTGGATTGATGTGTTTAGAGAGCTCAATTGGAAAATGTTTGTACATGAATGTGTCTTAGAATGATGTGTAGTAGCCATAAATGCAATAAAAATTATTGATGAAAAATGTGAATTTTTAACTTAGAAAATTTTGAGGTTGTCATGACTTTGAGTTTTGAAAATGTGTTAGGATTGGATTGATGAGTTGTTGTATGATTGTATGTTGATATAATAGGATTGTATGAGGTGTGAAATGATTAAAGTTGTATGGAAATTCCTTGGAATGCCATAGGGTAAAATTCGATTCTTTGAGGAAAGATTGAGGAATTGATGTTGAAAAATGATTTGGATGATGATTTGTGTAGTTATATGGTGCTTAGATGGGCTGTGTTGTGCTTGGAGAGTGTTTGAATCAATGGAAAAAAAATGAATTGTGTTAGAGACCTAAATGAGCCCAGAATCAAATATTTCGCAAAACGATGCGTAAATGTCGGAAAACGGAAAAACGACGATTGAACTAGTCTCTAAACAACCTAAGGGAGTGTTATAAAATGAGAAAGAAAATTTAGGAAAATAAATCTCAAATTTATACCTACATGGCCGAACCTCCAAGGGGAAAAGGGGTGATTTGGCGATTTTCGCGTTTTGATGTAATTCGACGCGAAAATGACGAACCGGCACTTGAACTGGCCTATTGACAACCTAATGAGACGTAACAAAATGAGAAAAAAATTTAGAAAAATAAATCTCACATTTACACTACAATGGCCGAACCATCAAGGGAGGATGGGGAGGATTTTTGTGTTTTTGCGTTTTGATACTATTTGACGAGTACTGATGGATGTACGTTATTGTATAGGTTGCCGTACGTCGACCTGAATCCCGAATCTTGAATCAGTGAATTGCCCTTGGTCCGGGACCAAGTGGATTGAGGCATTCCGCTGTGTACCGAGTTGAGGGATAAGCTGCTGCGGAGCTTGTGGAAACACGAATTAAGGTAACCTCTTGGTACTGGGGCTTGTTCCCCTTTTCTGTTCCACCTTGCCAGTTGATGGTAACGGTAGGAAGTGTGTATGAATAGTATATAACACATGAGCATGCATGCATTATTGCTATGGGTACTTATGTACCGAGTCTCTGGCCAGTAGACAGTTTTATTAGCCTTCGGGCATTTTCGGACTTCCGCTGGATAGGTCTCCAGGAGGGAGTTCCAGTTGACCACGTGTCATGGTGTGTGATCCGGGTAGGAGCACACTAGGAATGTCTTTGGCGTTTTGGTTGGTTTGGGCATCATGGTTGTGGTTCTTGGAACACACCTTGGATGATACCCGTAGGCTTATATATGCCGAGGGCGTACGTGGAATTGGGGTTACCATCCCGTATCGTCGTATTTTGTTTTCTTTATATTCCCCATTCTCTAAATCCCTTGCTATATCCCGTTTTCAAAGTGGTTGTTGTATTCTATTGATATGCATCGAAGTGAACCATTGGGTGGAGTTTTCTCCAGAACCTCTTGGTTACTGAGATATATTCGTATATCTCACCCCGTCTCGGGGCATTTATTTCAGGAGGTAGCAGTGGAGCAGGAGCCTCGGGCAAGAGGCCCGCAGAGTGAGCGATGGAGCGTTTCTTATTTTGCATTTTGTTGGCCGTGTGGCCTAGGCTAGACTTAGGGCATGAACATGACATTTGTATTTATTAGTAGCTTCATTAGCATCTTGTTCATGCCATTTTGCCTAAGTCTAGTAGTGATGTATTTGGTTATGTTGTCTTTTAAATTAAGTTGAAATTTTAGAAGAATGTAATTTGAAGTTTTAGTTTCAAGTTGTAATTTGTAAAGCCATATTGTAATAGTATTGATGCATGTCTAATTATGATGGAAGGGCCTTAGGCCTATTTTAGGTTATGATAATATGTATGATGGAAATATGCATGAAAAAGGTGTTAGTGATTGCAACTACTTAAGAATGATTAATATGGACTCTATGTTTAATAACTATAAACTGGATTGGGTTGTAAGTGCCCCAAGGCGTTGTTGGTCCTTGTGTGTGCCACCCATTAGATTATTACTGTATTATCATGTGTTTATTAGGTACATTTGAGGTTTAAACGATCTTTTACAAATTTGGGATTATTGGAAAAACAAAGGAAACTCTGGCGAATTTTCTGTAGAATTGGCAGATTTTAGGAAAACTTCGGGAGAGCATATCTCCCTCCATAGAGGTCCCCTAGGGACGTGCCATACGCCATTTTGAAGGTTGAGATGTCCTCTACCTTGTGTCAAAATTTGAGGAAATTCTGGGTTGATCTTCGGCCTGAAAAAAATAGAGAAACACGGACTGCCCATGTGCCCCTGCACCTGAGGCAGATTCTGGACCGGATTTGGGAAATTAATTCCCGCTTCGTTTCTCCGCCAAACTAAGCGTGTGATATATCAAAATGAATTTTTAGATGTCTAGTTTGTAGGATAAAAATTTGAGAGCAAATGGTTGAGTCGATTGAGTGCAGTAATTCGAGCAATGTGAGTGGTTTGGAGCTGTCTTTGGGGTTGTTTGGGCTAATTGCTTATCCAACTTCAAACGGCGATAACCGGAGCAAATGAGCTCCGAATTGAGCGTATGTTAGCTTGTTAAAAAGAGAATTAAGTAACACAAAGATATAATCTGAGAAGAAGGGTTGGTTGCGATCGGTTTGGTCGCAGAAAAACTTAGAGTGAAACATGTTCGAATTGGTAAAAAACGTAAAGTTGGAAATTGGCTAAGTGAGTTTATGGGAACTCCTTAGTAACTTATAATAAGTAACGTAAGTGATAAAAATAGTTTAAATAAGTCTTCCGCAAGAGTTTACGGTTACGGTCACAGCTTTTAATTATTACGCCTTTTTATGTTTTAAATGCTCGTGTAATAATCGGAAAAAAATTTATTCGCGTTTTATAAATGAACTGCTGTGATTGTAACTGCGCTTAATATCATAATTAATGTTAACAATACCGGTGCGTAACAGGCTGTTACACTTGTCATATGCCAACTTTTATAGTATCTTGGTTACTTTCTTCAATTCTTGTTATTACCTTATGATACATGGGAAATGTTCTTAGTTTTGTGATTTGGAACAATTTTTTTTTTTGCTTGAATAAGGATAGTGTTGAGTAAGTCGAAATTTTCTGAATTACGTTACTTTGCTTTTGCTTAATATTCACATCATTATTTTTTTATTTTTTTTCTCAATTGATAAACATAGTGTTGGAGGAAGGAAACCTAACACGGGAGAAAATTAAGCTTCGTTTGTTTGGGTGCATAAAAAAATTGTACAAGATCAGATTTTCCAATAGTAAACAACAATTTCAAAAATACGCATGTTTAATAATATTGACCAGGTCAATGACCGATTTGAATTTAATAATATTGAGTACAAGAGCAAATTATATAATTTTTATTATTTATCTAATCGTTTTTCACCATCCAGTTTTGTGATTTAAGCACTAAGCACTATATCAATATGTTTGTCTTATTTTTAATTATTCTGATCGTTTAATCATGCATTGATGAATAAATGGAAATATGGCAAGGGGTTAACTTTTCGTCCATGTAGTATATTGTTAGAGCATAATCATGTGAAACTAATTCATGATATGGTTTTGGTCTTCTACGAATGATTAAAATCTACAAAATGAAAGATAAAGAATCCAAAAATTTCTCATTTATTTAATTTCACAGCATAAACATGCACATGCCCTTTTGTATAATTTCTCATATAGGACTTCATAAAAACTTTAAAAATTCAGAAGTAAGAATCCAACAATACCATTATCAATGGAAAGTTGGAGACTGTGCTAAGAGCACGAGGAATATTGTTTGGAGCCCTAGCAATGAACTCAAATCGATAGTGTTTTTCTCTTAACATCTTGTTGCAGCATTACAACGACAGAGCAAACTAGGATCAATGTTTTTGCAGTTATATATATAATGGGAAATGATCCGTTTACAAACTTTTTTGACAAATTTTTACAAATTACATTATCTTCTCCCGGGAGAACATAGTGAAATTAGTGTTCTCCCGGGAGAACATAGTGAAATTAGTGTTCTCCCGGGAGAAGATAGTGTAGTTTGTAAGAGTTTGTAAACAAAAAATTTATAAATATTACATGCCCCATATATAATATAAACATAGATGAGAATCAGAGATCACAACATCGAATATGATTATTGTTTATTAATTTCAACTTCAAGGTATGTATTTATTTCTCGAGGGTTGCAATTTCAAGGCTTGCCAAAAAGTCATTTTTCCCCATAATGCATCTTAGAAGAGAAATACTGCTAGTTAATTTATGCTTGTTAGGTACTGCTTTAAATTCTTACAATCACTACATGATTTTATTAGTTCACCGTTGATTTTTACACTTATTACCCTGCATATCACAGTCCCAATAGCCTCGAGACTGAGATAAACACGGATGAGCACCAAGCATTATTTCAAAGCTTATGGATTGTTCATTTATTCATTATACTTATTACCTTGCCACGCATTGTAATTATATAATTTGTTTATTTCAGTTTAAGCATCTATATATAGACTTAACATGGGATTTGATCCAAATGTATCTTATTTAATTCAGTGGCATTGTAGTCAATTTGACTTGTAGCCCATAAAACCAAGCTAGTGACCCTTTTTGCTTTTATAAATGTAAAGCTAAATGTCATTATTTTAACATAGCAGTCGGGATGGAGAAAAAGAAAGTAAAACTATACAAACGAAGACCATGCAGATGAAGATTTAATTTTATTTAATTAGGTTAGCTTTTATATATATAAAAAATATCTGTTTCAGAAGCTCCAGCTAGTTCAAAGTTCAAACATTTCAACTGCTTGAATTCCTCCCTTGTTGGAAGGCCTAGCTAGCTTGAATTCCACATAAAAGAGTATATCTGTGACCTCATCTTTGCAGCCTACTTCATTAGAAGTAATATCCTTGTAAAAGACTATCCAAGCCTATTTTCTCAAATTGTGTTCAATATTTATCTGATTTGGATATTCCATTTAAACGCTGCTCTTGAATATTTATTGGGTGCAGCAGACACAAGTAAGTGGGTTCCACTTGCTCTCTTTTTTTTAAAAAAAAAAGTACACCAGGATACGGAGCCGTATACTAGTATTGTTGCAGAAGTTTTTTTTTTGCAATGACAAGAGAGCTATAAAACCCTTTATTATTACATGTTGCATAAATAATAAACCTAAAACTTTTTTAATCAATTAAAGAAAAATATTTTGGTCTAAAAATTATGCAGAAGTGACAAGCAACCGTTTATCAATTATCCTTTACACCATAATACACGGAACTAGAAATAATGTTCAGTCAAACCCCAGAGTGAGTTT
Organism: Gastrolobium bilobum; assembly: GCF_033153095.1. Classification (NCBI taxonomy): domain Eukaryota; kingdom Viridiplantae; phylum Streptophyta; class Magnoliopsida; order Fabales; family Fabaceae; genus Gastrolobium; species Gastrolobium bilobum. The sequence goes on along the minus strand of NW_026898003.1, from coordinate 221,928 downwards.
TGGTGAGAAAAAAGCAAATAGAGACAAACTTTATCATGCAAGTCTCTCATAAACTGCATGAATTTATCATGTTTGAGGCGTCCTTTTCCCTCTTTAACCAAATAAGTATTCTACCAGCCCTTCATTTTCTAGAGTCCAAGGGCCAATAGAGTGCAACTGAGATATGCCAGCAAAAGAATTATCAGTATTACCAGTGGGAGCAATGGATGCAGTAGGACCTGATGTTTGCTTTTCAGACCACTAAGTCACAAAAGCTTTTGCCTGACTCCAAATAGCTTCACAGGTAACAGCAGGTCGAAAAATCTGCTTGATAGATGGATGAAGAGTAGCTTTAGTGAGACTACACAACTGAACATCAATCATCTTCCATCGTGTGCGCTCATTTTTCGCCATAGATTCAGCTTTAGTGGTGAGATGGGATGTATAATTCTGCCCTTCCAACCAGAGTCGCAGATCGGAAGACCAAGTATCATAATTGGACCCATCCAATTTATCCACACTTAACGGAGCAAGGATATAATTTGAGAAAATAGTAGACTCTGACTTTTGTCCCGCTGGAGTCTCAGAAACAGAAACATTGGAGACAAGAGTATCCATAATCAAAGGAAAAAGGCAGAAAGAACAGGTCAAAAACTAACCGGTAGAAGAGGGATCTGTGCGTCAACACAAAAAGAGGTCCAAACACCAAAACAAGACCAGATCCAGAACCTACGCAAGGAGACGAGAAGATCGCAACCAGCCGCGGCCGGAAAGGGGCTTCCACGCGCCGCCAGAGTGAAGGAGAGTGGCCGAGAGTTGCCGTGAGGGCGTGTGACCTTGAAATTGGACGAGACCGGTGGCGTTGGAATCGCGCGGCGGAGACGATCACGGCGGTATGTGGATCGCCAGAAAAGGTGACCGGACGGTTGTGCTGGACGAGACAGAAGCTGAATGCGGAGAGAGAAGCGTCCGAAAAGTGACAAGAAGACAGCTCCGGAAAAAAAAAATTTAACCGGAAAAAAAATGTCAACGTTCCTTAGGCTCTTGATACCATGTAAAGAACCTTGGGCTACATCGTCCCAAAAGCTAGCTCAAAGGGTGGGAGTGCCCGAGGCCTTATAAACTCCACATTAGTTGCACATACAACTATTGTGGGACTATATATCTCAACAATTTGAAATAGTTTTTGTTATGTGGTAATCTTCTATAAAATTTTGTAAACCACTTGAATGATGAAAAGAAAGTATGTGAGATATGAAGTCCAATATTGGAGAAATTAAAATAAGAACATGGTATATAAAGCTTGTACCAAAACAATTGTTGCAGAGCAAGCAGAAAAGAATGACACCGAAATGTATTTTTTGGAAGCCAGCCGGCAAGCTTATGCATATTGACGACTCCAATCAAACACTGATTGGATCAAGAACAACACTGAACTATTACATTGGTAGGGCTCCTAATTCGAAGATGACAGATTGGACTATGCTGGAGTATTCCCTGGAGGGGATATACACTAACAACATCTCTCAGAACACCCAGGGTGAGTGGGTGATTGTTCATATCTTTAGGAAGAACAGAGGATCCACCTCTGCTACCCCCAACAACCTCAACTAGTAGATAGCCCCAACCCTCATCCACTGTCAGATGAGGCTACCACCATACAAACTCTACTACAAGCTTGCTCTCTGTAACACCCCGTGTATACCCGGTAATGTTATCATACTATCGTATTAAGCTGTGCTTAATTAAAAATTGCGGAATATCTTTTTCTTTTCAATTATGACGTCATTATACTTATCCAAGTTGATTACTTAATCAATTTCATAAAATTTCGCCTGTATGTAAATTGCAATAAGACATCTAACTGAAATACCTCAAAATATAGATATAAAGTGAGTATCTAAGTCACGGATCTACAACTCGTAGTCCGGACAGTAATCCTGATACATTATTACAACTCCAACTAAAACAAGACATAAACAAGTCTAAATGGCATGGACAATCCCCATGCTCACCCAATCAACAGCATAATCAACCAAGTCTCAGCATAATAATCCAAAATCATAAAAAAGCTCAAAGCATAAAAGCAGCATGCATAACCAGCATCCAACAAGTCAGCATATAATAACAGCAATATCTAACTCAGCTCCATCCTCCTGCCACCTGAGGTCTCAACCCCAACATTACCTGAACCTGAAATAAGCATTCCCCAAACGTGGGGTGAGATTTCTAAACTAGAAATCTCAGTAAGACAAGGGGTCCTCAAGGATCTTCCACCCCAAGCTCACTTACATGTGCAATATAAGTTCTAAAATCATTTATATCAATATAAGTTCCAAAACTATGCAGTGCAACAAATATTCATGCCATGTGTGTTTAAACTATTCTACTGGCCAGATAAATGCAGGAATACGTCTATACCTACATGTAGTACAAGGAACACCGCTTGCACCTCACCCACAGCCTCACCATATTGTATGTACCACATACTCAGGCTTACTGTATAGGTGGAACACTACATGCATCTCATAAAGGCACTAACACATAACAGCTCAATAGCATTTCCAAAAAATCAAAAGCATGTAACACAACATGCATATAACCATACCCCCATGGGACATGGTGGAACCACAACATGGCTAAACCGAGGACACGAAAGCTTACCTTGCAAGCTAGCTATCCAAGCCAAGAGTCCACAATCTCAAAGCCCAAACACAGCAGTTTCACAATCTGTTATGGACCAATAATACATCATTAATCAAACTCTACAAGCATACACTTAAAGAAAACGTCTTTCCTTTACGTTTTACGTCTTAAGGCTTCTAACAAAGGCACAAGCCCTTAATCACATGATTCTGACTTAGTTCATTAATTACAGAAGTTCAACTTCATCAATCTAGGGTCCACAAACCCCCAATAGCCTACTGTACACACAGCATAACTATTGTTCTACGAAATCCCAGAATATCCGGATATTCCTCGGGGACATATCCGGATATCCAATATCCGGATATCTCACTGACAATATCCGGATATCCAATATTCAGATATCTCACTGTCAATATCCAATATCTGGATATCTAGATCCCCATATCCGGATATGCATATCCGGATATCAATATCCAGATATCAATATCCAGATATTTCACGGACAAATATCTAGATATTTCGCGACAGAATGCAGTTTCTGCATTTCGCGAAGATATCCCTCCAAGGTTCCATTTTTAACACTTCTAGAAGCTTAAACATACATCTTAAGGTCCATTTAGGTTCAACTATCAGTTGGTTACATGTTTAACTCATTTACATGCAAAGACATCAACTTTAACTCCTTAAACTCATGAACAAAGGTTGGTGACACTTACCAAAGCCCAAAACAGAGGAAAAATAGTTCTTGGAGCTCACAAATCAGATGCTAAGGTATTGTCCCTCAAGGTGCACGAAAATGAGCAACAAACAAGTCTCTTCCTCACCAAAGGTGGCTCCTTGGACCCCCAAAAATGAAGCACAAGGTTCACTCACTCCTCAAACCCAAAGTCAGCCCCTATTCTCACCAAAGCAGTAGCAGGAACTCAGAAAAACAACCCATTTTTCCTTCCCAAGGCTAGAATGCACTCACTCAAAGAGTTTGCATGAAGAACTCAAGAGGAAATGAGGTCTCTTGGTGACTCAAATGGAAGGAGAAGGAGGTGGCAAAGTGGCTGGTGTCTCACTCTCAGCAAACTCGCGTAGGAAAGAAACGAGTCTAGGGTTTTGTGCCCATAATAAGAGTATATATAGTCACTTAAGCATTAAACACACAGTATTAACTTAATTAGCTACGCTTAACATCTTAATCCCAAACTCAAGATTCTTAACCTACTTAATTTTAGAAGAATTATCATATTTTTATTATATTATGCGGAGCACCTTTCCGGTACGCGCTTTTCATAGCCAGTATCAGTTTCTGGCATCAATTCTCATTATTTTGACTTGAAAGTCGTTTTACAAGTCCTATAAATTATTCTAGGAATTATCATGCACTTATTATAATTTTTCGGGATACTTTTTCGGTACGCATTTATACCGACTAGCAGAACCGGTATCTGCACTTTTCTTCCGAAAAGCAACTTTCAGCATTCTTAATCACTTATCATAATTATTAAATCCTCTTAATAATTATTAGGGTCAATTATGAAATCATTTCCTAATTTAACATAATTAATTACTTAATTTCCTTAATTAACGGTGCGGGTTCTTACATTCACTCCACCTTTTTAGGATTTTGTCCTCAAAATCAGAAAACATATCTGTCTCGAAACTCGGGGTACTGCCGGAGAAGCTTATCCTCACGCTCCCAAGTACACTCCTCAGGAGTTCTTCCGGTCCATTGCACTTTGACCATCGGAATGATCTTGCTCCTCAGCTGCTTCTCGCCACGATCGAGAATCTTGAGTGGTCCGACGGGAGTCTTTAGGTTCTCCCGAACCTCCACATCATCTGGTTGCACCACGTGCGACGGATCTGCTATGTACTTCCGAAGCTGAGACACGTAAAACACGTCGTGGATGTTGGCCAAGTTCGGAGGCAAGGCAAGCCAGTAGGCAAATGGTCCTACTCTACCAATGATCTGGTATGGCCCAATATATCGCGGGCTCAGCTTCCTTACTCCGAGTGCCCGACCAACACCGATGATATGTGAAAGTCTCACAAACACGTGCTCACCCTCACTGAACTCCAGTGGACGATGCTTGACATCATAGTAGCTCTTCTGGCGATTCTGCGCCTGCTTCAACTTTTCACGGATCAACTGGATCTGTTGGGTGGTATCTTGGACAAAGTCCAAGCCAAAAAGCTCCTTGTCCCCAACCTCAGACCAACAAGTAGGAGTCCGAAACCTTCTACCATACAGTGCTTCGTAGGGCGCCATACCCAGGCTAGCATGAAAGCTGTTGTTGTAAGAAAACTCAACTAACGGAAGATACATATCCCATGCCGAGCCCTGCTCCAATGTGCAAGCTAGCAACATGTCCTTCAAGGTCTGGATGGTCCTCTCACTCTTTCCATCGGTCTGAGGGTGATAGGCGGTACTCAATCTCAACTGCGTACCAAAAGCCTCCTGCAGCGCCTCCCAGAACCGAGATGTAAACTTCGGGTCTCTATCACTGATGATACTCTCAAGCACCCCGTGAAGCCTCACAATCTCGCGAACATAAAGCTTGGCTAACTGCTCCATAGTGAAGCTCACCTTCACTGGAAGTAAATGGGCAGACTTCGTCAGTCTGTCCACAATGACCCAGATAGAGTCACAACTCGCCTGAGTCTTAGGCAATCCCACCACGAAGTCCATGGAAATACTTTCTCACTTCCACTGTGGTACTTCAAGAGGTTGAAGCTCACCTGACGGTTTCTGATGCTCGATCTTCACCTTCTGGCAAACCAAACACTTGGACACAAAAACAACATCTTTCTTCATGCCCGGCCATCAGAAGTTCTTCTTCAAGTCTTGATACATCTTAGTAGCACCAGGGTGGATAGAAAACTGGCCTTTATGGGCTTCTACCATAACCTCATCGGTCATCGGACCTCAAGGAACCACGATCCTCTGTTGAAACAAAAGAAGCCCATCATCATTCCAAGACACACCGTCTTGGTTCTTCACATAATCCAGACATTCTCTCTGAACTTGTGCCTCTTTGATCTTTTCTAACAGCTCATTCACAACATCTGCTGCTTCCAGCTCGAGAAGTGCACTCCCACACGGAGCGGTCACTGCCAGGTTTCGGAACTTCTCAACCACATCAAAGTTACCAAGTAACAAACTGGATGATCTCCCGAGTTTCCGGCTCAAAGCATCAGCTACCACATTGGCCTTGCCAGGATGGTACTTCAACTCAAAGTCGTAATCCTTTATGAACTCCATCCATCAACTCTGCCTCATGTTCAGCTCTTTCTGGTCGAAAAGATACTTCAAACTCTTGTGGTCACTGAACACCACAAACTTCAAACCAAAAGATAATGCCTCCAAATCTTGAAAGCAAACACAATAGCAGCCAACTCCAAGTCATGAGTAGGGTAGTTCTCCTCATGAGGCTTCAGCTTCCTCGAAGCATAGGTAATCACTTTGCCCAACTGCATCAACACACAACCTAGCCCCTACCCGGAGGCGTCGATGTAAAGCTCAATCTCAAGCGCAGGATCAGGAAGGACCAACACAGGAGCAGTAGTCAGTCTCTCCTTCAACTCCTGAAAGCATTCCTCACACTCGTGAGTCCAGACAAATGGAGTCTCCTTCCGAGTAAGGCGAGTCAAAGGGAGAACCATCGTGGAGAAACCCTTAATGAACCTCCGATAGTAACCTGCCAAACCCAGAAAGCTCCTCACTTCCGTAACTGTCTTGGGCCTCTCCCAATCCAGTACGGCCTCGATCTTGTTCGGATCCACTGCAACTCCTTAAGCAGAAATAACATGCCCAAGGAACTTCATAGACTTGAGCCAAAACTCACATTTTGAAGGCTTCACATACAACTTTTTCTCCTTCAGCACTTGCAGAACAATCCTCAGATGCTCCACATGCTCTTCCTCCGTCTTGGAGTAAATCAAAATATCGTCAATGAAGGCGATCACAAACTGATCCAGGTACGGCTGGAAAATCCGGTTCATGTAATCCATGAACACAGCAGGTGCATTGGTGAGTCCAAACGGAATCACCAAATACTCAAAGTGACCGTATCTCGAACGAAATGCGGTCTTAGGGACATCCTTCGGCTTCACCCAAATCTGATGGTATCCAAACCGGAGATCAATCTTAGAATAAACGCAAGCACCCCTGAGCTGATCCAACAGATCATCAATCCGAGGGAGGGGACACTTGTTCTTGATCGTCACCTTGTTCAGCTGCTTGTAGTCGGTGCATAATCGCATTGTCCCGTCCTTCTTCTTCACGAAGATGACCGGTGCTCCCCAAGGTGACACACTCGGTCGAATGAAGTCTTTTGCTGAAAGATCCTCAATATGCTTCTTCAGCTCTGCTAGCTCCGGTGGCGACATCCGGTATGGAGCTAATGAAATAGGCCCCACACCAGGCAACAGATCAATAGAGAACTCTATCTCCCTCTGGGGAGGAAACTCAGGAAACACCTCGAGGAATTCCCTCACCACAGGAATGCCAGTGATATCCTCCTGTGTCCCACTCACCAAACCTACCAACATGACATATCCAAATTCCCCTGTTCTCAAGGCTCTCCTAGCCTGCAGCAACGAAATGTACGGCGAGGAACTGGCTGTGGAATCACATGGAGACATCACCACACGCTTGGCACAACAGTCAATCATCACACAATTCCTGGACAACCAATCCATGCCTAGAATAATTTCCAAGTTGGCCATCGGCAATCCTATCAGATCTACCAAAAAGTCATGGCCATTCCACTGAAACGCTACATCGCGATGTACAGTGGTAGAATCACATATTTCTCCGGTGGCGGTGGTCACCCGCAACGGTGGAGAAAGTACAGACATGGGCAACTCAAGCCCCACAGCAATCGGGGTAGCAACAAAGGAATGCGTAGCCCTTGAATCAAACAAGACATCAACACAAGTACCACCAATGGTAACAGTACCTCTGACAAGGTTCGGAGCTCGATCCGACTGCTGACGATCCAGGGTATAAACACGCCCAGTAGACGGTGGCACTGCCGGTGCCGAAGTAGATGGAAGGGGAACCATCTGTAGTGGCACTGCCTGAACTGCAGCCGCTATCGCCGTCGCCGACGGACAATCTCTGGAGAAGTGGCCCTCCTTGCCACACTGAAAACAAATCAACTAATCGGTAGAACACGGTCCAAAATGAGTCTTCCCGCATCCCGAACACCTGGGAGCAGGAGGTCTTGCTGCACTCCCCTGAGCAGAAGTCCTTTTGAAATGATTCGGCGCTTGCCGAGTTGCCATCTGCTTTCCTTTGCCCTTGTTCCCAAACTTCCTGTCTCTCCAAGAAGTGGAACTACCAGCTACCTTCGTCATCGTCTCAACTACCTTGGCCCTCTTGGCCTTACTCGTGTTGTAGAAATCTTCAGTATCATGACACTGCTGAACCAGTGTCCCAAAGTCTCTCGAAGCAGAACCAGCAAGGTAACCAGCAATATCCTCACTAAGTCCTCTGCGAAACTTAGCAGCCAAGAATGTAGAAGTAGGCCTTGCCATTCTGAAGTGTGAAAACTTCACCAGCTCATTGAACTTGGCCAGGTACTCGTCAACAGACAACGATCCCTGAACCAACCTGTCAAACTCCCCTTGCTTCCTCTCATGTGCATCGTACGGGAAGTACTGACCCAGAAAACATTCCTCGAAGAACGGCCACGTCATCACACGGCCCTGCATCGTGTAGGCATGAGAAATGTTTGTCCATCACTCATGGGCATCGCCCTCCAGTATGTAAGTAGCGAACATCAGCTTCTGCGGATCTGAACACTGCATGACCCGAAAGATCTTGTCTAGCGCCTGAATCCATCTTACAGCAGTAATGGGATCATAAGACCCATCAAAAGTAGGTGGCTTATGCTTACGGAAAGCATTCAGCCGGCGATCAATCGCATCTCTATCCTCAGCGGGCTCCACAAAGGGTTCCATCACCCCAGCATCATGCAGAGCACTACCAATGTGACTCAGGGTCTCATCCTGAACACTAGGTGGTGGCGGCGGTGGCGTGGAGGTGGTGGCGGTGGGAACTGACCAACAGCTGGACCAGCTCTCATCTCCTCCAACATGGCCCTCATCAAGGTCATGTTCGCCAACCGATTTGCCTCAAGAGCATCCTCTGTGGCCTTCTGGTTCGCTTCTCTAGCAGCGTCCATCATTGCCACGTTGGCCAATCTAGTGGCCTCCTGCATCTCAGCCAATGCAGTCAGGATTGGATCGAGTTGATCCTCAGCAGTCTCACGTGTTCTCCTGGATCCTACCATGACTCTGCACAAGTTACACAAATTATGAGTTGATCAGGCCCACACAATGTGATCACATATGCATCATCATAATAATAACCAACATAGCAAACACATAAGACAGACACAACCACACATCTTAATCATTGCAATACATACAGGTTTTTCCCTTGAACCGTTACTCTGATACCATAAAATGTAACACCCCGTGTATACCCGGTAATTTTATCATACTATCGTATTAAGTTGTGCTTAATTAAAAATTGCGGAATATTTTTTTCTTTTCAATTATGACGTCATTATACTTAGCCAAGTTGATTACTTAATCAATTTCATAAAATTTCGCTTGTATGTAAATTACAATAAGACATCTAACTGAAATACCTCAAAATATAGATATAAAGTGAGTATCTAAGTCACGGATCTACAACTCGTAGTCCGGACAGTAATCTTGATACATTATTACAACTCCAACTAAAACAAGACATAAACAAGTCTAAGTGGCATGGATAATCCTCATGCTCACCCAATCAACAGCATAATCAACCAAGTCTCAGCATAATAATCCAAAATCATAAAGAAGCTCAAAGCATAAAAGCAGCATGCATAATCAGCATCCAACAAGTCAGCATATAATAACAACAATATCTAACTCAACTCCGGCCTCCTGCCGCCTGAGGTTTCAACCCCAACATTACCTGAACCTGAAATAAGCATTCCCCAAAACGTGGGGTGAGATTTCTAAACTAGAAATCTCAGTAAGACAAGGAGTCCTCAAGGATCTTCCACCCCAAGCTCACTTACATGTGCAATATAAGTTCTAAAAGCATTTATATCAATATAAGTTCCAAAACTATGCAGTGCAACATATATTCATGCCATGTGTGTTTAAACTATTCTACTGGCCAGATAAATGCAGGAATACGTCTATACCTACATGTAGTACAAGGAACACCGCTTGCACCTCACCCACAGCCTCACCATATTGTATGTACCACATACTCAGGCTTACCGTATAGGTGGAACACTACATGCATCTCATAAAGGCACTAACACATAACAGCTCAATAGCATTTCCAAAACATCAAAAGCATGTAACACAACATGCATATAACCATACCCTATTAGAAATTGAGAGACGAAGAGAGAGAGAGAGATAGAGAGAAAGAGAGAAAATGCCATAGGTTCTATATATTGTAAAAACTAACTACACTATTACAAAGGGGCTATATTTATAGTATCTTAGAGACAGCTAGCAGACTCAGTATCTTCTAACAGAAAAGGTTATAGGTCTTGTTCTAATACACCAGTAGTATTATATACAAACTACATCAACATTTAGAAGCTAAAGAGCTTATAGCTCTAATACCCGCCCGCAAGCTCAAGGAGGCTTGGATGTAATCAGAGAACCATCCAAGACTTTGAGCTTGGTTCGTAACTCAGCAAAGCGGACAGAATTGAGAGGCTTAGTTAAGGTGTCTGCTATCTGATCAATGCTAGGAACATGAGTAACCAGAAGTTCCTTCTTCAAGACAAGTTCACGAACAAAGAAAATATCAAGTTCCATGTGTTTGGTCCGAGCATGAAGAACCGAGTTGCGAGTAAGAGCAACTGTACTTTGATTGTCACAGAAGACATGAGGAGTAGAGAAGGAAACATGAAGCTCTTCAAGTAAAGACTGAATCCATAAAAGTTCAGCACAAGTGATAGCCAAGCTACGATATTCAGCCTCGGTGCTAGAACGAGCAACCAAGGTTTGTTTCTTGGACCACCAAGAAATAAGATTGGGACCAAGAAATATAGCAGCCCCAGACGTGGACCTCCTGTCATCAGGATTCGAGGCCCAATCTGCATCACAAAACGCAGAGAGGGACAAAGGAGCAGTAGCACAAGCACCCTGCAGCTGTAAACCAAAGGAAGATGTGCCTTTCAAATAACGCAGTATACGTTTGACAGCAGCCCAATGATCATCCAATGGTTGTGCCATGAACTGACAAACTTTATTGACGGCATAGCTGATATCTGGACGAGTGATAGTAGCATACTGAAGGGCACCCACAATGGATCGGTAGTGATGAGGATCAGAATAATAGTGAGACCCAAGACGAGATAACTTGCAGCTACTACTCATTGGAGAAGAAATGCCTTTAGCCTCATGCATAGAAGCTCGAGTAAGGAGAGTCTGTATATATTTAGACTGAGACAGCATGAGTAAATTGTTAGAGGATCTCTTCACCTCAACACCAAGAAAATAATTCAAGGAACCCAAATCCTTCAAAGCAAACTGCAAATGAAGCTGAGAGACCAGATGCGCAATGAATGTAGAATCAGTTCCTGTGATGATAATGTCATCAACATAGACAAGTATATAAATGCATCTGGAAGAAGTGTGATGAATAAACAATGAAGGATCACAACGACTGGACTTGAAGCCGAAGAAGAGAAGAGAAGACTTCAATTTATCAAACCATGCATGGGGAGCTTGCTTCAATCCATAAAGAGCTTTGTGGAGCTTGCACACAAGCTGCTTATCAGAGGACTCAAAACCTGGAGGTTGGATCATATACACCTCTTCATCAAGGTCACCATTGAGAAAGGCATTGTTAATGTCCAATTGCCTAAGAGTCCAGCCATGAGTAAGTGCCAAGGTAAGGATGATTCTGACTGTAATGGGTCGAACAACCGGGCTGAAAGTCTCATTATAATCAAACCCAGGTCTTTGATGAAAACCTTTTGCCACCAACCTTGCCTTATATTTGTTGATGGAACCATCAACATTCTGAACCTATAGTCAATGAACTCCTTGGGGTTAAGCATTCTCATGAAGTCTGGGATAAGATTCACAAGTTATTTCATGGTATGATGAAATCCAAAGCGCGAAATCTCAGATCTGAACTTCGTTCGATGAAGAAAGGTGGAAAGACGATCTCAGAATATCTATCCAGAATCAAAACACTTTGTAATTCTTTGAAAGCAATCAAGAATCCAGTATCTGTTGAAGATCAGATCAATTATATACTTGAAGGTTTGCCTTCAGATTATAACTCCTTTGTTCTTAGTGTTCATACACGTGAAAAAGAGTATGGAGTTGATGATATAGCAATTGAACTGATGGCATTTGAACAACTTCTGATGAAGCAAAACGAATCATTGTTAAGTGGTTCAGTTTCAGTGAATGTAGCTATTACACAAAACAATGCAGAGAAAAATGCTATGCCTGACCCTGCCTTGCTGAATCAGAAACAGAACATGAACCAGTTGCAAGACTTCAATGCTTCAGCTTCTTTTAATGCTGAAAACAGAGGAAGAGGCAGATCTGGAGGACGAAATTTTAGAGGAAGAGGTCGTGGACCTCGATCTAATGTCCACTGTCAGTTATGCTATAAGTTTGGTCACGATGTCCGTTCCTGCTGGTATCGATTTGATGAAAATTTTGTTCCAACCATTCTTCCTCCAAGTACACAGGGAATGCAGTATTTTGCCGCTCAGCAACACAAGCCATATCAATATGTTCGTCCGCAAACAAATCAACCTTCACAAGTGCAATTCTCTGCTCAGCCTCGTGTAATGATGGCCACTCAATCTTCACAGCAAGGTCTGTTACCTCAACCAGCACCAGTGCCAACCATTGAGTGGTTTCCAGATTCTGGAGCAAGTCATCATGTCACCTCTGATACCATATTAGAAATTGAGAGACGAAGAGAGAGAGAGAGAGAGAGAGAAAGAGAGAAAATGCCATAAGCTAAAGAGCTTATAGCTCTAATATACCCCCATGGGACATGGTGGAACCACAACATGGCTAAACCGAGGACACGAAAGCTTACCTTGCAAGCTAGCTATCCAAGCCAAGAGTCCACAATCTCAAAGCCCAAACACAGCAGTTTCACGATCTGTTATGGACCAATAATACATCATTAATCAAACTCTACAAGCATACACTTAAAGACAACATCTTTCCTTTACGTTTTACGTCTTAAGGCTTCTAACAAAGGCACAAGCCCTTAATCACATGATTCTGACTTAGTTCATTAATTACAGAAGTTCAACTTCATCAATCTAGGGTCCACAAACCCCCAATAGCCTACTGTACACACAACATAACTACTGTTCTACGAAATCCTAGAATATCCAGATATTCCTCGGGGACATATCCGAATATCCAATATCCGGATATCTCACTAACAATACTCGGATATCCAATATCCGGATATCTCACTGTCAATATCCGGATATCCGGATATCCAGATCCCCATATCCGGATATCAATATCCGGATATTTCACGGGTAAATATCCGGATATTTCGCGACAGAATGCAGTTTCTGCATTTCGCGAAGATATCCCTCCAAGGTTCCATTTTTAACATTTCCAGAAGCTTAAACATGCATCTTAAGGTCCATTTAGGTTCAACTATAAGTTGGTTACATGTTTAACTCATGCAAAGACATCAACTTTAACTCCTTAAACTCACGAACAAAGGTTGGTGAAACTTACCAAAGCCCAAAACAGAGGAAGAATAGCTCTTGGAGCTCTCAAATCAGATGCTAAGGTACTGTCCCTCAAGGTGCACGAAAATGAGCAGCAAACAAGTCTCTTCCTCACCAAAGGTGGCTCCTTGGACCCCCAAAAATGAAGCACAAGGTTCACTCACTCCTCAAACCCAAAGTCAACCCCTATTCTCACCAAGGTAGTAGCAGGAACTCAGAAAAACAACCCATTTTTCCTTCCCAAGGCTAGAATGCACTCACTCAAAGAGTTTTCATGAAGAACTCAAGAGGAAATGAGGTCTCTTGGTGACTCAAATGGAAGGAGAAGGAGGTGGCAAGGTGGCTGGTGTCTCACTCTCAGCAACTCACGTAGGAGAGAAAGGAGTCTAGGGTTTTGTGCCCATAATAAGAGTATATATAGCCACTTAAGCATTAAACACGCAATATTAACTTAATTAGCTACGCTTAACATCTTAATCCCAAACTCAGGATTCTTAACCTACTCAATTTTACAAGAATTATCATATTTTTATTATATTATTCGGAGCACCTTTCCGGTACGCGCTTTTCATAGCCAGTATCAGTTTCTGGCATCAGTTCTCATTATTTTGACTTGAAAGTCGTTTTACAAGTCCTATAAATTATTCTAGGAATTATCATGCACTTATTATAATTTTTCGGGATACTTTTTCGGTACGCATTTATATCGACTAGCAGAACCAGTATCTGCACTTTTCTTCCGAAAAGAGACTTTCAGCATTCTTAATCACTTATCATAATTATTAAAGCCTCTTAATAATTATTAGGGTCAATTATGGAATCATTTCCTAATTTAATATAATTAATTAATTAATTTCCTTAATTAACGGTGCAGGTTCTTACACTCTCCAGAGATGGTTAGGAGGAACAGAGGATCCACCTCTGCTCCCCCAACAACCTCAACTAGTAGATAGCCCAACGAGCCCCATCCACTGTCAGAGGAGGCTACCCCTGCAAACTCTACTACAACCTTGCTCTCCAGAAATGGATAGGATAATAGAAAATTTAGATTAGTATTCTTTTTCTTACTTTGTAAAAACTAAGGTGAGAAACAAATTTGGTTGATTTTCATGATTTTGTGATTGGGATATTGTTGGAATTTGATCCATGGACCATTGAATAGCCATTAAAAAACATGATAATAATGATACAAATTGGGAAATAAGACTGTTCGCGTGACATTTAGGTAAAAAAGTTGGTGAACAATGACACTTTGGTCACTGTTCCAGAAGGTTGTAGGTGTTTTGCTAAGATAGAAAAGAGATGGAAAAAGTGAGAGATCAAGTGCCCAAAATGTGAGGTCCTCGAGGGATGGTCAAAAGATAAGTAGGGAAGGATATGATTGTCGCAGGGTGAGGGGAAGTTTTTCAATTGATGAGACTGGGCTAGAGGAAAAAGATAAAAATGCCCTTCTTGGGAAGGGTGGCTAATGTAAGGACAAGGGTATTTTTGGAAGTTCAGGAAAAAAATAAAATAAAATAAAAGAAACACATAATAGATAATAAAATAGAATTAGTTTTGGGGGTTAAGTATTAAGGTAGGAAAATTATTATTTATCATTGTCATCATTATATCTTGAATTTGTATTATTCTACATTTATTTTTTTTCTCTTTTTTTTCCTAGTAACTCAAGGTATTACATTGAGCTAGACCACACACGATTGAGTCTGATCCAATAGTTATTTGGGTCTTCTTTGAAGTGAGTGTTGTTGGATGATGGCTTTGCAGGATGTTTCAGCAGGATCCTTTGTCGGAAGGAGAATCTGGTGCTGGTAGGCTTGATTGTCTAAGATAAATATAAGGGTACCTACAAGGCATTTCGACACTCAAGTCAATATATGAGCTATGAGCTTAAGTTAAGATGGAATAAATGATCATACCTAGGCTTCAAGCCTTCATTATATAGTGATCAGTTGTCCTACTTATGCTGCCTTCCTTTTTGGTCAACAGAAGTGGCTCTTACAACCTATTCCTTATATATAATGTCTACTTGTGGGCTACACCTTATAGAATTAACTGGAACTGGGTGCTTATTCTTCAGCTATTGGCTATTAGGAGGGCTCAAAACACCACAATTAAACCCAAAACCTTAAGGCATTAGGTGAACGAGTTCTTCCACTTATATGGTGCTTACTTAGTTCATTCTTAACCAATATGAGACTTTTTCTCTCAATCATTCACACTTGAATTCTTCAACAATTTGTTGTATATTGTTCAAAATAAAAGCATAGTTGTTATTCGTATTATAATTGTCGCATAAATTTTTTCCTATTGAGGTGTTGGATGAAGTAGTTGACCAATGTAAACTACAAGCATTTTTTTATTTCATTTTTTATTTTCTATATAAGCAATTGCGAAAGAAAATTCATTATAATATATTTGACAGTACTACACTCATCAATTATAATTGTTATGTGGTTGTATATTTGATATTGCTTTCTATTTTTAAATAGAGAGATTATACTTATTACCTTTTTTTCTTACTACTTCTTACTACCAAATCTTAACCATTGATTTCCGTCAATCTAACGGTTAATTAATAAGTGTGATCCAATAAATTATAACCGTTAGATTAACAGAAATCAATGGTTAAGACTTGATTGTAAGAAGTAGTCAGAAAAAAAGATAGTAAATATAACTCTTTCTCTTTTAAATATTCATGCCACTATTTTTAGTAAGATATAATAAAAACAATGTTTAAGAGCTAAAAAGCTCTTATAACCATGTATGATTTATGAATTCAAACTTTGTGAGCTCGTTTGTTTTGCCTTCCAAAAAAGGTAGTTTTTTTTTCTTATTTTAAAAGTGTTTTTTACAAAAGCTAAAGCTATTTATATTTTTATAAAAATATTTGGCTTTTGACTTTTGCCTCTTTTAGAAGTTAAAATTTTTAGCTTCTAAAAAAAAAAAAAAAGTTTTTGACTTTTTTTATGACTTCTATATTTTTAGAAAAGACATCCAAACAAACTTAAAGTGTGAAGTGTTTTTTTCTTAAAAAAAGAGCAGCTTTTAGAGAAAAAAAAGTCCATCCAAACAAAAAAGCAGCTTTTAGAAAAAAAAAAAAAATCATCCAAACAGATCAAGGCGAATACTATTTTAATGTGAAAATTAACATATAATAAGCTTTCTTTAACTACGTCAATATAACATGATTTGATAATAAACCCATTTATTTAGAATTCGTTTATATCGTTTAATTCTAGCTAATGACATGAAATTCGTACATGTTATGTTGATTCGGTACAACAGGAGAGCATTTATGTTCTCTTTTTTTTTTTGTAATAAAGAGGGGCAAAAGCCCCAAACAAAACAAAAATTATACGACGCGAGAACTTAAAAGATCTACAGAAGCATCCTGAAGAAGGAGCTCTAACAAAGGAGAAGGAGGAGAATGATAAACAATAAGATTATTATCATCCTCAAAATGCCTAGAAGCAAACCAGTGAGCACATCTGTTATTTTCTCGAAAGGTGTGGACCCAACGAACATCCCAATCTTCAGCAAGCCATTTGTGAATACGGGAAACAACCTGAGAGTTTCTGTGATTGTTGCTCCCTTCTTGGATAGTGCTAAGAGCAATTTCTGAGTCACATTCCAACTCCACTCTCCTAGCACCAGTACCCCAGGCCAACTCTAAACCTTTGAGGATACCCCAGAGTTCTGCATCAATAGGATTACAGAAACCTAATCTGAAAACCACCCAGAAAAGCACCATTGTGATCTCTAGCAAGGCCTCCACAGCTAGCATGCTGCCTAGATAGGGAAGAAACACCATCTGTGTTAATCTTCAACCGACCAGGTTCAGGACGACACCATTTAGTAGGCTGATGGGCATTAGGGAAGCTGTCAAGAATGCTTCTATTCTTACCTCTAGCTTCAATTAAATGCGCAATAAAATCAAAAATGACACGCTTATCATTGCTTGGCCTTCGAAAACTATCATCATGAATATGATGATTACGCCAATTCCAAAGATTCCAGCAAGTAGTATAGAAAACATCTCTCCAATCAACATGAATTTGATAATTCCAACCCTTACTCACATTTTTTATGAGCCAAGACTGTAGGTCTAATGTGAAGAAATCGTTGGGGACCCTTCTACCAAACCAATCTATCCACAATCTTTTGGCTTGAGAACAATCTCTAAGGACATGAATAAGAGTTTCTTCACTATTTGGACAGTTAATGCAAAAATTAGGACCCCCATTCCATTTGCATGTACGACTCCTAACTGGAAGCTTATTAAGAAAAGCCAGCCACATCATAGTCTTGATTCTTTCTGGACCCTTCCAGTGCCAAATCTTCTTCCAGGGAACATTCCTTTGAGCATGTTGAAAATTCATCAAGTTCAAGTAGGCAACCTTAACTAAGGAAGAGGACACATGATTCCGACTCCAAACTAACCTATCCTCAGTGTTATCTTCCAAAGCAACAGGAGCGCAAAACACCTTAGAGATTAGCTCATCATTTAAGAATTGTTTCAAATATCGAACATCCCAGGTACCATGCTGAAAGATCTCAGCAATGGTTCTATGCAATTCCAGATCAGGAATATGATTAGGAGCTAAATTACAAAGATTATCATCCAGATTCAACCAATTATCCGCCCAGAATTTAATAGTCTCTCCATCACCCACCTCCCATCGAAGACCGGCTAAAAAACTGTTCCAACATTTAGAAAGGTCCCGCCAAAGTTTAGAATCATAAGGCTTAGAGCTTATCTCACGCCTCAAATCTTTACCTCTGCCATACTTGGCTCTCAAAATCTTAACCCAAAGTTCCTCCTTGTCAGTTAAGATTTTCCAGGCCAACTTATGAATATAAGCCTCATTTTGAGTACGCAATCTGATAATACCAAGACCTCCCATTTCCTTCGGCTTATACATTGTGTCCCAAGCCACTAAATGAGCTTTATTAACACCCCAAATGAAGTTCCGTTGAAGCTGTTCAATCTCATCACACACAGAAGTGGGAAGAAGACCATTCTGCATATGAAAAGAGGGAATAGCACCAATCACTGATTTAGCCAGAGAGACTCTCCCCGCAAAAGATAAACTTTGATGCTTCCAGCCATCAAGTTTCTTACGAACCCGATCCATTAGATCAGCATAATTTGATTTCAAATTACGCCCTTGCCTGATAAAAGAGCCCAGATATTTACCAATGCTACTAACTCTTTTGAACCCAGAGAGCGCAGAAATTGCATTTGCAGTTGCATCAGATGTATTGGAAGAGAAATAAATGGTAGACTTATGAACACTTATACTTTGACCAGACATTCTGCAAAAAAGATCTAAACATTCCATTATTACCTGCATTTGCTGCACCGAAGCTTCAGAGAAAAGGACAATATCATCTGCAAACATGAGATGGGAGATTGCTGGACCACCTCTACACACTCTGATCGGTTTCCACACACCACTGCCAACCCTTTGAGCAATAAGATGAGATAGCTTTTCAAATGTTCTCTTATTTGTCACAAACAATCTTAAAGTACCTAAATACGAGTTCAAATATCTTTTACTAGTGATATTGCATAAAGTACTTACATATTGATATATATACCTAGATAAATTTAGGATGGCCAAATCGTCACGGAGGCTGAAATTATTGAATCAAAGTTCTCTCCTCGATCCGCTATCATTACTTCGTTGGCGGTCCATTAATGATTATTTCTCCATTCTAGGATGTCTATAATAATAATAATGAAAATTGTATCAAACCCAAATTTTATTTTAATTTCTATTATAAATATTTCTAATTTAAGATATTATTTTATTACACAACAACTTCATAAATAAAAAGTGACTATGTAATATATTTAATTGCTTGTAAACTACAATTGAGCAATTTAATTTGTACAATTATTTTATAACACTCATGTTGGTTTTGCTAACATTTATAAAGAGGGTTAACTTGTTATAACTTTAACTTAGTCTGAATTTTTTTTCTTTTTTATTTGGGTTTTCACTGACACAAGAGATAAAGTTGATATTAATGTTGATGCCGATATTGAAAATTAATGTGATATGAATTAATTAATTATTTTTATTATTAATCATTAATAAATTTTAATTTTTAGAATATTTGTAATTTGGTTAGGTTTAGCGTCTGTTCAATTTCTGGTTCATGTTCTAAACACTGAGAATACAAGGAACGACGAACACATGGACATAGCTATCTTCTCTCCATCCTCGCTCTTCTCCGAAGAAGATGACACTCCTACTCGTAGTCTCTCTTCTTCTTCTTCTTTAACTTTCGGTTTCCATCCCTAACTTCTGGGATTCTGAATGCAGGCGAGGAAAATGCAGAGACCCTGGAAAACTATGTTGAGAGGAAGCACCAGTTTCCTGGAATGGTAAAGTTTTCATCTTTAATATTAGCAATAGCTGTTTTTGCATATTCATCATGTGGGTTTGTTTTGGGGAATGTCAAATTCGTAGTATGTAGATAATTTTAGTTTAATTGGGTACTATTTGTGGATTTAGCTGAATTTTATTGTGCACTTTGTTTCGGGTTCACTTTACAGGAGCTGAGTTTGCAGTTGAAATAGGTGTTTGTTTGTTTTAAATTTTTTTTTTATTGGGTTGCTTAGTATGAGAGGTTTGTTGCTAGAGGAGCTGTGAACTTAAAATGGCACTGGGGTAGATTTGCCTCAATGGAAATGCAATTTAATATGTGTTGGAAGGGTCAAAATTTGGGCTGAAGGGTTCTACAGTGAGGAAGACGGAAATGTTGAAAGCTAGTGAATAATGTTGCTTAGTTAATTGGAAATGGGGATGACCTAAACATGTAGGGTCTCTATAATCTTAGAAAGCCGTTGTTTTTTTTAGAATTTATGCCCTTATCAGGCAACCCATCCATTGTTTCAGAAAAATTAGGTGTGCTAAGCCGCTGGGATTGGTTTAGTGGTAAGGGATTTAGGTAGTTTGCTTAAGGTCATAGATTTGAACCTCAAAGCCACCATTGTTTCAAAAAAGAAACATTAGGTGTGGTTGGTTGGGATGAAAACAAGGGAAGTAAATATCAATATTCCCTTGCTTCCTGGGTATGAGAGTAAAGGAGTAGAGATGAAGTTGCCATCATTGCATTTATACACAGTACAGTTTTTTTATCTCTTAATTAGGCTATAATCAAAATGAAATTTTAATGTCAAGTGTTCAAATATAACAAATAAATGTTTGCAATAATATGCTTCTATAATTTGCTCATTGAAGGATAATATGGTACATAGATTTTTTCTTCACCAATTTCAATGTAACCGTGCTAGAGCAAAAATAAAGGGCAACCTAGTGGTATAAAGCTCTTGCTCTACGCAAGGTGAAGGGAACAGCCAGATCCATTGTGTGGGTTTATAGTAGCCAGCCTTACCTTATAGTTGCAAGAGGCTGATTACATGATTCGACCCTGTGACCTCTGGGTCACACGGCGACAACACCTACAGTTGTGCCAAGGTCCCCCTTCATAACTGTGCTAGAGTAATGAATATATTTTTTAATATTTACTTTTCATTCCCTTATCTATTTTCCACCATCTCACTTTCTCTCAATTTCACCCAGTACTCCAGAAGGCATTGAAACTTTTCCTCACTTCAACTATTGCATCATGTAATAAACTAAAACATTGTAACAATAATTGGGAAAAGGATTACCAGTACTTGGGGCCTGTTTGGATGAGCTTTTTTTCAGTCAGAAGTTATTTTTTTCCCTAAAAAAAGCACTTTTATTCTAAAGTGTGTTTGGATGCTGCTTCTAAAAAAAGCAGAAGTCATAAAAAAAGCCAAAAATTTACTTTTTCCAGAAGCTAAAAATTTTAGCTTCTCAAAAAAGCAAAAGTCAAAAGCTAATTTTTTTTTTCAAAAAATAAATATTTTTTAAAAAATCTAAATAGTTTTAACTTTAATGAAAAGCACTTTTAAAATAAGTAGGGCATAAAAGTAACTTTTTTTTAAAGGCAATCCAAACGCACTCTTGGTCCCATATTATCCAAATAACTGTGCTGTGGTTTTTGAGCAAGCTATTATTTGAAGTGTGTTGTTGACTGAGAAGGTTCGTGATTAAGAATGCTATCAGCCTATCAGGATGCTGCACACAGTTTGTGTTATGATCCAATTGCAAGGTATAGGATTCGAGTCCTACATTAGAAGCATGGGATTCTGATTTGAGGTTTATATGGACTTGGCCTCTCCCACCCCAATGGCTACCTTTGTGGTGGTGTGGTTCTCCCTAGGTTTGAATTACGTTGCCCTACTTTCTTGTTGATTAACGTTTCAGCTAGGCCTGCCCACTAAGAGGGCCTCACTATTAAATCAATAATCTGACAAGGTATTATATTGTAGATTTTGTCTACTGTACTTCATGAGTATGCCTGTCTATTTTTGTGGAGCCAATTTTGCTTTTGCTGTTCTTTCTGTTGAGACTGTCATTTTGCCTGTGTACTGTATGGGTGGGTTTTAGAAAGACAAAACTTTAGTTGTGTTTTTTTTTTTTAATAAAAAAATCCTTTGGCTTTATGCTTTATAGCTCAAGTTTTTGAATTAGACATGCTAGTTTATGCAAGTACTTGAGGAATTGTTAGCACGAACTTGCATTGTAATGGTCTGATTTGCTTTATGCCTTAATGTTTTATGCAGGATTTGATTATCCGAGAATTTTCCTTTCATCAACTGAATGCCAATTTACTCTGGCCAGGGACATTTGCATTTGCAGAATGGTTAGTTCAGCACAGTAAATGCATTGAAGGACGGCATGCCATTGAGTTGGGGAGGTATTTCAATTACTTGTAAATAAATTTATTTGTCTAAGCTATAGTTATTTGCAAAAAATAGAAGTCTTGCTCAAAATTTTCGAAGTGAAGGGATCTTCGCTCGATCGCATGATGTTTGCATCAAGTTGTGCATCTATTTATAATCACTCTTGGTTGAACTTGAACATTTTATTTTTGTGACTAGAAGACTTAACAGCTATCTCTTACAGAAATGTATTACCATTTTTGTAATTAGGGATGGAGCATTGATCCTTGTTGGGTGATTAAATTAAAGAGGGATTTATGTTACCATGAGATACATGTCACTGAAAAGCTTGTGATTTTAACAAACACTGTAAAATAATGAACTTAGTTTCCATATGTTTATCTCATAGTTTAGCTCACCAGTCATCAAAACACCCTGAATAAAAAATGAGCCCTTTCATGTCATATGATTTCATATCTTGTGTAGATATCTCTCCACATTTCAGATATTTGATTTTTTTTCTTTGCTCATGTTTGTCCAATTTCAGTGGCACAGGTGCTTTGGCCATATTTCTCCGAAAATCTTATAATCTTGATATTACAACTTCGGATTATGATGATCAAGAAATAGAGGAGAACATTGCTCACAACTGCAGGGCAAATACAATACCTGTCATTCCTCACATAAAGCGTTAGTCTTCTTTCAATTGTCCTAGTTGTCTTTTGCTTCTTAATTAGCTACTGCGAAGGATTCCAAGGTAGTGATTTTTTGTTTTCTGGGTAGTTTTTCCGTACTGATTGTAGTTTAAAATCTTTTATGCCATAAAACAAATATTTTTGTTTGATCCTTATCATTGCTTAGTTAACATAACTTGATGCCTATAAATGAGGATGAAATCTGATTGTTATGCCTTGACATTCCCCATATGTGGATGATTTTTACTCTACATTTTCTTGATTGTGAAAAGCACTCCAGAATTCCTTTGTATCTTTAGAACTGACTAGTCATACATACTACCTTACTTGGTTTGCATCAAATTTTCTCATTTGTTAGAATTAAGCATATGTATAATGAATAGCATTAGTTGTAACTACTTGTACGTGCTAAGTGCTGATTAGCTCTAATATTGGAGATGATTTCTCTTATAATTAATATTGTACATAATATAAGTATGTAGACCTATCCGAGTAAGCCTGATAAGTTGTGTCATAAACCAACTATCTCAAAAGCTTAAGCTGTTAGGTGAAGGTAGAGGAGTGATTTTATATTATATTTCTAATACGCTCCCTCAAACAAGAACCCATTAGACTTGAAGGGTAGACAATGCATAGACCCACCTACTTGTGTTAAGAAATTCAATAATATTTATTAGAAGATTATTAGAAAAATGGGGCAGTAAGGATTATACTCTGGACCTCTTGGTCACAGAGGCCTTGATACCATGTCATGCAACCAATTCTCCTAAAAGTTTAAGCTGTTGGGTGAAGCCAAAAGCTTAAGCTGTTGGGTGAATGCTCATTAATGGTTTTATTATATATTTCTTGCAAGTTGATTGCTCAATTTGATGTACTTATGCCCTTCACTTATAATGTTGACAAAGATGATGAACAACATGCCCTCTCATCTACTTTTTGCCTGACCATCATGTAACCCTAACCATAGCATGTCTCCTTCTAGCATGTACATGTCGGACATATGTACTAAGCATTATGCAAAGGTATCAGGAACTACGCAAAGCATTATGCAAAGGTTCAAACATGCTATGGTTGATGAAATGGTTGTTTCACACTCTAGTGATGCTTGGAAACTTGTCCCCTACCTTGTGGCAAAATGATTGTTGGATGTCACTTGTCCGAGAAAAAGGTTCTTTCAAACAAGATTTCTATCGGTTTTGTCAATTAACAGCCAATTAGCTGGTATATTTACTAATTCCTTTGAGGGGGAGTGTTGGAAATAAGGACATGGCCACATGTATAAGTTGTTAGAATTAAGCACATTATAATGAATATATTCGCTATTACTGACTCGTAGGTGATGAGTGCTGATTCAATACAATTTAGGAGTTGATTACCCTTATATTTTAGAGTTAACATAATATAAATATATCCATATGTAGACTGATTAGTCACAAATATGCTCCCTCTAATTCTATATGATTTAATATGTTCTTTGTATTGCTATATATTCTCTGATTAGTTACAAAAACTAAATGTGCTTCTGCTTTCAGACACCTGGGGAGACAAGTTTCCAAATTCTGACCCTGACTGGGACCTGATCATTGCGAGTGATATCTTATTGTGTAAGATTATTATCTTCTATTCTACTATCTTTGTTAACCATTATCCTTTTTTAAAATAAATATTAATTCAGTGCTACTAATGCAACTTATCCATCAAGGGAATAGCTTAAGAATTATTTGATGCGGAAGATAGAAAATAAAATATCCATTGCCTACAGTGCTTACTGGTTTGTACACCATTAAAATTACCACTAATATTCCTTGCAGATTGAAATATTTAAAAAATTAAAGTTACTAGAAGGAAAAATAGCAAGATCTCAAGTTCTTATTCAAATTTCTTGAGTTCTCTGCTGAGTTGGTAGCACTTTATAAATAATTATAAATAATTGTAGTGCTGTGACAAGCCTAGTGCATTATTGATCTTCTAATTGTGAAGATGTTTTCTGTTATATTATGATTTTAGATGCAATGTCCGTCTATCTTGAGCTGTCACTAGGTGGTGACTGTTTCTTGGAATGCCAAGATTGGTGAAGTCGAAACTGGCATGGATCTAATTCGGGAACCATTTTCTGAATTTTATGGTTGTTGAAAGAAGTGAACTAGTAGTTTCTATTGTCTTTTTCTTTTCAAGATAATGATTTTCTTTTCATTAAAGATAAAATGATGTTAAATTGTAATACTTGTTTAACAAATATTCAAATATGTCAATTACTTTCTTCATATTGTAATATTTAATTGTATTTAGATTTGTTCTTGTGAACCTAAATGAAAATTTCTTGTTGAAACATTTAGAAGAAACTACCTTTTCAGGGAGAGTGGATGGCATTTTGGCCCTGACCGCATGTCCACTTTAGGGTTACTAGACAATTTTCCTGATCATCATGCTCTGGGAATTGTTTTAATTTGAGTTTCTGATCTCTTTTCTTGTGGAGTTCTATCCTCTTTCGTATCTTTCATAAAGAAAAGAACAATTATTTGTGATGAAAGCCGTCTCTAATATGTCTCTCTCACATCTTGAATGTTTTGGTAGATGTGAAACAGTATGCAAATTTGATACAGACCATTTCCTTTCTTCTCAAATGTTACAAGCCCAGAGATAGGAAAGCAGTTTCTCCAACTTTGAATGATGGTATTTAGTTAGATTCTCTTTTGATCAACATGCTTTAGCTGCTCAAGTTTGCATCTTTACTGAATCTTGTGGTGGCAGGAGATGTAGTGTTGCCGTGGCCTGCCTTTTTAATGAGCTGGAGACGTCGAATCGGGAAGGAAGATGAATTGCTTTTCTTCAATGGTTGTGAGAAAGCTGGTCTAGAAGTGAAGCACATTGGATCCCGTGTATATTGCATCAATCCCATAGGAAATGAGAAATCAAACACAGAAACTTGATTCAAGAAACTAGTATTCAAGCATGCCTAGGAGGAGAATGAAATGGAAATTGTAAGGTTGGTCCATTAACAAAGTTTCCTCAGGTCATAGTTAGCTTCTGTAGTTTAATTTGCAGCTCCTATTTAATAACAGTTATATCCACCTTAAAACTTTCCTTTAATTTGAGCTGAGAGTAAATATTTGTTGAGATATATAAAAATCATTAATGTAGCTTCACCCAACAGCTTAAGCTTTTTGGTTGAATTGGTTCTTTACATGGTATCAGAGCCTCAATGTACCGGGTTCGATCCTCACCGCCCCTCACTTTCTAGTAGAATTTCTTTCTTCGTACAAGTAGGTGGGCCTGCATTATCCACCCTTCAAGCCCAGTGGGCTTTCGTTTGAGGGAGCGTGTTGAGATATATAAAAATCATTAATGTAGCTTCACCCAACAGTTTAAACTTTTGGGTTAAATTGGTTCTTTACAATATTCATTTCTTGGTTTTGGTTATAATCACTGTTAAGATCATGTAACTTTATAAATCTCTTAGTTTAGTAATTCAAGGTGGAGACATTTGCTCTCTTAGTGTAACTGCGTTCCTAGTATGCTTCCCTTGAAAATTATCATTATTTTTTAAGATTATAAGTCTGGTAATTTAGTTGAGTGTCGAGCCTTCTATCACATCACATGCGAATTACAAGGTTTGGTGGATCTCCCAAGGATTGGCATGGTGTCCCTTTTTTTTTTTGGTTCTTTTTTGCTAACTTAATATTAATTTATAACGTCATGAGATATACGGTATCTAAAGAAAATGACTCTTGCAGTGACTTTGTTTTTGCTGAAGATGACAAAGCTGATATTTCTTTTTTTTTTTGGTGGTTGACAAAGCTGATATTTTAGCCACACTGGTGTGGGGTTATTATCTTTTACATGTACGAACCTTTGGAAATTTGACTCTGTAGCTTGAGCTTGTTTTGCTAATGGTTTCTTTTAACGAAAATGTTTCTGTCGAAAATTTTCGACGAAAATATTAATTCTGTAAAGAATATTGATGACAATTTTTTTTTCATCAAAAGTTTTCGAAAGAAATGTGTTTCGTGAAAATTTTTGATAGAAATATTTTTCGTCAAAAAATTTCGATGAATATCTTTTTTTGTGAAATGTTTTGACGAAATTTATATTCCGTAAAAAAATTCGACAAAATTTATTTTTCGTCAAAATATTTTACAGATATGTTTTCCGTAAAAATAACGTGAAACAATTTCTATAGGAATTATTTCGTCTTGAAAGTTCCAAAACAATGAAGATTCTTGCAAGAAATAGTTGGTCAACTATCTATAACCGGGAGAAACAAACGATTACTTATATAAATAGCACAATCCAACAAAAATCCATTTTGAATTTGTTAAAAAACTGTTTTTGAACTTGATAACCGGTTTTGATTTAAAACCGGTTTTAAATTAAAACCGGTTTTAAATCAAAACCGATTATGAACCATAAACCGGTTTGGACAGATTAAAAACCAGTTTTTTTTTAAAAAAGTGGTTCGGTTTAAAATCCAAACCGTTTAAAACTGGTTCGTTTCGGTTTTTGACAATAACCGAACTGAACCGCTCCATGCACTATGTGAAACTGATAGAGCAATTGAGTAGAAAATCAATTTTTTCATTTATTGCTCATATGTTTTGTTCTAGAATTGTTATTTTCTTTAGTCAATAAAATCTGTTAAACTTTTATTTATATTGAAATGAATTAAAATCAATAAAGAGTACTTATTTAATAATACTTAAATATATACTTGTTTTGAGTATATACATTATATATATATATATGAAAAAATATTTCTCAAGCAGCTTGAGATAAGTTTATCTCCGGCTATTCCAAAACTGCGTCGTTTTATTTAATTATTTCTTTATTTTAATTGATTCACCTTTGAATGGTTATGATTCTCTTTTTCTCTCTTCCTTTATCACCATTGATCCATCTTTGTACAGTTATGATTTAGTAGCTTGAGAAACGATAAGCCCATAAATAAATATATATATATATATATATATATATATATATATATATATATATATATGTGATTTTAATGTTTCTAAAGCAAAAGTAGATGAGTTATTTACATTTGCGCCCAAAACGACGTCATTTTGGGTTAAAAAATTAAAAAATTAAAATAAAAATATATTAAAATCGTGAAATAAATTATAATTTCAAAAACATCTTGATTTTCACCTCAAAACGACGTCATTTGGGGCTTAATGTAGATAAATTATCTACATTGACCGTAGAAAAACGAACTCTCTATATATATAGGAAAAATTAAAAATTCAGTCACTAGACCGTCCAGTGCACTAAGTTCTCCCGCGAGAACTTAGTGCAATAAATATTACATTGGTGTTCTTCAGGTGTTCTCCCAGGAGAACATAGTTATAATTTTACTATAACTGTGTTCTCGCGGGAGAACATAGTGCACTGGACCGATTTTTACATTCAGTCACTGTACACTCACTAAACCCTATATATATATATATATGGGAATTAATTTTCTCATTTTACATGAGGAATATTTCTCATGTTACACTCAAAATATATGAGTGGGGTCCACAAAAAGGTGGGAAGACAAAAAAGTCAAGATGGGACCCACTCATGTATTGTGAGTATAGCATGAGAAAATTTTCTCATGTAAAATGAGAAAACTATTTCCCTGTATATATATATATATATATATATATATATATATATATATATATATATATATATATATATATATATATATAAGTAAAGATCCTTTTATATTGGTGTAAGTTATACTTTCAATCTTGATCATTGATTCTATTTGTCTCTAACGGTTCTGATTTATTAAATATTTGAGCCGTTACATGCAAGCAAATCAATAATCAAGATTTAGTATAAAATTTCTTATTTTTACACCGATGTAATAATATCTCGCCCTTGTATATATATTGCTTCCATAATCAATGTATTTCAAATTACATAAGCATTCCTTTCTAGTGCCACAAAAGAATTAACAGGTTGTCGAGAATATGAGAGAAGAAAGAAGAAGAAGTAGAAGGAAACAAGTTACTTGTAGAGATTGGCGAGGGTGGCATATTAGGATCAAGTCATCTTTAATTTGAATGAAGAAGAGGAAGCTTCGTAGAAATTGCGAAAGTGATCAGGAACACACAGAGGCATGCGGTGTTCAGAAACACATGCATGTGGGGGCATGCTTGCAGGTGAAAACAATGTGGCTATTGGGTACGTTGGAAGGTGAGGATTATATATATATATAGCAAGATAGTGATGGGACTGCAACCCATTATGGTGATGTTTTTTTGGATGCAAGTGATAAGGTGATAAGAGTGGGAACTGAAATAAGGAGTTTGAGAAGTTAGGGAGTTCTCAAACATCAACCTCTATTGATAAGGACAACAACAAAAGGACATTGATATTATTTTGTCTCTATTTAGCATGTGAGCCTCTCAAGGCTTAGCCTTTGTGACAGTGAGATATATATATATATGCATACAACATAACATATATTATTTATGAAGGTGCGGTTATATATAATGTATAGAAACATTTATTGTCTACCAAACAAAACAATAGAGCATCGATTAATGATTATGCATGGTGCTACACCATTTCAGGGAAGGAAAATTAATTTTTGGTGGGATTTTCTGATGCATTAATTCAATCTGAGGTAACAATCATGAAATGACAATTATTTTTTGAACACAAGGAAATTTTTAGCATATCTTTTTTTTTTTTTTTTTGATTTAGCATATCTTTCTTTAGTAGAATGAGAGCTACTCCTTTAATAAAAGTAAGATAAAGTGGACATATATGATATTAATCATAAAAGAATAGGTAGAATAATTTTTTTTTCAACTTTAGTTACTGATTAACTAAATCTTTGGTACAACCACCGAAAATATTTTCGGAAAATTTCTTTGTAGAGAAAAAGGCTCTGGTCTTCCAGTAATAGGTATTTTCTCCCACGGTTTATGCTAATTTTATTTCCTCCAAGTTTACAAGGTTTTAACGAGGAGAGAGATTATAGTTATGACCTCTTTTTCTTACTACTAAATCGTAACCGTTGATTTCCGTCAATTAACGGTTATAATTTATTGGGTCAATATACTTATTAATTAATTATTAATTTCTAATGAATTATAACCGTTAGATTAATTGAAATTAACGGTTACAATTTAGTAATAACTGTTGGGCTTCCTCCTTCAATGCTAAGCCCAAGTCCATTGAGGGGTTTTCCAAAAACTCTAAACCTTAAACCCTAAAATTTCACCTCCTCTATATATTCATTAGTTGTGGGTGGAGGCTAGGTTAAGAGATTAGAGAAAAAAATTTAGAGATAATTATTTGATTGTTTGAGCAAAGCTTCATGCTTTGCATTTGAGAGATCTCTAGAGAGAGTTTGAGTGAAACATCTCTAGGGTAGTTTGATTATCACCATTGTTGGAGAGGTTGAGTTAACCACCACATATGTGTATTTGATTCTTTGTAACCATTATTTTCATAGTGAATTTTTGATCTGGACTAGGTCCCGTGGGTTTTTACTTCTTCATTGAAGAAAGGTTTTGCACGTTAAATCTGGTTGTGTTCTTCTTCTTCTTCTCTCTCTCTCTCTCTCCTGTTTTTCGTTTTGATTTTTTCACTGCGCTGCCCGACTTGGTGAAGTTCAGGCCGAGGTATTGCCGAGATCAGGAGCTTGTTGATTGACTTCCGCACAAAGGCTGCTTAGTCGAGCTTGAGGGAACCGAGTTTCCAACAGTGGTATCAGAGCCCGAGTTCGACGGGTTCTGAGGGAGAGGAAATGGAGACCAGTGGCATAACCAATGATGGAGACATGTTCAAGTTGACCGTAGATAATTTCACCTATTGGAGACCGATGATGGAAGATCATCTCTACTGCAAAGATTTACATGAGCCCATTATCCTTGATGAGACACCGGCAGGCAAAACTGATAAGGAGTGGGAGATCCTAAGTCGGAAGGTGGTAGCCACGATCAGAAAATATATTGATAAAAGCCTCTTTGAGCACATGTCAGAGTTCACGAACTCGTATGAGTTGTGGACGAAGCTGGAGTCCATGATTCAGAAGAAGACTCCCAGGAATAAAGCATACCTAGTTCGCCGACTTGTGAAGCTTGAATACAAGGACGGCATGAGCATGATTGAACACTTCAACACCTATAAAGGTATTGTGAATCAGCTGTCAAAAGCTGAGATGAAAAATGATGATGAGATGCAGGCTTTGCTGCTGTTGAGCTCGCTGCCAGAAAGCTGGGATACTCTGGTGGTGACTTTGAGTAATTCAGCTCCAGAAGGAAAGTTGAAGATGGATGTCGTGACAGAAAGCCTCCTGAGCGAAGAAGTCAGGAGAAGAGAACGAGGTGTTTCGAGCACGTCTGAGGCCAACGTTGCTGAGAACAAAGGAAAATCCGACTCCCGGGGTAGAAGCAAAAGTCGGGGTCGAGATCGTGATAGAAGAGGAAAGTCCAGAGGTCGGTCAAAGCCGAGATATGAGTTGAAGTGCTTTTACTGTGGAAAGACAGGTCATAAGAAGCCAGACTGCTGGACCCTGCAGAATGATGAGAAGAACGACTCTGTGAAGCCGGATCAGATTATTCCCAAGAAGAGGGAAGACAAGAGCACTACTGCAGTGGCTGCCAACTCGAATGTCGAGATATTCCTCCTTGACGAGGATAATTACTTGAATGTTGCATATGATGATTGCACCTGGATTGTTGACTCCGGTGCCTCCTTCCACGTTACTCCACACAAAGGTTTTTTCTCCTCTTACCGAGGTGGTGATTTTGGAGTCGTGAAAATGGGAAATCAAGTGACCAGCAAGATTGTTGGTGTCAGTGATGTAACTCTGACCACAGATGTCAGATGCCGACTTGTGTTGAAAGATGTAAGGCATGTTCCTGACATGCGTTTGAACCTAATCTCGGTAGGCAAACTTGATGATGCAGTGTTAGTGAACTACTTCGGTAGTGTTAGATGGAAGCTGGCCAAGGGAAACTTGGTCGTGGCCCGATGTAAGAAGGAAGTCTCCTTGTATGTGATGCAAGGAAAGATCAATGACGGAGAAGCCAATTCTGTCCGAAATGAACCTCGGCTATGGCACAAGCGCCTCGTCCACATGAGCAAGAAAGGACTTCAAATCCTGAACAAGAAAGGATTACTGACCGGGTTGAAAGGCCAAGCGTTGGAGAGTTGCACGCATTGCCTAACTGGAAAGCAGCACCGGGTTTCTTTTGTGAGACCGGATCAACCCAGACGACACAGGTATATTCTTGACCTCGTCCATACTAATGTCTGCTCCATGTCGGAAAGATCCCTTGGAGGAGCTCAGTACTTTGTTTCATTTATTGATGACCACTCCCGCAAAGTGTGGGTATATTTGTTGAAGTCTAAAGACCAGGTACTCCAATCCTTTAAAGAATTCCATGCAATGGTTGAAAGGGAGACTGGCAAGAAATTGAAGGTGGTTCGATCTGATAATGGTGGTGAGTATTGCGGCCCTTTTTATGCATATTGCAGAGCGGCCGGGATCCGACTTGAGAAGACGCCCCCAAGACTCCACAGTTGAATGGACTTGCTGAGAGGATGAATAGAACTATTGAAGAGAAGGTCCGAAGTATGTTGTCCAATGCCGGATTGCAGAAATCATTCTGGGGAGAAGCCGTCAAAACAGCTGTTGACTTGATCAACCTCTCACTATCACGGCCACTTGAAGGAGAAATTCCAGAAGAAGTCTAGACAGGTCAGAAAGCGGCCTATAATCAATTGAAGGTGTTTGGATGCCGAGCTTTCATGCATATCCCTAAAGATGAAAGGACTAAACTTGATGCAAAGACCAAAGAATGCATTTATCTTGGTTCGCCGAGATGTGAGTTTGGGTTCCGACTTTGGGATCCAATCAATAAGAAGATCGTGAGAAGCCGAGATGTGATCTTTCATGAGCATGAGAACATTCATAACATCTCGAAGCCCAAAGTCTGAGTTACTGTCAGACAAGAAGAACCCATCCCTCCTGTACGAGCTGAAGCAAGGGGAGAAAATCAAGAAAATGAAGAAAATGGTGATCAGCAACAAGCTGAAGATGACCAAGACACTGAGGTCCGAGTTGATGATGAGATCCGAGATGAGAATGATGAATCGGCTCCTCAAGCTGAAGAACATCCGAGATATCCAACTTGAGAAAGAAAACCCTCTACGAGATACCCATCTGATGAATACACCGTTGTTGCTGAAGACGATGAGCCTCAGAGTTATGATGAGGCTGTAACGAGCTCAGAGAAAGAAGAATGGGAAAAGGCAATGCAAGACGAGATGAAGTCTCTGCACGAGAATCAGACTTATGAGCTGACCGAGCTGCCAAAAGGAAGACGAGCTCTGAAAAATAAATGGGTCTACAAGATTAAGAATGAAGAGAACAGGCAAAAGCCGAGATACAAAGCTTGGATTGTAGTGAAAGGCTGCAATCAGAAGAAAGGAGTAGATTTTGAGGAGATTTTTTCTCCTGTGGTAAAAATGACCTCGGTCCGAACCGTGTTAGCCATGGCGGCTTCGATGGACCTCGAGGTAGAACAAATGGACGTGAAGACGACATTTCTTCACGATGATTTAGAAGAAGAAATATATATGGAGCAACCTGAAGGATTCCAAGCTCCAGACCAAGAAGACTTGGTATGTCGGTTGAAGAAGAGTTTCTATGGCTTGAAGCAAGCACCTCGGCAGTGATACAAGAAGTTTGAATCATTCATGACTAATCATAAGTTTGAGAAGACAGAAGTCAACCACTGCGTATTTGTGAAGAGGTATGAGGCCAGAGATTTTTTGATCTTGTTGTTATATGTTGATGACATGCTTATTGTAGGGAAAGACAAATTGAGGATAACCTCCCTGAAAAAGGCGTTGAGCTCATCCTTCACAATGAAGGACCTCGGCCCTGCAATGCAGATTCTCGGAATCAAGATCATCCGAGATAGACAGAAGAAGCTACTGTGGCTGAGTCAAGAGAAATATATTGAGAAGATTCTGAAGAGATTCAGCATGGACAAAGCCAAAATAGTGAGCACCCCCCTTGCCGGACACATAAAGCTGAACCAGAAGCAATGCCCGAGATCTGATGAAGACAAAGATGAGATGATGAAGGTTCCTTACCAATCCGCTGTCGGAAGCTTGATGTATGCAATGGTTTGCACTTGACCCGACTTGGCGTATGCTGTTGGAATGGTAAGCCGATATTTGTCAAACCCCGGCAAAGAGCACTGAGAAGCAGTGAAGTGGATCTTCAAGTACCTCCGAGGTACAACCGACTTATGTCTCCGATTTGGAGAAGGCAAAGCCGAGTTGCAAGGCTACTCGGATTCTGATTTAGGGGGAGATTCCGACTCGAGAAAATCGACGACGGGATACATGATGAGATTTGTCAGAGGAGCTGTCTCTTGGAAATCAAGACTTCAGAAGTGTGTTGCAATATCGACAACTGAGGCTGAGTACATTGCCGCTACTGAGGCAAGCAAAGAGATGCTGTGGATGAAGAAGTTTCTCATGGAACTCGGCCATGATCAAGACAAGTACGAGCTGGGTTGTGACAATCAAAGCGCAATCCATCTTGCAAAGAATTCAACCTATGACTCCCGCACTAAGCATATTGATGTGAGGTATCACTGGATCCGAGATGTGGTGGAAGGTGGAGAGCTCGAACTCGTCAAGGTGCACACTGATCAAAATTGGTCCGACATGATGACAAAGCCGGTTCCAGCAAGAAAATTTGAAGTCTGCTGTGAAGGAGCCGGGTTGATGCTGAAGCCGACGCATTGAAGTCGGAGGGGGAGATTTGTTGGGCTTCCTCCTTCAATGCTAAGCCCAAGCCCATTGAGGGGTTTCCCAAAAACCCTAAACCTTAAACCCTAAAATTCCACCTCCTCTATATATTCATTAGTTGTGGGTGGAGGCTAGGTTAAGAGATTAGAAAAAAAATTTGAGAGATAATTATTTGATTGTTTGAGCAAAGCTTCATGCTTTGCATTTGAGAGATCTCTAGAGAGAGTTTGAGTGAAACATCTCTAGGGTAGTTTGATTATCACCATTGTTGGAGAGGTTGAGTTAACCACCACATGGTGTATTTGATTCTTTGAAACCATTATTTTCATAGTGGATTTTTGATCTGGACTAGGTCCCGTGGGTTTTTACTTCTTCATTGAAGAAGGTTTTTCCACGTTAAATCTGGTTGTGTTCTTCTTCTCTCTCTCTCTCTCTCTCTCCTGTTTTTTGTTTTGATTTTTTCGCTGCGCTGCCTGACTTGGTGAAGTTCAGGCCGAGGTATTGCCGAGATCCGAGATCAAGATCTTGTTGATTGACTTCCGTACAAAGGCTGCTTAGCCGAGTTTGGGGGAACTGAGTTCCCAACAATAACAAGTAGTAAAAAAGAGAGGTAATAATTATAACCTTGACTTGAATGAATCAATTAAATTGGACTCAACTTTGAAGACACAAATATCCGAAGGAACTTAACTGCATGGTAGAAAAACGAAGTACGGTTGAACGTTTAACATATCAATAATATCTGCTTAAAATAACAATATAAAATAGTGCAAAATTTTATCTTTGATTCGAGCTTGGAACTTGAAATTTAAAATTTAAAGCCTTAAAATATATTTTATTCGAGCTTTTCTATGTGAGTAACTAACAGCCTTAAAATAATGTAATTGATGACAAGCTCTCGCTGTGTGGCTATTTCCAAATAAATAAATCGTACCTAATTCAACCTAACCAAACAATGAAAAAAGTCTCAAAATACAGAGTGATATTTTTACCTACTTATGTCAAGTCAAACGCGGGAATGATTTCACTATATATGTCTCTTTTTAAAGATATCCCCGGCCGAAAAATTTGAATTATATATTCATTGGTAGATCAATGATTATAATTTTAATAATAAAATTCGTAAAATAGAAAAAAAAATTAATTTTAATTGCTTGCCACTGATTTATCACTGAAATTTTTTATATTATGTAATCATGTTAATTAAAAGGACACAATCAACAAAGCTTGACATGCTTGATAAATGGCTGAGTTCCTTAAACATATTGATAGAGGTTTGATCTTTGGTCATGTGTATAGAAAAAACTTTGTTGATAGAGGTAAAACTCATTTCGATGATCTCTACGCTTCAAAAAGATTAGTCTTTAGCATGTCTGCCGGAGAATACCTTGAGAAAACTAAAAAAAATGACATAATGATTGAGTTAAACATGATGAGTTTTAAGTAGATCACGTAATGCAAGACATTACCTTCTTAAGGAACATGTACATTGTGAACTAAAACCACCACGCAACTTAGAAGTTGCGTAGTGAATTTTTTTATTTTTTTGTGTCGAAACTCATCATCAAATTTTTGTTCAACGCGCATGAGATGTGCACATTCAAGTCAAACATGGGAGGGTAAGCAACTTGTACTATTTACACCCCTTTGCATGTCTTGCCATGCATGCCACATGGCAGACGTTAATTGGCCCTATGTGCAAATACGCACCCGTTCTTATGCATCTTGAACACATATAACCACGTTCACTACATTATTATGATAAATAGTTTCACAAACACATTTATGAGTTTTATTAATCTCATGTTAAAGGAGATAAGTTATTTCATGTTATAGAGACAAACTTGTAAGCTCCATCACCTGAAAAATAAAAATGAAAGAAAAAAAAAGGTGACACAGTTATCGAAGGGTGTGTAAGAGGGAAAATTATCTTATGTAGCATAAGAATAATTTTTTTTTCACATTTATACCGTAAAATGTTTTGAAGTTTATTTTAAGGGTTTTATAATTCTCATTCAACATGAAAATTAAAATCTTCCAACATACATTTCGATTTTCGTGCTGATGTGAATCCTACACATAATTTTTTCTAACATATGGATCCCATATATTTTTTGTCTCTATAATATAAGATTATAATTCTCGAGAATTATAAAATCCTTATTTTAAATGGGTCAAAAGTCCACTCCATTTAGCATTGTTGTACCAAGAAGATGCTGTTTTTTATGTTGACAAGCACTTACAAAGGTACAAAAGGGTAGTGGCCAGAAAAGAAGTGAAAACACCTCTACTTAGTTTGAATTTGAGTGACGACAAACCTTCAACTGAGGACCAATTGTGTAGAGACTAGCATAAAGCAAACTGTGACTCATGTTCTAATAAAAAAAAAGCAGCAAAAAGCGAACTGTGACTCTATCTATGAATGATTAGTCTCACTCAAGATCTTTTCAGTAAGACACAAATTATGAGTTTTAGATATTTTTATAGGGAAATATTAGTCTCCTTTTACATGCGGTAGCTTATCTTATTTTCTCTCATTTTGATTTCTGCATCTCACTTTTTTTTTTCTTTTAATGGTGGGACCCACCTAGTTTCTCTCTACAACATAAGATATCTATCTTATGTAAAAAGAGATCAATAAAACTCATTTTTATATTGATGTAAGTTATATTGTTAATCTTGATTATTTATTTCATTTATATTTAACTGTTCTAATTTACAAAGTATATGAACTGTTTGATACAAATAAATCAATAATTAAAATTTAATATAAAATTTCTTATTCTTATGCAGGAGTAAAAATAACCTGTCCATTTGTAATATTATTTGATTCGCTTAGTGGCCTATTTTGTCTTAAATTATCCAATTTCAAACGACAATATCTTTTCAACTCATTGTGCCTGAATCATCCAGATAGGACTTGACACCAAGGTAGTATTTGGTTGAAGGTTTATTTTGGGATTGATGGGAAAGTGTAAGTGGATATTGAAAAATACCATGTTTGGTTCAGATTTTTTCAAGAAATACCAGGCAAATAGGATAGATGGGAAAATGACTTTTGTGTTGATTTTTGGATGAAATTCAATGTTACAGAATACCACTTGAGATGTGGTATTTTGAGATAACTAGGGAAGTGAAAAAACAGGTGCAAAGTTTCTCCCGAACATAGATTTTGCATATTTAAATAAATTTTCCTGGTAATATTTGGGTCAACCAAACAACTTTTTTTACATTTTCCTACCAAACTCACTTTTCAACCATTTCCCTATCAATTACATTTTCCTAGTAATTAAAAACAAATTTCTCCCGAACCAAACACTACTCAAAGAAAAAGGAAGTCACAATCAGTCTTTTGAAGAAGAGAAATGCTTACACCCTCTTGGGATTTCTTCCTCCAATAAGATTTTTATCATTGAATTAGGTACATAAAATCCATGGTGTGAATTCTCGTGAATGTTTTTTTTTTCTACTTCCGAAGAATATAAAAATCTCTTAGAAGAAACACAAGGTTATTAAATTCACTGTCTTATGTGTTAAAAAAAGGTCTTAGTTTTAAAATCATAAATTTTTAAATGTTTCTTCACTTTTCTGTTTTTATTTTTTATTTTTTCAAGAAAAGCCTTCCACCGTTAGAATTGACCCTAGAAAAAGGTCTTAAGAAATCAACAGAAAGGTGACACGAAGATTAGATTGAAAAGAACATCAAAGTACAGTACGAGATTAAACTCTGATACTAAGCCTCATGTGTCCTACACCTTTATCAATTGAACAGTCTAAGGGTACATTTATGTTACTCAGTGCAGTGGCCATCAGTTTTCAGAAAAACAGTTTATCGTATACGTACTTGTTTCGTTACTAAATAATGATGTTGTCAATTCAATGGATAGTGACTACTTAGATCATGTTAGCGTTGATTCAACATAAACATATGATTGAGTACATCAAATAAATTTTTGGCTCAACAAATTGATATTTTTAAAAAATTCACCATGATTCGCATCTTAAATTGATATTTGAGTAAAAGTAATAATTTATTACTTTTGTGACGGACAATTTCATTTTATTTTTTGATATTTTTCATTTTCTACAGTTTGTTCACTTTTTTGATTAAATAATATAAAACTTATATATTCTTGAAAAAATTATCTATTCAATTTTTATTAATTAATATTATTTAAATAATATTTATTTATTAAAATCACTTTTCACATATCAGTATTTAAATATAAATCATTGTATTTTAAATTCACTTTTAATTGAAATTAATTTTGTGAAATTAAGATAATTTTAGATTATTTTTATGAATACTCACCTAAACTAGGAAGTTAGTATCTTTGGCTTAGATGGCTTCCCAATCCTAATTGGGAAAATTTTATATTTTTTATTATTCCTTTATAGTTATTTAATGCCTCAAGTCAACAGTCAAATTTATTTAAGCTCGATTCACGTAATCAATATTTTTTTAAAGCAACCTTCAGTATTTAAAATTGATTCACTTATATAATTAGTAACTAAAAAAATAGAGTTTGACCAACAGATAAAATCGATGGAATAACCTTATTAAAAAAAACCATCATACATGAATGCGTGATATAGGATACGATACAGACATTATCGGGAAGTTATAGAAAATAGTAGGACACGAATATCAAAGGTATTACCATATAAAGTATTATAATATAAAACAATGATATAAATATCTAGCTTAAATTAGAATAAATATAACATTCTTTCATAAATAATCTCTAATCATTATAAGCAAAATAAAATATTATCATTTATGTAATTAATTAGTTTGAGTATTTTTTATATTCAGGTAAAATATAACAATATAAATTAAAAGAAAAATTGTAATTGAGGAGATATGTATGATAATTTGAATAGAATATTAAAAGTACATATTATAAAAGAATGAGTATTCAAAATTATAAAAAAGATATTGGTAGCAAAGGAACTTGGTAAGTGAAAAAGAAATAGTTTCGGGTCGATCCTCCCATATTACTTTTGGAAGAGGTTTAAATATTTTCATCTTTGATCTGCTCCACACTCCGGATTAATTTCATAGCCGATTTAAAGAGTCGAAGA
This sequence comes from Gastrolobium bilobum, assembly GCF_033153095.1. Lineage (NCBI taxonomy): Eukaryota > Viridiplantae > Streptophyta > Magnoliopsida > Fabales > Fabaceae > Gastrolobium > Gastrolobium bilobum. The sequence continues at coordinate 182,221 of NW_026898003.1, read as the reverse complement.
TTGTAAGGATACCGATAGAAGCCAACTTGCCTCAAAAAGGTAATTAGAATTAATTTAACTAAAAAAAAAGAAAAAGAAGAAGAAGAAGATATGGATAGTTAATTTTAAGTAATATATATTTAAAATTAAAAAAAATTAAGAATTACATATGTTATTCTTCACGAGAGAGTACTCTAACTAAGGGATTTAATTATTTTCAAAGAAATAGATATATATATATATATATATATATATATATATATATATATATATATATATTCAAAAAATATAAATTGGAGCAAGTTAATCTCCATTATTGATACAAAAAGTTGGCCTAATTATACGATAAAAAAAAAATTAAAAGACAAAATTGTAGAAAACATTTCATTTAAAATCAAATGCTCTAACATAGCTGGTAATTTTTTAATTCCATATCATACTAATATAAAAAGTTATAAATTTAATATATAAAATATCTATACTATAGATTAAAGGTATCATACTTATATGTTAAAATATCTAGATTATAGATCAAGTACCTAATCTCTATAAATTAATAAATGCCTGGATTTTCACAAACATAATCTTGTATGTTAAACAATAGATAAAATACTAATTAAAAACATAAAAGTGCAAACCTAACAAAACGGGTAGGCTAAAACACAAGTAAAATAGTAATTTATATAATCCACCGTTTAAGATAGTTTCTTTTTCTTTCTTTTTATTCATTTTGTAAATATATGGAAAACAATGAAGTACGAAACTTCCACGAAGTTGCACTTACCTGACAAGTCTCATTATCTATTATTTATAATCATCGCCATTACAAAAATATTCAAGGTCCACCATTGCTATATATTATATAGTATTTTTTTTGTTTTCTCCATTTAATAAAACAAGTTGAGTTCTAGAATTTCTTCAACCTTTGAAAAATGGGGTCTCAAAACCAAGAACCATGGCTCTTAGAGAATGGCAATGGCAACATCAAAGGGTTGAGCAAGGAGATGAGACATGGTAGAACGGCACATAACATGTCATCATCTTCATTGCGCAAGAAATCTAACCTCAGTCTTTTGTCAAAGGTTCACTTTGTGTTCCTCAGAAATTTGCTTGTTAATTTCCAAGAGGTTATTCTTGGAACCAAGCTTTCTATTCTTTTCCCAGCCATTCCATTTGCTATCATTGGTGAATGCTATGGCTTTGCACGAGTGAGTACTCCACCTACTCTCCATTACATGCTTATAATTTATTTAATTTTCCAATTATTGTTTGCATACCCAATTTAAAATTGTCTATTTTAGTTTATTCATAAAAAAATTTCAAAATTATTTCGTAATCATCACCTCCTCAGTCTGATAGTTATGCTTATGCATGTGAGTGAGAACTTTTGGTCAAAGGCAAAAAAGGAAAAAAAAATTTCAAAATAAGGTATCTATATTTGGTGATGATTTCTGTGTGTATGGTTATTTGGAGGGAATGTTCTTTATTATTTTTTTCATAAAAATATATATTAAGAAAAATGCATGAATAATTTTTTTTATTTGTTTAGAAAAATGTAAAATTTAAAGGTTTGAGTCTTTTATCTCTTGTCATTTAGGGTTGTTATGATTTGTGATGATATGAATACTCTTCTTTTATTGAATACAGCCTTGGGTTTTTGCATTGAGCTTACTTGGGCTTACCCCACTTGCTGAACGAGTCAGCTTCCTCACAGAGTAAGGAAACCATGCATGACATTCTTTTTTGAATTTTTTTTTGTTTATAGTTAGATTGTACATTACTCATTATACAACCCTTTTTTTTTCCTTTTCAATTTTCTCCTAAATTGCTGATTCTAGTTTTATTTGCTTCTTTGGTTTTGGTGTTTCAAAATATGACAGACAGGTTGCTTATTACACAGGTCCCACAGGTGTGTATGAACCCAAAACTACACTATATCAGCTTTTGTTAAGAGGTTGTCACAATGTCAGTGTCCAATACTAGTCAGTGTTCACTTTGGACAAAAAATGAATATCAATGTATTAAAATAAAATAAAATTTGCAACCCTTGTTCATAATCTTCTTTAGCTTTTGAGACGAATTAAGCATATGATATATGTCTCCTATAGTCCTATGTGTGTCCGCAAAGGCGAAGTAAAATATTTGAAAGGGGTGAAATTGCAAGTGTAATATTTCTTACAAGTTATAACTATTTATACGGGGAAAAGTGTGTGTCATTTTAAAGGATATAAAATTATGTCATTTTAAGAAAGAGGAAGAGATAGATAAAAGGAGAGAGAGAGAGAGTTGACAAAAAAGTAAAGGTGTGAGTTCCATCTTTGTGAGAGTGAAATAACATAAGTTGTGTCATTTAAAAGGATAAATACTTTTCCCATTTATATGACCAAATGATGGTAGTTAAGTTTGTGCACGAGAGCTGAGCAGGTGTTCGATCATCCTTTGTACTATTTTTGGGAGGGATTTAAAATCTTAATTCTGGATCTGTCCCGAACAAGGGAGGATAAATGTGGTTCATCCAAATAAAAAATATAACTATTTATATGATTAAAAAACAGAGATAATACTCATAATTAAAAACTTGTATGAACTTGAAATAGGGCCACAGCTATTTATATAAATAAATGATGCTCGTAACTAAAGGTTTGTACAAACGTGAACCCCTCCCTCGCTCCATCAGTGTGTGTTCGTGGAATTGGTAAAATCATAGTGTTAGAATTAGAAATAAAGCTCTTGGAAATTGTAAGAGTACAATTTATTGTTATGTTACTAAAGCCTTTTATATTTTATGAGTCACAGTGGGAGGACTTTTGAATGCAACATGTGGGAATGCTACTGAACTCATCATAGCAATTTTTGCACTTAGTGATAACAAAATTGCTGTAGTCAAGTATTCTCTCCTTGGTTCCATCCTTTCAAACCTTCTACTGGTTCTTGGAACCTCTCTTTTCTGTGGTGGCCTTGCAAACCTTAGAAGGGAACAAAAATATGACAGGGTAAGACCCTGAAATCAATTCAAGATTGATCTATTAAGTGCATATATAGTTTTAGTTCTTTATCTTCTTTATAGTGAAAATAATGATTAGTCAAAATTGATCTATTAATTGCATATATAGTTTTAGTTCTTTATCTTTATAGTGAAAATAATGATTAGTGTTGAGTTAGGAAGCACCTACACTTCAAAAACTCTGACGTGTCGTGTCCGACACTTCCCGACACTCACTGACACTCCGACACTCCCCGACACTCCAACACGCATTATATAAATTCAAAAAAAGTCCAAAGGTTGCGTTGCCTTGAGTTTTTAGTTCCAACTATTAGATTCGTTGAATTACAATTACCATTTAATATAAATATTTAGGATATCTTTTGTTTCTTTGCAAAATTGATGAATATTTTAAGTTTAATTTTATTTTTTTGTTAAATTATTGAATATTAAATATAATATACACTACATAAATTAAAAATATTATTTGATATCAAAACGTGTCCTAACGTGTCGAAATCTAATATTTTTTAGAATTTACGTGTCGGAGTGTCGTGTCGTATCGTGTCACGTGTCCCGTGTCGGTATCGGTGCTACATAGCTGTTGAGGATTGAATGTTTTTGCAGAGACAGGCAGATATGAATTTGCTTATGCTGCTTATGGCATTTTTGTGTCACTTGCTGCCAATGCTGTTCAAATATAGTGGTGCCTCAGAAGCTGTAACTGTAGACTCATCTCTGAAGTTGTCAAGAGTTGCTAGCATTGTGATGGTGATTGCATATTTTGCTTACCTTGTCTTCCAACTGTGGACTCACAGGCAATTATTTGAAGCCCAAGATGTATGTTTTCTTTATTTATCATGAAATAATGAAGTTACTTGTGATTATCATTTGTGCCAATATCTGAATACTAACTACCATCACGCATTGCAGGAAGATAATGAAGAGGTTGAGAATGTTTCAGAAGAAGCAGTGATAGGATTCTGGAGTGGGATTGTTTGGCTTGTTGGGATGACTGTTTTCATTGCTTTGCTTTCTGAATATGTGGTGGAAACAATTGAGGTAATTGACTTCTTTTCATTTTTTGAAAGATGAAACTATTGTTTTTATCAAAGAAAAAGAACTAGACTTCCATTTTGAGTATGATAATACTGATAGTGATGAGAAAAATTTGAATATGAACAGGATGCATCAGAATCATGGGGTTTGTCTGTAAGCTTCCTCAGCATAATCTTGCTACCAATAGTTGGCAATGCAGCTGAACATGCAGGAGCAATCATATTTGCTTTCAAGAACAAGCTGGTTGGAAATTTTAATAGTATTAACAAAATTCATTACTTTTTATTTGACATAATTTGCTTGAAACTAACCTAATGATGTTTCTGCAGGACATCTCATTGGGTGTTGCTTTGGGTTCTGCAACTCAAATTAGCATGTTTGTGGTAAGAATTCACCTTGTAAAAATAAAAAATGGATGTTTCCATTTAGCTTTGTTGTTGGATTATTGAAAGAAAGCTTACACCAAGCAAATTTGATTACAATATAGGTACCCTTATGTGTGATTGTTGCTTGGATTATGGGTATCAAAATGGACCTCAACTTCAACCTGATAGAGACAGGGTCTCTTGCTTTGGCAATAATAACCACAGCCTTCACATTACAGGTATACTTACCATAATCTCAGCTAGTAAAAACACTAGATTTAGTTACATTTTGTATATATCTTGATTCAATCTTTCAATGATATCTAAGTCTTTCGTGGTGTATCTTTTATAGGATGGAACTTCACACTACATGAAAGGTCTTGTTCTCCTGCTATGCTACATTGTTATTGGGGCCTGTTTTTTTGTACAGAGAACACCCTTAGGTAAGTATAATATAATATGCAGCATTACATAAATAGTCAAAATCTATATTTATTCATCCTGAAATTATAATTCATATCTAAAATTTGGTCATCTCTTTTTCCCAGACCAAGCTGATGTTAATAACATAACACTTAAATCATCAACTGGTGCAGATTTTAGAGCTTAATAGGTAAGTTCATGTTCAGTTTACACATGCAGACATAAATCTTTAACGTGCACAATACCTCTATAGAATTAACTTGAGGGCATGTTATGATTGCAGGAAGGTATTGGTCGATTTTGGTCTCTATGAGATGAAGGGTAGCAGCACCAAAACTTCAAAATAAGATTCAATGAGACAGAAAGCTGAAGAAGTGTGCAATATCTTGCAATCTTTATGGTTGTTGTCTGTGTATATAGACCTCTTCAGAAGATTTTGTGTCCTAGATTTTCATCTCGTACATGTAAATATATGACTTGTAGCAAAATTCTCAAATAAAAATGAAAATTGCTGTTTGGAATTTGAGGTCACATGAGCAAGAATTCCTCGTGTTTGCTGAATCCTATGTTCCTTTGAGTTTGCTTAATCTCTAGTGTATATGATTCATGTGAAGCGTGTTTTGATGGTTATAACAATTTATGTCAATTCTGGCTGATTCAACAAAGTTGAAAGAACATTAGACAATGAATGAGAATAATAAGACAATTTTATGCGTATTGCACTTAATTTGGCTACTTATATGAATTACGTAACCCCCGTACTGAATCACGTAACCTCATACGAAAGGTGCTTAATAAGTCATTCGAAAGGAATTAATGTTAAAAGATTTTTTTTAAAAAAAACCAATTGATAAAAGAATAGATTTATGTTTGAAAATGTTATTTTAGAAGAAATAATTTTATTTAAATGGTATACGAAATGTTCACTTTTAAAATCAAATTAATTGAAAAATTCACTTGCACTTGAAGTGTAACACCCTGTAATATATATATCCGGTAATGTTATCGTATTAAGCTGCGCTTAATTAAAATTGCGGAATATCTTTTTCTTTTCAATCACGATGTCATTAATCATTACCAACTTGATTACTTAATCATCTTCAAAACATCGCCTGTATGTACATTGCAATAAACAGCTAACTGAAAATACCTCATTAATTAAATAACATGAATATGAGTCTCTAGTCACGGAACTGCCAAACGTAGACCGGACCATCTAACAATTTATACAACTCCAACTAAAAGTATTAACCACAAAGTGGCATGGACAAACCCCATGCTCACCCAAATAAGGCAACAAAGCCCAACATTAGTCTCAACAATAGCAACATAAGCATATAAGTGCGGAAAACATAAACAACATCCAAATCCAGTATTCATACAGGTCAGCATAAATAACAGCAATATCATCAACTAAGCTCTGGCCTCCTGCCGCCAGAGGCATCAACCCCCATATTACCTGAACCTGAAATAAGCGCCCCAAACGTGGGGTGAGATCTCTAAACAAGAAATCTCAGTAAGACAAGGGGTCCTCAAGGATCTTCCACCCCAAGCTCACTTACATGTGCAATATAAGTTCAAAAGCAGTTCATCAATATCATTTCTAAAACAGTGCAATTGTTACACGAAGGGTATCTGGCAGAGTCAGGAAACCATCAACTAGGCTGGAAGGTTATATAGCCTAATGTCACTTGCATTGAGGGACACGTGGAGTTACTGTAGAAAGAAGGTTATAATGTGTAAAGTGGAGAATAGCTGAATTGGTTACGTGGCTTGTACTTGTAATAAGCTATAACTAGGCTGGAAGGTTATATAGCCTAATGTCACTTGCATTGAGGGACACGTGGAGTTACTGTAGAAAGAAGGTTATAATGTGTAAAGTGGAGAATATCTTATTACAAGTACAAGCCACGTAACCAATTCAGCTATTCTCCACTTTACACATTATAACCTTCTTTCTACAGTAACTCCACGTGTCCCTCAATGCAAGTGACATTAGGCTATATAACCTTCCAGCCTAGTTGATGGTTTCCTGACTCTGCCAGATACCCTTCGTGTAACAGCAATGCAGCAGATAATCATGTCATGTGTGTCAATACTATTCTACTGGCTAGAGAAATGCAGGAATACGTCTATTACCCACACTAATGCAAGACGCCACTTGCACCCACCCACAATGTCACCGTCTTGTATGACGCCATATACTCTGGCTAACTGTCAAAGTGGAACAACATATACATATTAAAAGTCATTACACATAAAGCTCAACAACATTCCAAATATATCAAAGCATGTAACACAACATGAATATAAACCATTCCCCCATGGGGTATGGTGGAACCAAACAATGGCTAAACCGAGGATACGAAAGCTTACCTTGCAAGCTAACACTTCAAGCCAAGAGTCCAACCAATCCTCAAAGTCCAAACACAGCAGAATCACAATCTGTTATGGACCAATAATATATCATCAATCATACTCTACAAGCATACCGTATTAAGACTACGCCTTTCCTTTACGTTTTACGTCTTAAGGCTTCACACAAAGCCACAAGCCCTTAATCACTTGATTCTGACTTAGTTCGATTATTATAGAAGTTCAATTTCATCAATCTAGGGTCCACAAACCCCCAATAGCTTACTGTATGAACAGTACAGCTACTGTTCTTCAAAATCTCAGAATATCCGGATATTCATCGGGGACATATCCGGATAACAATATCCGGATATCATATCCGGATATCATATTCGGATATCTATATTCGGATATCAAAGGATCCCATATCCGGATATTTCGCGACAGACAACAGCTTCTGCATTCGCGAAGATATCCGTCCAAGGTTCCCTTTTTAACACTTATACACGTTAAAGCATGCATTTTTACGCATATTTAGGTTCATACTCAGATTACATACTTGTTTAACTTATAAAACATGTCAAGACATCAACTTTAACCCAATAAACTCAAGATCAAAGGTGGTAACACTTACCCAAGGTTCAACCCCCCAACAAAAGGTGCTCTTGGAGCTCACAAGACAACTCCAAGGTACTGACTTTGTAGAGCACGAAAATGGAGCAACAAAGATGAGTTCTTTCTTCACAAAGGTGACACTTTAAAGCTCAAAATGTCATCACCAAGGTTCCCACAACCCAACTCTCAAACTCAGCTCTCAAACCCAACAAAATAGGGACACCAAACTCAGAAATGATATCACTCACACCTCACAAGACCAATCCACACAAGGCAACATTGTTTTGGTAGAGAAATCAAGAGTAAAAATGGCTCCTTTGGCTCAAGAGAGTGAGGGAAGGTGAAGGTGGCAAGGCTGACTTCAAAGACTCAGAATTTTCACGTAGGAGGCAGCCAATATGGCCTAGGATCATGTGCCATTAAGCTTATATAGTCACTTAACCAATAAACACACAGTATTAGCTTTAATTGCTACGCTTAGTATTTTAATCTCAAACTCAGGATTCTTAACCTACTCAATTTTACAAGAATTATCATTTTTTTTATTTTATTTTTCGGAGTACCTTTTCGGTACGCTCTTTTCCATAGCCAGTATCAGTTTCTGGCACCAGTTCTCATTATTTTTACTTGAAACTCGTTTTACAAGTCTTATATATTATTTTAGGAATTATCATGCACTTATAATAATTTTTCGGGATACTTTTTCGGTACGCATTTATACCGACTAGCAGAACCGGTACCTGCACTTTTCGTCAGAAAAAGTGACTTTAAGCATTATTACTCACTTACTATAATTATTAGAGCCTCATAATAATTATTAGGATCAATTATGAAATTATCTCATTAAACTCAATATTAACTGATTAATTTTCTTAATTAACGGTGCGGGTTCTTATATGAAGCTTGTGTCAAATTTCTGAACCGCAATCTACAAAAATTGCACCTACTTTGACTTTTGAACATGAGTAGGAAAAAATTGGTGAATGTTGTTGAGACAGATTAACACAAACAATCGCAAAGTAAAAGGGAGAAAGACAAGTTTACCAAAAAAAAAAAAAAAACAAAGGGAGAAAGGCAAGAAAATAGAGATACAAAATTTATTTTAATTCATCCATTGTGGACTACATCTAGCAATATTAATTATATTTTTCTCACTCAAGAGAAATATAAATAAGTTTAGAAAATCCTAAATAATAATAGTTATTCATGAGTCTATATATGCCTAAACTATCAAAAAAAAATATTTAATAAAACAAAAAAAAGGTCGAGGCCCATAATAGTACTATGCTTTTGCGGTTCCGGGCACCATACCCCTGTTGGGTGGCTCCCTTGGACCCCTGTTCATTCACCGAGGAATGAGGACCCCTGCTAACTTCTCATGTTTCCCGCCAATAATAATCGTCACCACAAAATATGAATCATACCGAACAAATGTTATAAATCCTCGTACTTGAAAAGCTTCTGGTAACCCTAACAAGTTTAATTGAACATTTGTATATTACTTCACCACATTATCGAATAGCTATTTAAATGAGTTTTTTTTTTTTTTATATATATATATATTCAAATTAGAGTTTTTTAAATTACTTCATTTTTTATATGACCATTTTTTGTTAGGCTCATCCCCGTAAGGGCATGAGTTTGAATCTCGCTGGCCGTTGGAAGGATTTCTTTGGTGGGGCAATTTGTAATTCCTTCCAAAAATATTTAAAGAGATTAGTGGATCTGCCTTGACCATGGTTGGATACCAGCATTTAACTTCACCTATATTTTCTTATAAAATATATATATATATATATATATATATATATATATTAAAATTTCTCCATGGAATAATCGATTAATCCGGTTTATGAATAGGATTAGAACTATAACGACGGCAAAGCTCTCCGTGCTAAATAACTCGTTTTCATAATTTTAAAACTTCAATCAAATTATTTTCTGGGTTTTTCTCTATCGAAGATCTGGGTACGTTCATAAATTTTAAAACTTAAACCCTATTGCATTCTTGTTGAAGACAAAAATTTCACTGCTCTATTGCTCACAGATTCACGGGCATGACTTTCCTCCTTCATTGGTTATTGGTTTGGCCTCAAGGGAGAAGAATCCTGGTCCTTTATTTTCTAACGCCCAGTAAATACATCTTTATAAATCTCCTCCAATTGGGAGGTTCTCTTTTCAGTCTCTTCATTTTCAAAACACGAACCAACAATACAATATTCTCTACAACAATTCCCATATAAAAAACAACAACCAAGAACCAAACAAAAAAATAAGACAACCTTAAACTCCTCCAATTGGGAGGTTCACTTTTCAGTCTCTTCATCTTCCAAACCAGTAAATCTTCGGCTCTTTCACCAACTGGGGTTTTTTGAGATTTTAATTTATTAATTTGGTATTTGGTTCAAAGTATTTATTAATGAGAGCCATTTAGTGACACGAGGGGGACCCAGCGTCACTTAGTGCCGCTATCATCCCCGCGTCACTCATTCTCTTTTATTTTATTTTTTTAATTGAGTGACGCCCCCTCCTCTTGGGCACTCACATGATTGTGTCAAATGGCACAATCTTGTTAGTTCTGTTACCGTAAAACTTCGGAAAACCATAACTTTTGACTCGGGTATCCAAATCAAATGATTTTTTCTATTTCACATAACTTTTCGAGATCTACGCAATGACACCTCATTTGACATATTTTACCTCTCACAAATATAGTTCAAATCTATAAAAAGTGTAATTAGTGTTGCAAATTTGAACTATGTTAATGGAAAATAAAATATGTCAAATGAGGTTTCATTGCGTAGATCTCAAAACGTTATGTGAAATAAAAAAAATCATCTGATTTGGATACTCGAGTCAAAAGTTATAGTTTTCTGAAGTTTTATTGTAACAGGATTAACGATATTGTGCCATTTGACACAATCCTGTGAGTGTCTCAGGTGAGGGGGGCGTCGCTCAATAGAAAAAAAAAATAACGGGGTCTGCTGGGTCCGACACTCAATGACGCGGGGGGATGGTAGTGGCACTCAGTGATGCTGGGTCCGCCTCGCGTCACTAAATTATCCTCATTGATAAATACCTTGAACCAAATACCAAATTGATAAATTAAAGGGATAAAAACTCAAAATGAGTGAAAATGTCGTAAATCTTCAGCACTCCAGCAGAAGAAAAAAAATCCTGAGATTATAAAAGTAAAGCAAATAATTAAAAATAGAAACAACCGAGATACCTTCTTAATTATCACGAAAAAAAGTTTGGTGTGTACAAATATAGGGTCAAAATAAGTTACACTTTGATGGGAAAAATACTAGTTCCCATCAAACAAAGAGAAAAATAGGTAAGGGAACACCAAAAATCACAATCAACAACAGATGCAGAGATATAGGATTTGTTTGAATTTGATATTTTTTTTTTCTGAAGAACCATAAAACTTGTTTCAATATAGTTAGATTTAAAGTTATAAAAAAGTTGTATTTATTTATAAAATATCATTAATAAACTTTCATAATTATAAACTTGTCACCCTAAAATAATTTAAAATTAAAAACGAGTTGGATTTATTTACGAAAGTGTCATTAATAAATACTTATAATTACAAAATTATCTCCATAAAAATTTTAAAATTAAAAAAAAAATTGAGAACATCTCTAATTTTTTCTTTTTTTAGGAATCATTTTACAAAACAATCCTTTTCAAATAAATTTTTTTTCTTCTAAAAGTTAAAAAATTGTTTTTTGAAAAATAGAAATCAGCGCCACTAGGACTAGTTTGGCAGAATAAAGGTCCAAACTCTGAATCTGAGCAGAAAATTGACCAAGTAAAACACCAGTTTTTCTTGTACTAAAAAAAAGACCAGTTTTTCCAATGACACCAATCACCTCTTAATGAATCATAGGATCCTCTGATGAAAGCATTATAACCTTGGTGGGGGAACAAAAAGTGATCGTTACATTTTTTTCATATTATATATTAATACAGAAAGAGTTATATTTACAAACATTTGTTTTTACAAAATATTACAATGTACTAGGGGTAATATTCTATGTGCTGAAATACATTATTCTTAATACATAGTATAATTTATAAAAAAAAAATTATAGATATAACTTTCCCCAATTAATATTTATCTGGCTTTTATTATGCCCGCAACATTGAATTATTGCCTGTGGGACCAAAATTCAATGATCTGCTTCCGGTAAATTACATAAAAGGACAATTACATAATACTTTTATGAATGAACTACTAGCCTGACGCATAATCAATTACATAATAACACATTTTTTTCAAAATTCAAAGCATCCAACCACCAATTTAATCAGGGATGTTACACATGCACACCAAAGAGAACCATACTCCAAATACGCAATCAAATTCACGTGCACATACAATCACATGTTAATTGAAGTAACTAAATATGCATATATCTTGGAAACAAAAACATATATATTAAACCATCATACATTGAGTTTCAAATATAACTATTAAAGTGAGTACATTTCTAGCAATATTTCAACTCATGACTCTTTAAAATCTATCTATTATGAGATATTAGCTATTTAAGAAAGTTTCTTCTTTTTTTTTTTATTGAAAATATTTCAATCGATTCATTCCTTCGCAATTAGTCCAATTCGGGATGGTTCTAGAATTAAGACTTTAAATCCATGAAAATGATCGAATACATGTTCTCACCTCCAACTGCGCAGCTCTCACCCTGAAAATATTTCAGTTAATGCATGAGAGCTGCATAGTTGGGTGAAGTACTACCATTTGGTTGAAAGAAAGTTTCTTCTTATTCATTTTGTATATGGAAAGTAATGAAAGTACGAACCTTCCTAGAAGTTGCACTGCCTTATCTATTATTTACAACACTAAATGTTGCTAACCACTTCAACATATTCCCCATTGTCATATAGTTTTGTTTGTCATTAACTACAACAAGTTCAACTCTAGAGTACGTTTGTTCAACCTTCAAAAAAATGGATTCTAGAAACCAGGAACCATTGCTCTTGGAGAATGGCAACCTCAAAGGGTTGAGCGAGGAAATGAGACATGGAAGAACAGCACATAACATGTCATCCTCTTCATTGCGCAAGAAATCTAACCTCACTCTTCAGTCCAAGATTCACTCTGTGTTCCTTAGAAATTGCTTGTTAACTTCCAAGAGGTTATTCTTGGAACCAAGATTTCTATTCTATATTCCCATCCATTCCGTTTGCCATCATTGCTCAATGCTATGGCTTTGCACGAGTGAGTACTCTCCGGTCCCTACCTACTGTGTCAACTGCATGCTTACGATTTTTGTCAATTATTTTTTGCCATACCCAACATAGAATTATCCATTTTATATAGTTTATTCATTAAAAAGTATTTCAAAAATAGGCCACTACTAGAAAAAATCTGTATAGCGATAGAATTTTAATAAAAATTTCCTCGCAAAATTCATAGCTAATTTGATTTTCCTTGCAAATTCCGTCACAATCTTGTTTGTGAGGGAATCTACGATGAAAAATAGTTGCGATGATGAAATTAGCAACGAAAATTCTATAACAATTCTTATATTCTAAGATATTTTGGTTAAAGACAAAAAAATAAAATAAATCAAAATAAGTTATCTGTATGTTGTGATAATTGATGTGTGTACTTTGAAGAGAATGTTCTTCATCAATTTTTTTTTTCATAAAAAAATGTATTCAGAAAATTCATGAATATATTTTAGAAAGCTGAATTTTTTATGCCTCCTATTAGGACTGGAGAGCTGAATGGTAAATGACTAGGTCTAATTATTTTATCCTCCTACATTTCTTGACACAGGTTTTTCAATTTCATTTTTCTAGAAGTCGGAATAACGGTATGAGCATACATACCTGGACAAGTTTAGAGTTGGGAATTAGGTTAATGAAGTGATTATGTCTTAGAAGTCACAATTAGGTCAACATACACGATACGATGCAAATTTGATATGAATATGGATATATTCAACACGAATACGATACAAATTTAAAATTGAGTCAAAATTTTCAACACAAACACAATCATTTATTTTGTGAGTTGACACAACACGACATGAATAACCTGCAAACTCATACTATATTGCTTTTTAACGGGAACTGGTATGATTGGAGCTGACAAAACATATCAGGCAAGATGTAATAGAATTTAAGGACATCGATCAATTTGTGAAAGGTGGAAAGGGAGATTGTTGAGGACAGTGTTGGAAAGTCAACTTGTAATATTTCTATCCCATGTTGAGTAAAAGACATTACCAATTTGTTGTAATCTGTCAAAATAGGTCTAACCATTGCAGGTTCTTTGACCAATGGGGGATTTTTAAATTTTTTATGTATCAATTTGGTATTTGATACCCAATATTTATCAAAAGAGATTGTTTAGTAACGTGAGGGGGGCCAGTGGCACTGAGTGCTGCCCCCTCTCCCGAGGAACTCACCCATTTTTTTTTTCTTTAGGTGAGTGCCCTCCCTTCGTGGCATAATCTCGTTAGTTTCACTATCGTAAAATTTCGGAAGGCCCTAACTTTTAACTCGGATATTCAAATTAGATGATTTTTTTTATTCCACATAACTTTTCGAGATCTACTCAATGACACCTTATATGATATATTTTATTTCTCGCAAACATAGCTCGAGTTTGTATAATGTAGCTTCAGAGGCAACAAGTATGGCCAACATGTTATCATCTAGCTCTGCTTTGTTCCTTTTTTCCCTACTGCTAGGGTTCCTCATTTTTGCTCCCACTTTTTCTTTTTCTTTTCTTCACAAAAACAAATTTTGAAATTAATTATTGTCTCGCACAGGTGATGTTGCAACTCTAACATACAGAAATTCAATTAATTAAAATCTCAGCAAACCTGATTTGAAAATCGAGAAATTTAAACAAATCAAGGGTTTTTACCTCTTCCCGTTAAAATTTGAATTTAAATACTCTTGTGATTGTGGAATTATTGTTGCAAATTTGAACTACGTTTATGGAAGATAAAATATACCAAATGAGATGTCATTACGTAAATCTCAAAAAGTTATGTGAAATAAAAAAATTATCTGATTTAGATACCCAAATCAAAAGTTACATCTTTCCAAAATTTTACGGTTACGGGATTAACGAAATTATGCTACTTGACACAATCATGTGAGTGCAGCGGGAGAAGGAGGGCCGCACTCACCTGAAAAAAAAAAAAAACGTGTGAGTAATGAGGGGAGGAGTGCCGCCGGAGCCCCCATGACACAAAACAACCCCTATTAGTAAATATTAGGAATCAAATACCAAATAAAAAAATTAAAGGGATAAAAAAAACCTTTAAGCTAAAGAGCCAACCATTGCACACCCAAAGTTTAGGATAAATAAATTAAGATGGGCTCCTACTGAAATACTAACTAAATAAGATAAGGATAAAAGATAATTCGAAATTAAAAATCCTAATCTAATTAATTCTAATTATTCTAAAAGATAGGCTCTCTAAGTCTAATATTCTAGGAGATAAATGGGCTTTTTCCTTCATGCTTGGGTCTGGGTGTAATGAGGCCCGCTAAATTTATGTTATTGTGATATGTCTTCTCTCTTTAATTGCATATACGAACAGCCTTGGGTTTTTGCGTTGAGCTTACTTGGGCTTACCCCACTTGCTGAACGACTCAGCTTTCTGACAGAGTAAGGAAACTATAGGAACAGTGACCAAAATGTCACTGTTGGCAAAAAAATGTACCAAACTGTGACGCAAACAGTAAATTTTACCAAAATGTTACGTGGCATATTTCGCTACACTATGTAGCGAAATATGTGTGCAAATAATTCGCTACACAGTGTAGCGAAATATGCCACGTCAGAACCAAAAATGCCATGTGTCAAAATTGGAGAAATTCGTTACACTATGTAGCGAATTTCTCCAATTTTGATATATGACATTTTTGGTTCTGAGCATTCTGATGTGGCATATTTCGCTACACTGTGTAGCGAATTATTTGCACACATATTTCGCTACACAATGTAACGAAATATGTCACGTGACATTTTGGCAAAATTTACTTGCGTGACAGTCTGATAATTTTTTTTGCCAACAGTGACAAAATGGTTACTGTTCCGAAACTATGACATTCTTTTTGCACTTTTGTTTATCCTTGGACCGTACATTAATCATTAAACAATCTTTTTTTTTCTGTGTTGAATGCTGATTCTCTTTTTATTTGCTCCTTTGGGATTTGATGCTTCAAATATTGAAGACAGGTTGCTTATTACACAGGTTCCACAGGTGTGTACAAACCCACACTATACTATATTAATTGGATTTGAATACTCTCATGTCAAAAAGTGATCATGTTATTTGATCACAACCACTCATTTAAAAGTCATACATTTTTCTCTCTCTTATCTCATCATCAATGAATGATTGTGATCAAATAACATGACCAGATCCAAATCCATATTAATTTTTTAAGAGTTCGTCATAATTTCAGTGTCCTTTACTAGTCAGTGTAACCTCTGGACAAAAAATGAACTTTAATGTATTACCAAGAAAAAATAAATAGAAAAACATCTAAGTTTGTTTATAATCTCTTTCATTGGTTTTTGTCATCACATTGCTCCCAATCACATATTCTAGACTCTCTTGACAGACAAATGCTATAGGATAAAACTTGTTTATTGAGACAAGGCATATGATATATGTCATATGTGTTCTTGGAATTGGTCAAATTATGGTGTTAGAATTAGAAATAAAGCTCTTAGAAATTGTAGAAGTACAATTGATTGTAATGTTACTTAAGTCTTATATATTTTATGAATCACAGTGGGAGGACTTTTGAATGCAACATGTGGGAATGCTACTGAACTCATCATAGCAATTTTTGCCCTCAGTAATAACAAAATTGCTGTGGTCAAGTATTCTCTCCTTGGTTCCATCCTTTCAAACCTTCTTGTGGTTCTTGGAACCTCTCTTTTCTGTGGTGGCCTAGCAAACCTCAAACAGGAACAAAAATTTGACACAGTAAGGCCATCCAATTCATTAAAAGTTTGATCTATTAATTTCATACTTTCAGTTCTCTGTGTTCCTTATATTGAAATATTGGATATTGCTAAGGATTGAATGTTTTGCAATTTTTTATTTGGGCTATTTAATTTGCAGAGACAGGTAGATATGAACTTGCCTATGCTGCTTTTGGCATTTTTGTGTCACTTGCTGCCAATGCTGTTCAAATATAGTGGTGCCTCAGAAGCTGTAACTGTAGACTCATCTCTGAAGTTGTCAAGAGTTACTAGCATTGTGATGGTGATTGCATATTTTGCTTACATTATCATCCAACTGTGGACTCACCGGCAATTATTTGAAGCCCAAGGTGTACGCACTCTATAATTATGAAATTGTTAAACAAATTGTGACTCTGATTTGTGCCAATATTTGATTAGTAGTTACCATCGTGCATTGCAGGAAGGTGATGATGAAGGTGACTGTAAAGAACCTTGGGATACACAAAGCTAGCTCAAAGGGTGGGAGTGCCCAAGTCCTTATAAACTCCACATTAGTTGCACATACAACCAATGTAGGACTATATATCTCAACACGCCCCCTCACACAAAGAGCCCTTTGGGCTTGAAGCGTGGACAATGCGACAGGCCCAGCCTACTTGTGCTAAGAAACTCCACAAGAGAAAGTGGGGGACGGCGAGACTCTGATACCATGTAAAGAACCTTGGGATCAATACACAACATATTAGGTCTGGGCCTTTCACTTAAGCCCATTAGAGTCTCTATATATTGTAACTCTCTGACACAGATCAATACACAACATATTATTTTACATTTAAGTGTGACAATGCTTCAGAAGAAGCAGTGATAGGATTCTGGAGTGGGATTGTTTGGCTGGTTGGGATGAATGTATTCATTGCTTTGCTTTCTGAATATGTGGTGGAAACAATCGAGGTACTTGGCTTCCATTTATTTTGAGAGATGAAACAGAACTAGACTTCCATTTTGACTATTATAAAACTAATAGTGATGAGAAAAATGTGAATATGAAAAGGATGCATCAGATTCATGGGGTTTGTCTGTAAGCTTCCTCAGCATAATCTTGCTACCAATAGTTGGCAATGCAGCTGAACATGCAGGAGCAAGCATATTTGCTTTCAAGAACAAGCTGGTTCGAACTTTTAATAGTACTAACAAAATTCCATACTTTTTATTTGACATAATTTGCTTGAAACTAACCTAATGATGTTTCTTCAGGACATCTCATTGGGTGTTGCTTTGGGTTCTGCAACTCAAATTAGCATGTTTGTGGTAAGAATTCACCTTTTAAAAATAACAAATGGACGTTTCAATTTACCTTTGTTGTTGGATTAATGAAAGCTTACATCAAGCAAATTTAATTACAATATAGGTACCCTTATGTGTGATTGTTGCTTGGATTATGGGTATCAAAATGGACCTCAACTTCAACCTGATAGAGACAGGTTCTCTTGCTTTGGCAATAATAACCACAGCCTTTAAATTACAGGTATAGTTACCATCATCTCAGCTACTAGAAACACTACAGTTAGTTACATTTGGTATATATCTTGATTCAATCTTTCAATGATATCTAAGTCTTTCTCGGTGTATCTTTTATAGGACGGAACTTCTCACTACATGAAAGGCCTTGTTCTCCTGCTGTGCTGTATTGTTATTGGGGCCTGTTTTTTTGTACAGAGAACAACACCCTTCGATAAGCATAATCTGTAACATTGTCTTGGTCTTACATAAATAGTCAAAATCTATACTTATAACTCCTGTAATTATAATTCATATCTAAAATTTGGTCAGCTTTTTTTCCAGACCAAGCTGATGTTAATAACATAACCCTTAAATCAGCAACTGATGTAGATTTTTGAGCTTAGTAGCTAAGTTTATGTTCAGTGTACACATGCATACATAATCTTTTGCGTTCACAATAACTCTATGGAAGTAACTGCTGGCACTTGAATGCAGGCTTTGGCCCATTTTGGTCTCTCTTGATAAAAGGGTAGCAGCATCAAAACCTAGAATAAGATTCAATCGATTTTTTATTTGTTCGTTTCAATCATTATTATCTCTAGACAGAAAGCTGAAGAAGTTTGCAGTAGCTTTCAAAGTATTTGACTGCGTATATAGACCTCTTCGGCTGATTTTTTATCCAAGATTTTCATATCAAACATGTAATATATGTGAAGGGAAATAATTTTCTTATATTGTAAGAAAATAGTTATTTTATGTTGTAGAAACAAGATTGCAAGTGGGATCCATAGGTAAGAGGAGAGAAAAAAAGAAGAAGTGAGACCCACCCATCTTTTGTGTGTAGAAAATTTAATTATCTCATGCAAAATGAGATAAATATAACTCATATATGAAACATGTGGAATAATTCTCTAATAAAAGTGAGAACTGTTATTTGGAATTTGAGGTCACACGAGCAAGAGTTCCCTGTGGTTGTTGGATCCCTTGTTCCTTATGTGTTCGCTTAATGTTTAGTATATGATATTAGAACTTTCTAAAAAAAATTGTGCACTTCAATCAAATTTTTTTCTTGGTTTAGAGAAAAAATGAGAGAATATTATGAGGGGAATGATCCGTTTACAATTTTTTTTACAAATTACACTAATTATAACTAGTCATACACTCTTAATTAGTGTATAATCAGTCAGACATAGTATAGTTTATAAGAGTTGGTAATAAAAAGTTTGTAAATATAAGCTTCCCTATTATCCATTTCAAGTTGTTTTAAAACCCACTAACTTAGTGATCTATTTGTAAGGAGTTTAAGACACTTAATACTCAATTAGTGCGGTTTAATAAAATTAGTGTAGGCCTTAACATACTAGAGTTTTGATGGGAAGAACCATTAGGTTATGTTTATAGGGGCATGTTATATTTACAAACTTTTTTGTTTACAAACTCTTACAAACTACATTATGTAGGACCAGTCCTACATTAATCACACGGTGTACGACCGGTCCTACATTAGTATAATTGCAAAAAAAGTTTGTAAACGGACCCTGTCCCATGTTTATATATGGCTAGATGCCCCCTGCACTCCATTAACTTTTGCATATATTGCAACTCTAAGGCTTCCCTTATTAATAGTCAGCGTAAGGAAGAGTAAGAGTTGTTTAGACCTAGTTTTTATCGCTCAAATACATTTATAATCTAACGAATACGCAACCTATCTTAATGTATTCAAATAGTAACATTAACATGTATGCAGGAGCAAAAGGTTGTGTCATATTAGCATTTGGTAGGCGTAAATAGCACAAACATTTTTTTTTTATTGCCGTTCAGTTTGGCAAACACAAAATCACTACAAAAATTACAGCTAAAATATATTCAGCAAAAGAATATAGCATTACAGCGTACCTAGCACAAACTTGTGTCCTATAAAATTCAAAGCCCCTAGATACAAAATATTGGCTGCTGAGATATTTTCATCACTGCTAGCAGATAATAGATGGTTCTGTTGCAGCATTAGTTCCCCAAAAAATTTCACCGTGGATGGCTAAAACATTATGAATCCTAAGTTTACTATCATTGACTATTGGTGTTTCTTTTGTTTGTTGCGGTTTTCCTCAGTAATTTTTTGAAACTCACTCTCACTAGCTGCAATTAGGCGTTTAACAACGTCATATGTGGTAAGTCTGATGCTGCAAGATAAACAAGGAATATATCAGGTAACTAATCACAATCTACTTGAAAGAAAAATACATAACCATAATTAGCTCTATTGATCATAGCTGTGTATGCTTAGTGGCATGGTGTGGCACTAGCAATCTAAAAATAAACAAGCTAGTTTCAGATAGGATTTTATCCACTTACTTTTCAGCAAATGTACTGAACATCACAATGACGGAGGAGTTAAGTACTAAGAAAATTAGAATTTCACAAGGCATGTTAGATTGAAAACATAGTAACTAGAAATAGAAGATCACAAGTACCTGCTGTTTGGCAGGTTTTTTAAAGCATTGGGCACAAATCCCCGATACAAGCCAACAACTCCATCCCGTTCCACAATACCTGCATCAATGAGATAAATAATTTGGAAATAGTACGAAAAAGCATCCAAAGTCCCCATCATTTAATTAAATTCCCATAAATCAACTACCTAGGAATATACACTGAAAAATGAAGTTTTTCAATTTTTTCCACACTGTTGTCTACCGTCATCCACCACAAAAAGAATAATAACTTGGTCAAGACCACTGTTTGTGTTCATCTGTGAGTGTTAGTGTGCATGCCCTTCTTACAACTACTTCATTAATGAACAGTCCTCATATGAAGGTCGGATGAATTTGCCATACTAAAAATGGCCATATATTACATGCACATGCAGTAATGATATTTTAACATCTAAGAAGGGCACACATGGTGATAATTTTGAAGCTGATACAAAAAAGTCATATATAATGTGGTTACTTACTACTGATTATTCTACATATCATATCAGCTGAAAGCAATATTAAATTAAATGCACCAATAAAGTGAATCAATTTTATATATTTCTTACTAATGTGTGCACAAATATTAACATGCCAGTAACTACAAAATGTTGATGCTAAAAAGTATACACGAGCAGTCCTCACCTGAAATGGCATCTAATACTGTCTTATAGGGTGTACCCTTTAATTGCATCTGTCTTCGCACTGTGTCCAGAGGATAGCATGTAAGTGTGGCAAGAGATGCTGACAGTACGGCAGTGAGTAGAGATGTTTCCGTTCTCTTTTGATATTTCTCTGGCAACGACTTCTTTAATCTATCATCCATAGAAGGCCAGGAAGTTTCAATTTCAATGTCCACATCCAATCTCCAATGTACTTAAAAGATAAAAGATTGCTGATCAACTCACAAGTCAAAAACACAAAAGTTCACAGCAATATATGGAGCTATTCCAATAAGAGAAGGCCCAAGGCCATAGTAGAAAGACGCAAATCCTTCCTCTCTTAACATGCTCAAGGCAACCTGGAAAAGCCACGATATAGTTAATTAACACAGATATGGTTTATTAGCATACGCAGGGCTTGTGATAATACTTAAGCAGGCTAATCATATACCTCTGACATTGTGCGACAACCAGGTTCAACAGCTAATCGTAATCTCAGGACATCCAACGGGTAAGTTATCTGCAAAGATATATTCTATTTACAAAGTTAGATACATACATTAAGATTAATAAATGAGAAAAATATAAAAAAAAATTACAAAAAAGAAATTGCTCATAAGTGTTAAACACAAAGTTTAATCCCTGCAATGAAACACAGTAACATCATGAAAGCAACTGAGAACCATACAAGGCTGGGCCTCCTAATGAATCACTTACAAAAGTTGATGTCATGCCAGCAAAAGCACCTGCGGCAAGTCTTCCCACAACAGAGAGCTCACCATTCTTTCCTTCGAATATTTTCTGTAAACCCAAAAATACAACTTAGACCTGAACATGCAATGTTTGGGTAGTAGAAATTCTTGACAGATAGCAGCTAACCTTATAAATTTCATAAGCAAAAAGCTGGACAGCACTGTACGGTATAACCCGAATCACCTGGAACATTAAAAGAACAAACACCAAAGCAAATGAAAAGACTAGTCAACATTAGAAGGAGATATACATACAAAAATACCAATAAATTTGTTGCTAATTATAGAGACCTGGGGGAGGTTGCCTTTCCAGTAACCCTTAATGCCTTCTTCCTTCCCTATTTCCGTTACGGCCTGTAAATCATGTCAAAGTAAGCTCCAAGAAAAATTTTATTTGTAATGTTCTCATCATTCACCAGATAGCTTAATGCATCTAATATGGGCAAAAACATGATCATCAAGCACAGAGATTGGGGAGGCCACTAAATTATGCATTTAGTGCACAACCTGTAAATATAAATACTAAATCAGAGGAGGTAATTAGTGGCATAAAAAAACTTTCTATCAGTCAATTGGCAGTCTTCACACAGAGAATATGCCAATTTCCTTTCTACTAAATAGCTACTGTTGAAATTATAGGGTTTCAATGAAAAAGAAGAGAAGAGACTCTGAATAATATGAGATCTATTATATGATGTGTTACAAAAAAACTAACATAATACTCATATTTAATCAAGGTCAACTACTATTGCAGCATAACTAGTAGAAGCCTATTTCAACAAGACTATTAACATAATAAGGTTTGCAAAACAATAAGAATCCTAATATTCCAACAGCTACTATTATTGTGCTGCACTTTTAAGAGGAAACAGCCTCAACAAACTCCACCAATTATCAATCACTAACCAGTAACCAGAACCAAACAGACAGATTTTGTCAAGCATTTACAAACACAACCAGTTGATAACACATGCAATATTTTAATAGTGGTCAATGAATAAGCCAACTACTGCACAATACCATATCCTAAGAGTGAAAAAAAA
Source organism: Gastrolobium bilobum (assembly GCF_033153095.1). Classification (NCBI taxonomy): domain Eukaryota; kingdom Viridiplantae; phylum Streptophyta; class Magnoliopsida; order Fabales; family Fabaceae; genus Gastrolobium; species Gastrolobium bilobum. Next base: position 159,037 of record NW_026898003.1, on the reverse strand, counting down.
ACAAACACTCCTTCAGTCACACTCTAGATTCTCCATATTGAAACACATAAAAAAGAGTAATGTTAATAGGATTGATAGTGAACCCCACACACCACAACATATCCACAGTTCAAACCATAATTTTCAACTTGCCCTTATAAATAAAAGGTTAGCAGGGTGCTATAAAGCTCCTGCAATCCATTGTATAATAGGCGATTTTCACTTGCATGTGCGAAAGGCTGATTAAATGAATCAAACCTATGACATCTTGGTTACATAGCGATAATACTAACCGTTGTGTCAAGATTCTCATTCAAATTATGTGCTTATTATAAAATTCAACCGCAAATATCTTAGCATGTATATATAATAAGAGGAGGGATATTTTGACTACCAAAAGTGTCCACTACTACCTTATTACCTATCAAATCACCATTGGATCAAAGAGAGAGAATGTTAAAAAGTTTTTGAAGAGAGAGAAAATGTTAATCCGATGGTGATTAGATAGGTAGTAAGGTGGTAGTGGAAACTTTTGTTAGTCAAAATATCCTCCCTCATATAATAATGACACAATTCAATCGTAAAAACAAAACCATACCCTCTATTATGGGTCCGCGAGTGCTCGAACAGACTAATCGGATAATCAATGAAGCAATGGATATTATATATACATAAAAAAAAAACATACAACGCCCCTTCAAAATTATGTGCTTATTATAAAATTCAACCATAGATATGTTAGCATGAATCAAAGTGAAAAAATTAAATATAAAAAAAAAAAAACATGCAACGAATTACAAGTTAGGAATGAATACCTCAATTAAACTAATTGTCTTCTTAGCACCTTCGTGCCCAACTCGCACCCCGTGAGTCTACAAATACACAATGTCATTTCATAAACATCAAAGATACCGAATTTTCATACCGAACCATAAGATACCGAATTTCCACAACAAAAAAAGAAAAAAATAATAATGCAGAAAACGAAAGCGAACCTGCATGAGGAGCTTGATGCGGTCGAGGGGGGCGGTGACGGTCTTCGCGACGGCGCCGGCGATGGCTCCGGCGAGGAACAGGGCGGCGTCTTTGGGCACGAATGTGACGACGGCGAGGGGGTGCTTGAGCAGCTGATCCGTCGTCGGCATGGATTCCTTGTCGAATTTCCTTTCTGCCACCGAGACGCAAGCGAATTTACAACGGATGCCACCGCCGGCGAAGAAACCGCGGGCCGGGTGGTTAAAGAGCGGTTCGCGGTGGTTGGGCGGAACGACGCCGTCGAAGGAGGTTATGAAATTTGGGATGTTACGCCACGTCACGATGGCTCTCTCCTCCGTCTCTGTCATGATGGTTTGTATTTCGAACGTTGGGAACTGTTGTCGGAATCAGAAGAACAGAGGATAAGCTGGCTAATTTAAGTACGAAACAAATAGAGAACAGAGGACCATTCTTACACCTTTTTGTTTTTTGTTTAAAAAAAAAAAATTAAGTGTTTTTTTTTATCCTCAACAAATATTAAGGACTCATTTTAATTTCGGTAAAAAAATTAAAATAATGTATTTAAATTAAATAATTACGCATTTAATGTTGTTTTGTAAAAAATTACACATCTACTGCACAATGTGACGTCACTTTTGGGCGTCAAGTGGCGTCACATGTGTGCTCTATATATTTCCCCACCCCCTCCATTCAATTCACACATCTTCTCTCACTCTTCATATCTCTCTTCTCCACCAACATTCCTTTATCTTTAATTTAGTATTTGAATTTTAGTTCTAATTCTATTTAAAAATGAGCTCAAATCCTGATTATGTTCGTGTTGTGTTATATTACAATGGTAGGAAGGTAGAAGGTCGACGATGTGTCATATTCGAGGGTGAAAAAAGGCCGACACGTATCCAACGCAACACAACCATTGACGAACTGCATCAGAGAATTCGGCAGAAGTTAAGTCTTCAAGACAACCAATGTATCACTGAGATCACGACAAGGGTGTGGCAAGGTGATAAATACATTAGTTTAAAAGTGCTTGACGATGAAGACTTGGAGATGACAATGGAAGAATTATGCAACCAGTCAAGGAAAGATTTTCTAGAGTTGTATGTCGACATTGTCGCAACCGAGAATGCTCCCATACCGGTGAGATCAGTTTATTTAAATTCTCCCCGTCTTCCAGCTTCTCCTGCGGCTCATGCGTCTCCAGTTGGTAACTTTTCTGAGGGAGATGAAAATGATCCGACTTGGGAAATGCACGACGTAGATGACGATGACGACGATGAAAATATGGCAATGGAAGAACATCTTCTGGCGGAGGATGCTAGTGCTTCAGAAGGAGATGAATCTCGTGAGATGGGTGCGTCTGAAATCCCAATATTCCATCAACCAGTCGTCGTGCAAATGCCGCAGTTGAATGACGTTGCGTCTGCTCCGTTTGGTATTCCACAAGAAGGTAATTGATCCTATTTGTATACTGTGTGAATAAATAACTGATTTAATACCTGAAATAGTAAGTTCGTATTAAAAAATATAATCCGCAATTGCAGGTGACACAGATGTTATTCCTTTTTGGGAAGGAATTTCGCATTATTCTTACATTGATTGGAGTTACCAGAGCGAACAAGAATCATGTACTGATGGTTCGGTGTCTGGATCGGCTTCAATACAAGGTCTGTGGCAACTGGGTGACATGTTATTTGTCAATCAAGAATTTGCGACAAAAAAAGATGTCCAAATGGCACTTAAGCACAACCTTATTAGGGAGCATCAAGAAGCCATTGTAATTGAGAGTACGCCTGCAAAGTTGTCCATGAAATGTTGTGCGTACGATCAAGGTTGTCTGTGGCGCGTAAGGGCGATCAAACCGGTGTTTCGTGAAAATTGGAAAATAACGAGATGGGGTGGAAAACACGAATGTGTGAATGAGCACATTTCCCAGGGTCATAGACAGCTCGATGCGGACGTTATTGCAGATCTCGTGATAGGTACCTTTTTGTATTTTAGATGTGTGAATGAACACGAATGTGTAATTAAATTCGTTCGATATTATCGAGGCACTGATATCCTCTTCAATGCATGGATGATAAAGTCTGAACCATCTGTGTCAATCTCTTTGGTGCAAGAAAGGATAACTGCTAAATATGGCTTTCAAGTTTCCTACAGAAAGGCGTGGTATGCGAAGCAGAAAGCGATGGCAATTCTGTACGGTGATTGGGAGGAATCGTATGCTTTTTTACCAAGGTGGTGCGAATACATGTTTCGCTTTTCTCCAGGTTCATTTTATCATATACAAACTAATGATCTTTATGCCGAGCAGAGCTTAGTTTCTGGAAAAAAGGTTTTTCATCGCATTTTTTGGACGTTTAGACAGTGTTGTGAGGCGTTCAAATTTGCCAAACCCGTCATACAAATTGATGGAACACATTTATATGGAAAGTACAAAGGGAAATTGTTGGTGGCCACAGCTCAAGATGGTAATAATGAATGTTTACCGATCGCATTTGCCATCATAGAAGGCGAAACTTTGGAAGCATGGGATTATTTTCTCGTTAATATTCGTGCTCATGTCACTACGATGTCAAACATATGTTTGATATCCGATCGGCATCGAAGCATAATATCTGCTGTGGAAAATAACCCTACTTAGCAGCCGCCAAATGCGTATCACGTATTCTGTATTCGTCATATTGCAAGCAACTTCAATCAAAAGTTTCGGAATGAAGATTTGAAGCGGATGTTAAAGAATTTAGGTATACTCATTGACTGAATGCGTAATTATTTCTTTCCATTATGACTGTCAATTTATGTTTAATTCGTTCATGTCCAATTTGTGTAGGTTATACTCCAGCAATGGTTGATTTTGAAAGGAATCTTGCGAGTTTCCGTGAAAGTAGTCCTCAAATTGCTGAGTGGATTGATGCGATGCCTGCCACATCTTGTAAGGTGATCGTCATCTCACCTTGGGTCATGTGAAAGGTATGTGTCTCTGGTCTCCACCTCTCGACCAGAGCACTAATTAAAAATGTATCTATCTGTGATAAATTACGCAGTTATCACGTGTTAACGAATTTTATTAAATAATTACATAAATACAAAACGACATAAATAACATACCTGGATATGTTGCATCCTGGCAACATGTATGAAACCCGCCTGTCTGAGGTACTCTTCCACAACTTGTGGAATAACACCGGTAGGTGGGCCCCCTTGTGGCTTCCCACGCCTAGTCTTAATCTTTCTTACATGCTCAGTATTCCACACTCGCTGTGAAATATGACCTTTCTGCGTCCTCTTACGAAGGACCTCCCACCTGTACGGCCCAGGTATGATCCACATGCTGGGATCAGTGGGCTCTACATCCGAATCAGATCCCGAAGAAGATGATGACTCAGCCATTATCCTCAACTATATAATATAAAACAACATTTAAATTAATCACATGTAATGCCCCATTTTATTTACAATTTAATTAAGCAGTGACATAATTGATTATCACAAAAATTAAGCATATGCGTCTTTTATTTAACTAGAATCGAAATTTATTAAGTCCCGCCAAAACATAGAACAATTATTTATTTGCAATTAAATAATAATAATACATCGGACATAAAAAATAATATAATACTAATTGAATACTTAACCCTAGGTCACTACCAACTTGTCCAATACGTACTAATCATCACACATAACTAACTACAAAGTTATGCACTCCCGCATTAATAACATCATACATACGAAATTTACGATGTCCCTAACACTATTTATAAGTCACTAATTAATATGCTAAACCCTAATGCATAATTAAAAATTAATAATAATAACTACGTAATAATAAAATTACTATATCATTACAACATTCATAGCATGCCACAAAATTTCCAAGTGACTATCCTAATGTTCCAAGTCTTTAATATACAATCAATCTTAACATGTATTACTAACTAGCACTGTAATTTAAATGTATACATATGAGGTATTATGACCTTACCTACGTTGGCAGAGCTTCGCTACGAACCGCGGTTAGAGAGAGGTTGGAGAGAGGTTAGAGAGGTAAATGAGTAAGGAGTGAAAAAAGGAAAGTTGGGTATATATAGGTTGCACATGAGACGCCCCTTTGGACGTCACATGTGACGCCCCAATGGGGCGTCTTCTCCAAGGGAGAGACGCCTCACTGGGGCGTCACATGTGACGCCCAAAGAGGGCGTCTCATTGTGCAAAAGATGTGTAATTTTTAACGAAACAACATTTAATGCGTAATTATTTTAATTAATTACATTATTTTAATTTTTTTGCCGTTTAATTTCTTAGGATAAAAACCGACAAATAGACTATCTGAAATTCAAAATAAACTTATGTTAATTCAAAATAAATTCATATTAGTTTTTTTGAAAAACTAACGTGAGTCTTGTTTGAATTTGGACTACAATTTTGACTAATTGAGTCTATTTTAAATTTCAAAAGGATTATAAATCAATTTATTTTCTTATAGATTAAAATGGGCCCGTTGATTTGCATGTTGTTTAGAAGCTTGCAAAAAAGAGAAGTTGAATTGCATCTTGTATTTTAGAAACTTGCAAAAACAAATTATAAACGAATTGAATCGTGAACCAAATTAAACAGTGAACTGAATTGAACAACATGAACTGAATCAAACTGAACTGCAAATGGAACTAAACCACACCATATTTTTTTGAATGGAATCATATATGTGAATTTGAATGAACTAAATTGTAAATCTGGATCGAATTGTATATCCAAATTGAATCGAATTGAATTGAACCATATATTTGAATCAAACTGAGTTGAACCATAGATTTGAATGATGATCCTCTAAAAGTTTCTCGATTGATCCTAGTTTTCACAAGAAAAAAATTAAGGAAATTTTCATGCAATGATTAACAAATTGCTAATGATAGACAGTTATAACTCAAACTGAGAAGTGTCAACAAGAATATATATTCTTTCCAAAAATACTACAAACATCGTGATTTTAGGAATGAGGATCTAATTTAGAGGGAGATGATTTATATTAGGCATTTATTAGTATTTATTTAAATGGATATCAATTAGTCCTTAGTGGTATCAATTCGAATTAGTATTAATTCTATGTATAAGATAATCAAATTAGTGAGAATGATTTAAATTAAGGCGAGAAAGGAAATTGAAGAGAGAAAATATGAAGATTAAAGTATGAGCTCTTGGGAAAGTATGAAAATATTACTAACTTCCAAAATTCATTCTTTATCTCATCTTTCATATAAGTCATGTCCTTACATAAGACTATATACATGAATAAGAGAGTAAGTACACTTCAATACATTATTAATATGATGGTTACATTTCATACCTATTGGTTCTTCTTGCAGCCTATCAAGGAAAACACATTAGTTCCCAAGATTGTGACTTTGGTCCTTTTTACAATCAGTCAGAGGAAACCCATTTGTTCCCTAAAATGAAGATCATGTCGCGCAAGTGCATGCATCAAATAATAAAGTGATTGTTTAAGTCCCAGATTATCGTTCCCATAGAGAAAGTATTGTTAAATGATATTTTAGTCAGTGTTAAAGAATGAAAAGAATAGGTTTAACAATATTGAACTGTCCTGGTTGACGTTCCCAAGTATTCCAAGGGTGTCCCCTGGTGACAAATGGTTTGGTTTACTTTAAACAATTCATCGTGTCGTTATATACTCAAGTCCTTCCTAATACAAGGAGGAATGACAGATCATAGGAATAAATGATTGAGGTGTGTGGTGTGAAACAAAACAAAATATTGCAGAAAAGTAAAGTGAGGTTTAGCAAAGAATAACACGATGGTTTGATGAATGGAACTATAAGTTAAAGAAAAGGGAATGGATCCACTAATCCACTGTTAAACCAACTGAAATCTCAGCTCAAGACCTTACCCAATAAATTTGTTCAGGTCTTGATTTTAGCAAGATCCATTTTGCTAAAGTTTTGATTTTCTTGATATGAACATTTAGAAACTGTTTTTTTATTACTATATAATCAAAACATATCATAAACATCAATTTATGCATTTCATAAATAATTATTAGCATTTACCTTTAGCCGACTCTTATTTTCGATATAGCGCATACAATATTTAGCTCTCGATTATCTATTAATTGTTGGTATTTTTAGAGCAATAATTATAAAAGTGGATCGGATCAACACGATATAAGATAAAAAATAAGAGGGGGGAAATGGCACATATGCAAGACATAAGTGTTTACGTAGGCACACACACAAGACACAAGTGTTTACGTGGTTTGGCAATGTTCTTACTTTATATGTGAATACATATCAAAAGTATGTACTAAAATGAAATAGAGTATATAACAAGTGGAAATAACTCACGCACTCAAACCCCGATTACAATATACCTAATAATCATCACGGGATAATACACAAAATTGGATATACAAATAAAACTATAAACATAGAAGCATTTAACTCTCACACTAGATTGATTACAAAAATGAATGAACGCATCGATCCTTCATATAGTTGCTTCATGGCGGTGAAAGTTTGAATTCTTCAAGTTGAAGAATCTTCTTATTGGACCCCCATAAATTTTTGGCTCCTGCAGTGCGGTACGGCTGCCCAAATTGCATCTTCGAGGATGAAAAATGTCGAGGCTTTCATATATGTAATGCAACGCAGCAAACATATGTGAAAAAGATCTATAAATTGTAAGCACCAATGACATAACTATTTTCGTGAACAATGGTTTAAAAATTGAAGTATAATCTTGACAGTTATCCCCAAGGTGAAATTGCTGAAGCCATTGATTGATCGAGCTCAACCATTACATAGACATGTACTTAAGTCTTTTTTTTTTTGAAATATAGGTTATTATGTTGCATGAGACCATTTTGTTCATGCATATACAAAAAAGTAGGTGAGATCCACTAAAGAAAAGAGAAAAAATAAATAAATGGATTCCACTCACTTTTTGTGTGTGCATGAGATAATTTTATCTCATATAATATGAAATAATATTTTATTTTTTTTGGAAGCAAGAGTAAAGAGCAGCTAACGAGCTACTCTATGGGTTGCAACACCCAAAATGTCATTACATAACAAGTTGCTACATCCCATATGAGGGTCCAAAAATAATTGCAAATTGTTTCCATTAGACAATGCTTTCTGAGCCAACCAATTAGCCAAAGCATTCCCTTCTCTAAGAGTGTGTTTGATCTGCACATTCCATTCTCTATCAAGGAGATCCCGAATTTTGTTTACCATGTGGGCTAATGGATGATCCATCTGCCCATCATTCTCTATGAACTGCTGGACTTGGGTAGAGTCACCTTCAATAACAATACTCCTAAAGCCTTGGTCCCAGGCTACTGTTAAGCCCAAAAAGAAGCTCCATAATTCAGCTCTAAATGAGGTACCTTGCCTCAAGTTCTTAGTAAAACCTATTTCCCAATCTCCATTCCAGTTTCTGATCACCCCACCACACCCAGATTTCAGGTTATCAATGGCACTAGCTCCATTTACATTGACTTTCATCCATCCAGCCAAAGGAGGGCTCCATTTGATTAATTGATGTTGGATTTTCCTCTGTTGAAGCCCTCCTTTCACCAGCAGATCCTTAGCAGCAAAAAAATTCTCATAATGGCTTAGAATTCTTCTTATACTCTGCTGTATATTTGGTTTCACTCCATTGAAAATGAAATCATTTCTTTCCCTCCATAAGCTCCAACAAGTTATGCCAAAGAGGAGAGGCCAACTGTTGTAGCTAGTATCAATTGTTTTTAGATTTTCATTTACCCAATCTTCCAAGGAGTTCGAGCAGAAGAAGGTCCATTTATTATGTCGGACCAAAGCTTTCCACACACTTAGGGACCAAGTGCAATCTCTGATGGTATGAAGAGAGTCTTCGGGTTGGGATCTGCATCTGGGACAAATATTTGAAGTGGCAAAATGCCTTTTGAACCTTTGTTGATTTGTCATAAGATTCTCTCCTGCAAGGAGCCAGAGGAAAGTTTTAATTCTGTTAGGACCATCCCATTTCCATATCTCTTTCCAATTCACCCTTGATTGATTTCCATCACAGCTCTTTAAGGTTTTGTATGCAGATTTAACCGAGAAGCAGCCATCATTGGTTTTTGTCCAGAAGATCCTATCCTCACCATAATCTGAGTTAGCAGGTAGCATGTTTGTAATGCTATTCTTCACTTCCAGGGGAATGCAGTTTGAGATCTTTTGCCAGTCCCAATCTCCATCTTAGGTAACAAACTCAGCAACTTTACCTTGGATCATATGATCAAGAATGTCAACATCAACTACATCTTTGATACATCCCATATCAGGCAGCCAGTTATCCAGCCAGAACTTCGTGTCCTCACCATTTCTCACCATGATTCTGGTATGCTTTTTAATCTCAGGCCACACCTTCACAACTCATTTCCAAAGATTAGAGCTCACAATTGAATCTTTGATATCATGAATTGGATCATTGCTAATATTGTACTTGTTTTTTCAGCACTTGGACCCAGAGAGTGTTCTTCTTTGTAAGGATGCCATAGCCTATTTTTATTAAAAAGGCTTTATTCGTTTCTCTCATTGATTTAATCTCGAGTCCTCCCATCTCTTTAGAGGAGCAGACCTTTGGCCAAGTGGCATTGTGAGGGCTGTTTCCACTCCCACCAGAGTTCCACAAAAAGCCACGAGTAATCTTTTCCATACTATCACAGATTCCCAAGGGGAGAAGATTTGTTTGCATATCATACATAGGCAAGGCTGATAGTACCGATTGGGCCAACACATTTCTTCCAGCAAGTGATAGAGATCTTCTCTTCCAAGCTCCCATTTTCCTGTTCACCCTTTCTATAATGTGGCTGAAGCTACCTTTGGTTACCCTCTTATGATGAAGGTTCACTCCAAGATACTTTCCCAAGTCCCCAGTTAAGCTAAAACCCAGCTCATTGCTAAGTTCCCTGGCATGATTATGATTCACATTCCTAGAGAATAAAACTCTAATTTTTTCAGCACTAACTTTCTGGCCTGAGGACTCACAAAAACAGTTTAGGATCTGTTTCATGATCTTGGCTTGTTTAGTTTATGCTTCTCCAAATAATAGCAAGTCATCTGCAAAGAAAAGATGTGAAATAGGGGGGCCATTCTTCCTTAATCTCACAGGTTCCCACTCTTTCTGCTCCATAGCTAGGTTGATCATGTGAGCTAACCGTTCAATACAAAGAACAAACAGATAAGATGAGATAGGATCCCCTTGCCTTACTCCTCTGGAAGGATTGAATTCTCTGGTTGTAGCTCCATTCCACAAAACATTCATAGATGCAGTAGATATACACTTCATGATTAGATTGATAAGATCTTCTGGGAGCTGTATGTCTTGAAGAGTATCTTTTATGAAATCCCAGCCAAGCCTATCATAAACTTTTTCTAAATCTACCTTTATGGCCATCCACCCTTTCTTTATTCCCATTGAATGGAAAATTTCCTGAGCAAAAACAATGTTGTCAGAACTATGTCTTCCTTTCACAAAGCTGCATTGATTAGGCATAATCAAGTGGTTCATATGGTTCCTTAATTTGTTTGCAATCAGTTTAGTAATGGTTTTGTATATCACATTACATAAACTGATTGGCCGAAGTTGCCTAACAGATTCAGGGCAATCCACTTTGGGTATCAGACAAATGAGTGTCTGATTAATTGAAGCTACACTTCTAGGATTATAAAGGCTTCCTTGACCACTTTACAAACAGTTTGACCAACCTTGTTCCACTGGGCTTGGAAAAAAAGAGCATTGAGGCCATCAACACCTGGTGCTTTAAAGGGGCCGAAATGAAACACCACACTCCTGATCTCCTCCAATGTAGGTATAGCACACATCATTCTCAAACTTTGGGAGCGGAGAGAAGGAAAAGCTCCTTTCACAGGAAGTTTAGGCTTGCTAACCTTGTCTTCGCAATACAGCTTCTCAAAGTAGTTAGAGATCATGTTACTCAGCTGGTTTGGTTCCCCTATCCAATCATCATTTTCATCTTTAAGAGAATCAATTCGATTGCTTCTTCTTCTAGCTACTATTGTGGAGTGGAAATATTTCAAATTTTTGTCTCCAAACATCAGCCAATTGCATCTCGACCGTTGAAACTAGAGAATTTCCTCCCGAAGATAGATCTCATTTAATTCGTTCCATAGAGATTTCTGGAGGTCCTCCATAATTTGGTTCAGGCCTCTACTCAGCTTGTTATCAATACCTTTGATTCTAGCATGGAGGGTGTACTTTCTTCTGTTAGATTCTTTGCTTGTATCATTATGCCACTTCTGAGCCTTGACTTGGAATTTCTCGCAAGCTGGTCTCCATATGGCTGCCCTATCCCAGCATTATTAATTATTTCCTGAAAAGATTCACAAGTCAGCTAGGAGGCCATAAAACGAAACGGTCGATTGCCATTAGTCCTACAAGGAGGGGATCCATTGAAGAAGATGATAGGTCTATGGTCAGAGCTGTAGAATGGAAGGTGGTTTAGAACTCTGTTAGGAAAACAAGTGTTCCATCTCTCATTGCTGCAGGCCCTGTCCAGTCTTTCATATAGCCTTCCCCTCTTCCGTGTGAATTTAGGCCCTTTGAAACCAATATCCACTAGATTACACTCATCCAAACAGTTCTGGAAATCCCTCATAGAATTCCAGTTAGGTTCAGCACCACCTGTTTTTTCTTCTTCTCCAAGATAAGAGTTAAAATCACTGATTGTAATCCATGCATCACTTGCAGTTACTCTCAGGTTTTGAAGACTTTCCCAAAGAGTTTTCCTTTCAGAATTCCTAGGACTCGCATAGATAAAGGAAATCTTCTCTTCCTTCCTAGACTCCTTCCACACCAGAGAAGTATGAAAAACTGATGGTGCGTAGAGATCACCTTAATGCTAACATCCTCATTATTCCATAGCAGCCATAGCCCCCTAAAGAAACCGACAGCTTCTTGGATATAGTGATTGTTAAAGCCCATCTTAGCAATGCATTGATTGGCTGTAAAACCACTAATTCTAGTCTCCAAGAGACATAGGACTTTAATTTTGAACTTTTTGGTTATATCCTGAATCAACGGGACCAAGCCTTTCTTACATGCTCCCCTAACATTCTAACTGCAAACTATCATTAAAACTGATAACAAGAGTAACAGCAACCACCTGGCAACCCAAGTCATTGTCTAATCTCTGAGAAGATCGTAATACCACTAATGGTAGGCAGGTTAGCATCAAAGGCTTTACCTTCTGGAGTTTGAGAGAAACATCTCATCACTTCCAGAGCGTCAGGGGGGTGAGCCTTGGGGTTCACATTCTCTTTTTCTTCTTGAATTCTTTCAGCATCCTGGAGCTCCTCCATAGCTTCTGTGACTGTCCCTGCCTTAGAGCCTATTCTACCGTTAGGTTTTCCTATTTTAGAAATAACCGACGACTTCTTAGGAATTTGGGGGGCTCTTTTGTCTGGTTTGTTGATGGTCCTCTCCGGTTTTAGTTTCGTGGGCCCCTGCTTATTAGGTTTTTGACCTTTTGGGCTTGCTTTCTTTCTTATCTCTAGACTAGTGGTATTTTGGCTCTTCTCTGTTATAGCATTGGCCTCCTCCCCACATGGGCCTTTAGGATTGTCACATGTTTCCTCAATAAACCTCACAGCTTCCATAATGCTGGTGCTTTCTCCAACCGAGGCTGTCACAGGTACTCTGACCATACCAGTTTCACCAATTTTCGCTTGCTCTGTACTGCTCCTTTTTCCACCTGCTCCTGTCACTACTTCATCCGGGTTCTGATTGAGTTGACTAGCCACCTCACATGTTTCCCTCAAGGCTTCAAACCTCGAGCCAGCTGCCATGGCTGCATGTCGACTGCCATGGAGGCTTCCATCCCTTTGTTTGGTCTTGTCACCTCTGACTTTTTCTGTAAACTTCTTCTTTCCTTGTACCTCTCCAGCCGACATTTTCTTCTTTCCTGGTTCTTCCATGTTCTCCTGGGTAGGTTTAGGTCTTCTTCTTCTGACTGGGCGTTGCACAATCATCCATTCACCAAATGGTTCTTCTTGAAGAACTTTTTCCTTTCCCTTTGACCCGATCTTGTTCCTTCGAACCCGACATCATGCTCCCTTCCCCCACTTCTTATTCCTGGCCTTCTAGACATCTATCCTTCCTGTGACCATAGCTTCCACAACCAAAGCAAATAAGGTGCAAGCCTTTGTCCGCCACATGCATGGTCCTGTCCCCTATTTTGAACTTCGAAAGGAACTTTTTTGATAAATCAACTTCTACACAAATTCTTGCGAACCTTCCGCGTTCTGTATGTTCCCCCAAGCTGGCCTCTTTTTTTTGAATTGAATTTTTATCTATTCTCAGGGTTCTCCCAAACATATTCCCAACAATGCATAGCATGTGGGACGTATAAAACTCAAAGGGGAGGAGTCCTGGAATCCTGATCCATATGGCTAGCTTTTTCATAGTTTCATCATAGGGATCAAATAACGGTCGCCACCTTTGGACAGTAACATAATGCCCTGCGATGATCCAAGGACCATCCTAAAGAACATGTGCATATTCCTTCTCATCGACAAACTTGAATACAAAATAGTCATTTTCCAAATCTATGAACTCATACGCACCTGAGATACTCCACATTTTTAGTATTCTCCCTAACAGATACTTTACATTCAGCCTATTTCCTAGTAGTTTAACTATGAGTTCATTCCTCTATTTTTTACAAGCTTCTTTATGTATTTCTTTCGGGTAGATGAAAAAGTGACAGAAAGGGTCTTGCTCTGCATCCACTACATTTCCTTCTTCTAGATGCATGTCCTCTTCCTCCTCTTCCCGTCGCAGCTGCTCCATCCAGTGTTCTTCTACCTCCTCCTCTTCCCTTGTACCATTGAACTGGAGAAGTGTATCCTTGTAGGATACCATCGTCCTAGCAGGGGCTTTCCCATTATTGATCTGTTTCTCCATTCCTTCCATGCCTTCTGTTTTACCTTGCATTGTCTTTGAAGTCTCTTCTAGACCTTCCAACTCTTTCGATTTTTATATATTTCTTTTCAGAAGATCATCCTCTTCACTTGATGTTGTTTTCCCACTCATACTCCCTGAGAGGTTAGCTCCTCCCAAAATCCTAGCAGAGCTTACCATAATCGAAAAAACGCTGACTGAAATAATATTTTTTAGTGCATTAATTATCCTCAAGTATTTTTATCTTTTGAAATTGAGTTGTGTCCTCACAAGCTGAGAAACTGTATGCATACTACAAAAATCACACATGCACACTATAGATGTTGGCCACCCTCTTTTAGGTAACTCTAGGATAATGTTTGGTAGAGGGATTATTTTAGGATGTCCAAGAAAGTGAGGATGAGATTCTAAAAATACCATGTTTGGTATCATATTTTGGAAAAATTTCTCGAAAAAATGATTTCCCAGGATTCTTTTTTTACTGTAATTTGTGGAATTAAATCCCACCTCAAAATACCACCCAAAGGGTGGTAATTTTCAATTCCCATGGGTCGGGAAAATCACATAATATTTTGTTGACAAAAATAGCCTCCACCGTCTTTGTCCTTGACCATGTTTTCTCTTACCCAGACCGCCTAGTTCTCATCTACACCGTGAAGCCACCGCCACATATCCATCTTCTTCATCAACCACCTACACCACCCATCGTCCAAAATAACCATCATCATTATCCAACATTTTGTTTTGTTTTGTTTTGTTTTTCTTTTCTTTTTTACTTTCTTCTCAATTTTTGATTGTTGAAAATTTTTCAGCAAAAAATAAAATAATAAAATCACTCTTTGCAGGTTGTTCAATCTATAGAGTGATTATGTGGTTTGTTGAGAAATGAAGAATGATTGGCTATTTTCGATGAATTTAGATCCTGATATATTTTCTTTGGATTCCTTTGTGTTTTTACGGTCTAATTTGTTGCACGGGTCAAGAATTGCTGGTGCGTTGTTGTTGTGGTTCTCTAGTGCGAGTTCGAATGTGTCTTGGGACATAGCACATTCCTTGAATGATCCTATTCCTGGATCTGAAAATCAATTAGAACGACAATGGGAACAATGAACAGTGTTGAAGAAAAGAATGAAGGTGAGGTTATTTTTGTAAAATTTTACTCCATATTCCCATTAATATTTAACAATTAACCAAACATACCATCAGTAAAATTGACCCAACATTCTCGAGAATATTTTGGCCTACCAAACAATATTTTGGTAACATTATCGGAAAATTTATTTTCCCACCATATTCTCAAAAATCGTGATTCCCGGGAAAAAAAATTTATCATCTACTAAACGCCGCCTAGGGGTTTTGCAATGGAGAATATATCTTTAGTATTAGAGTATAGGTAGTACTTTTTTACTAAGATTAGAAAAAAAAATTAGGTTACATTAATTATGAAAGGTGAATGAAATAAATAAAGTTAAATAGAATAAATGAGAGAAAAAATAAAATGAAAAGAAAGATAGATAAGAGAGACAAATAAATGAGAGGAAAAAAATTAATAAGAAAATAGATAAATAAAAAGGAAAAATAAATTAGAGAGAAAAGTAATTAAATAAATAAATGAGGGAAAATATGACTGAAAATGGAGTACCACCAATAACTTCCTTTAACAAAACATTTTTCAAGTCTGGTCAATAGGAAGAAAAATGAGTCTAACCTCGATAAATCATGAGTAATTAGGGTTTCCTCTGCTAGGGTTTCCTAGGGATCACCGCCATGCAGCTGCACAATTTACGTGAAATTGCAACAGATGAAGCTGACAATTTACAGAGAAGTAAAAAGAAGTACAAGGGAGAAGGACAATTTTCAAATGATCAAACACCTGCTCGAAGGGAGGAATCATGGATGGACGATCAATCAAGCTTCAAAGAAATTCTTATGAGGCATAATGGGGAATGGGATATTGATGAAGATTCAAATGCAGGTGAGGCGAACAAGATGTTGCTGGATGGGGTTGCTAGAAGCGAACAAGAGGAGGTTGATAAAACACCAGAAGTTTCACTGGAGAATAGAGAAGACGGGAAAACAAACTTTGTTTTATCGGATCAGTTCAAAAGGAAGGCTTGGCAGCCATGGAAACAGTCCCTTATTGTTAAGCTGCTTGGGAAGAAACTTTCGATCATTTTTTTAAGGAAAAGATTGGAGAATATGTGGGCAAGAGATGGAAGTATTTTTGTTACGGATATTGAAAATGATTTCTATCTTGTCCGTTTTGAAAAGAAGTCGGATATGGAGAATGTTCTGTCAGGTGGACCATGGATTATATTTGACCATTATTTGGCTATAAGATCATGGGAACCTGATTTCAACGTTTTCCAATCCCCTATAAATAAGATTACTGCGTGGGTGAGACTACCGGGATTTCCTATCAAATATGTGAACACCTCGTTGATCAAGAGCGTTGGAACCTGGATTGGCAATTTTATTCGGTTGGATGCTGCAACTACCAATCTTGCTAGGGGTAAATTTGCAAGGATTTGCGTAGAGGTGGACCTCACTAAGCCTTTAAAGGCGGAATATCTGATTGAAGGTAGAAAGAAAAAATCGAATATGAAGGCTGCATCTTATTTATTATGCATGTGGTAAGATGGTCATAGGTCTGAATTATGCAAAAATACTACTGAGACAGAAGGGATGGGCAATGATATAGGAGGAAGCATAGATGAGGAGGATATAAAGAAGGAGGAAGGGAGAGCTACAGAAGAGGAGGGTAAACAAGAAAGTTACGGTCCATGGATAGTAGTCACGAGATCAAAAAAAGGAAGGGCTGTACCTGGAATAGGGGATGTTGGAGTAGGGAAGGATAGTAAAGGAGGTAATCTTGGGTTGAATTCTAATCAAAAGGAGGTGATAACGGTATCTACAGAAGCTATCAAGGATAATTCTACTCAGGAGATTCCAGAAAGGGAGGTTTCAAATAATTGTTCTGGAGGGGGACAAATTATGGTGTTGAGCAAAGAGAAAAGACGAGGATCAAATGATGGAGTTAGGCTAGTGGAAACAAAAAATGCTTTCAATATGGTCTGGGATGATATCATGAATAAAGGTAAGGAGGATGATTTAGAGGTTTTGGACCAGAAGGAGATTCTTATGAGGATGCAAAATGTTGTTAAAGTGAGATTAAATCCTGCCTTTGATCAGAAAAATGAGGATACAGATGAGAGGCAGATGGTGAATGTGAAAGAAAGTATTTCGCAAGGTAGTTCTTCAGATATACAGGTGCAATATGAGAAGCCTTCTACGGAGAATGTTGGTAGGATGCAGCCAGTAAAACCTCCTGACCCAAGAATCAAGTTGTCAAGGGATAGTACTGGGAAGCCTAAAACTAATGTTACTCAACGTGGAGTAGGAAGAAGCTCAGCTAGTCGATTGACACAGGTTCAATCTCATCCTGTAACATCTAACAAAGTTTCTTAATGTCGTTACTGTTTTGGAATTGTAGAGGTGCGGCCAAGTCTTCTCTTGGTCGATCTTTAAAGATGTTGGGAGATAAACACAATGTTTGCATGGTTATTCTTATAGAAACGCGTACTGGGAGTG
Source organism: Gastrolobium bilobum (assembly GCF_033153095.1). Lineage (NCBI taxonomy): Eukaryota > Viridiplantae > Streptophyta > Magnoliopsida > Fabales > Fabaceae > Gastrolobium > Gastrolobium bilobum. The sequence continues at coordinate 141,511 of NW_026898003.1, read as the reverse complement.
TAAACAGTAGAAGATTGTTGAAGAAGCTTAAATTTGATTCTTCTATTTTTGAGGAAGCAAATGGATTTTTTGGTGGTATTTGGATTTTGATGGATGGTAAAAGAGTGAAAGTGCAGCTCTTATCCCAGTCAAAGCAGTTTATTCACATGGCTGTTACAAAAGAAGATGGTCATAGTTTTATTTGTACGGCTGTTTATGGGAGTCCTCGTGAAGAGGAAAGGCACGAGATGTGGGATGATGTTAAGTAGCTAAGTTAGAATATCAATGTTCCTTGGATTTTACCTGGAGATTTTAATGACATTAGAAGTATTGGGGAGAAAAAGGGTGGGTCTCAACCTGACATTAACAAGTGTGATAGGTTCTCACAATTTTTGAATGATCGTCGAGTTGATGACTTAAGTTGTTCTGGTCCCCTCTTCATATGGCAAGGCCCGAAGTGGAATCATCTTCAAAAGGTGTATAAGAAGCTAGATAGAGTGGTTGGTAATCTGTTTTGGAGAACTCACTTTGAGGACGCTAAAGTGAGGGTTCTTCCTAGACATCACTCTGATCACAATCTTATTCTTGTGAAGACTTCAAAAAGTTCTGATCAATGGCAGGATAGACCTTTCAGGTTTATTGCCTCTTGGTTGGATCACCCCACCTTTAATGACTTAATGTTAGAAAAGTGGGATAAAAATGAAGAATTTACTCTGATGCAGAATGGATTTGTTCAACATCTTAGAAATTGGAATAAGGAGGTGTATGGTAACATAGGAAAGAGGAAGAATAACTTACTCAGAGATATTTCTTCGGTTCAGTTGCAAAGATCATATGAAGATTGTCAAAGCCTTCAAGATTTGGAGATGAATCTGCAAAACAATCTAGACTTAGTGCTGGAGGAAGAAGAGATGTTGTGGTTTCAAAAGTCCAGACATCATTGGATTGTTGATGGCGATAAGAATACTAGGTTTTATCATTTAAAGACTGTTATTAGAAGGAGTACTAACAAGATCGTTAGGTTGAAAAATGAGAACAACCAGTGGATCGAAAATTCTGTTGAGTTAAGGGAGCATGTTTGTAACTACTATAAAAAGCTTTTTAAAGAGGAGGTGGATGAGCGTAGATGGCTATCATCTACTAATAATTGGTTTACGTTGTCTCAGGAAGTTAAAGAGGATATGATCAAACTCCCACCATGGATGAGATTACAAAGCTCATGAGGAGTATGAATGCATTTAAAGCACCAGGTTTGGATGGTTTCCCTGCCATTTTCTTTCAAAGACAGTGGAATAATGTGAAGAACCAAGTTTTCAAAGCTATCTCTAATGTATGGCTAAACCCGAATTTGGTGGAGGACATTAATACCACATTATTGGTTCTCATTCCAAAAGTTAAGAATCCATATTGTGTATCTAAGTTCAGGCCAATTTCCCTCTGTCCAGTGTTATATAAGCTGTTGTCTAAGGTCATTGTTCAATGGTTGAAGCCTGTAATGGAAAAGCTCATCTCCCCATCTCAGGTTAGCTTTGTTCAACATAGACAAATACAAGATAATATTGTTATCGTTCAAGAATTAATCCATTCAATGCATGAAATGAGGGGTAGAAGAGCTTTCATGGCGGTGAAGATATATTTAGTTAAGGCCTATGACAGAATTTCTTGGAGGTTTCTTCGGAAGATTTTGGAGGAGATTCAACTTCCCATGCAGCTTATTAATTTGATGATGCATTGTGTTCAAACATCTAAGATCAATGTTTTATTGAATTATGGTAAAACAGAAAATTTTAGGCTTTCAAGAGGTATTAGGCAGGGAGATCCTCTCTCTCTTTACCTCTTTGTTATTGCCTTGGAAAAGCTAACTCACATCTTGAACACAGCTGTGGATGAAGGTCTTTGGAAACCAATTCGGGTTGGTAAAGATGGGCCCAACATTTCGCATATTGCTTTCGCGAACGATTTGATACTATTTATTGAGGCTAAGGAGGATCAGATGGAGCTTTTGCTGAAGTGTCTTCAGTTATTCGAAGATGTTTCGGGCCAAAAACTTAGCGTCGAAAAAACTAGTGTCTATTTTTCCAAGAATACAAGTGATGAGGTTATTGCTAGAATAATTTAGAGAAGCGAATTCAAGCATGTGAAGAATATGGGCAGGTATTTAGGGTCCATGATGCAGCATGGAAGAGCTTCAAAAGAGCTGTATGCTGGGATAGTTGATAAGATAAGAGACAAGATGAATGTTTGGCAGCAGCAAACTTTATCTTAGGCTGGCAGGATCACGCTTTCTCAATCGATTGTGGCAGCAATGCCTTATTTCCAAATGCAAAGCAGCAAGATTCCTATGTCAATCTGCAACGATATTGAGAGAATTCAAAGAGATTTCATTTGAGGTGACAAGGAAGGAAAAAGAACCAGTCATCTGATTAATTGGAGTACAATAACGAATCCAAATGAATATGGGGGGCTTGGCTTGAAGAAGTTATCAGTAATGAATGATGCGTTTATTGCTAAGAGGGTTTGGAGTTTCTTTAATAAAGCAGACCAGCTTTGGGTTCATGTTTTAAAAGTTAAGTATGAGTCGAGGATAAGAAGAGATGGTTGCTTTGTGGATTGTAATGGAGATTCTGCATTATGGAGGAATATGTGTAGAATTTGGAGGGAGATGGAGGGGAGGCTAAGATGGGAAGTTGGTAATGGTAAGGATATTTTGTTCTGGTATGATAATTGGCTGAACCTGGACCATACTTTGCAGGATTTAGCCAACAACACGATTTCTATTCCTAATGGTGATCTGCGTGTGGCGGATGTGGTTAAGCCAGATGAGGAATGGGATTTCGAGTCTTTAAGTATTTGGTTCCCTAAAAATGTCATTGATATTTTTCGTGGAACTCTTCCACCGTTGGGTGATGATGGACCTAATATTAAGAAGTGGGAGCTAGATGGGGATAATCTGGTTTCGGTCAAGGCCATTTACAAGGTTTTAGCTGGCCAAGAGCTAAGTGTGGATCTGTTTTGCGATAGATGGGTTAGATTGTGGAAATGGTGTGGTTCTTAGAAAATAAAAATACTCATGTGGAAAGTTTTTCATGGAAAGCTCCTAACTAGAAGTCGCACTGCTACTTGGGGGAATGGCATAGATATATGTCCGGTTTGTTTGAAAGACAATGAAACGTTACTGCATGCTCTTCGTGATTGCCAAGAAGTTAAAGCCATGTGGCTTAAATTTGTGCCTCCCTAAAGGATAAGCAATTTTTTTCTTGGAGATGTGGATCAATGGATATAGGTTAACTTAGATATAAAGATGAGAGGAAATGGAAATGATTGGCTTGATTATTTTTTTGTTATCTGCTGGAAGACGTGGATGTGGAGAAATGACCATGTGCATGGTAATGTTTTACCTTTGGTGACTGTGAGGGAAAGTACAATCTGTAATCTAGTTAGAGATATTAAGGATGCTTCGGTTTGTGCTCATGGAAATATGGCAGTAAAGAGGTCAATGCTAATTGATATTGCTTGGTAGTTTCCTGGTGATGGAGTGGTAAAGATCAATACAGATGGAGTTGCTAGGGGAAATCCTGGATTAGCTGCTTATGGAGGCTTGATCCGTAATTCCCAAGGGAGGTGGCTAGGAGGTTTCGCGTACAAGTTGGGCTTATTATGTTCTTCTTTCAAGGCAGAGCTTTGGGGTGTCCTTAGGGGTCTGGAATTGGCCTGGAATGAAGGAAACCGAAATATCATCATTGAAAGTGATTCATCTAGTGTGATCACTGTGCTTACCAGAAGTGGGGAAGCAGTCCGAGAGTGTCATTTGATTGCTCGCTTTCGGACATGGATTAATAAAAGTTGGTCAATGACTTTCATGCATACCTACAGGGAAGAAAATATTTGTGCTGATTGGTTGGAAAACTATATTATTGATATGGAAGAGCATATTCTGTATCAAATATGGAGAGATCTTCCCCCTGGTAGTCAGCATTTGCTTTTTGGTGATCTCACGCTGTGTGTAGATATAGGACAATGGTGTGTAGGAGTTAGGTGTTTGTTTTCTCTTTTGTTTTTTTGGGCTTAGGCCTTTTTATTACCAAAAAAAATGAGTCTAACCCTTTATAGTGTCAATAACTTTCTTTCAATATATTCTGAAACACGTAATCCGTCAATCTAATTCACATTCCATTAAGTCTTATTTCAACAATTTTTTTTTAGTCTTTTCTATAAGTGTTGTAAGTTTTTAAAATATTTGATATTACTTTTTTTCTTTTTTAGTCATCACTTTATTGTTTTCTTTTAAGAAGAATAAAATAAGCATATTAATTAGGCTTTAATGTTTTTATAGTGAATGTAGATAAGTTATCTATATTCGTTCCCAAAACGACGTCGTTTTGGATTGAAAAATTAAAAAAGAAAAAGAAAAAAACTATTATAACTTTGGAATAAATTATAATTACAAAAATACCTTAATTTTTGCCTCAAAAAAATGACGTCGTTTTGGACTCAATGTAAATAATACAAAAAGCCAACCCAATTAGTTAACTTTATAACATTGTTAGGTAGGAATTTAGACAAAGAAAGAAACTTCATAGAGGTCGAAATATGAGGAACTAGATACGCCTAGATACTTTTTTCTATGGATAAAACAAGATCGAATTGATAGAGGAAGCACCGTAAAGATGAATTAGCGGAGTTGGGGGCCGATACAATAAGAACTGCTTACTTACACGATGATAGAAAAGTTAGGAATCCACTTATGTAATAAAGTCGATCCCCTCCGGTTTTGAGCAGCGGTGTAGTATCAGATCCCAAAGATAGTAAGTCTTTTCTTTCTTATAAAGAAAAGTTTCTCTCAAAAATTCTATAGAAATTGATATATCATATATAAATATAAAAGTATATGATATATGAAATCGAGATAGTTACCTTTCAGAAAATGAGAATGAGAGTATGAGTGTCGATGCTTTATTCTTCTGAAGGTAGGAGAAAAGATAAAACTTTATTCAAGTTTGAAACTCATGTAATTAATCTCTTTTTTTTGTTAACTCCAGAAAAAAACGGAACACCGAAAGAATTGACTGCTGAGCCGTATGAGCCGGGAAACTCTCAAGTACGGTTCTAAGGAAAGGAATTGACTCACCTATTCCGACCGCGGAGAACAGGCCATTCGACAAGGAGATTCTGAAATTGCCGAGTCTTGGTTTGATCAAGCTGCTGAATATTGGAAACAAGCTATAGCTCTCACTCCCAGTAATTATATTGAAGCACAGAATTGGTTGAAGATCACAGGGCGTTTTGAATAAGAACACTCTGTTTATTATCTATATATTATATCTATAGATTATCTTTATTTTCTTTTTTTTATCTATTTTGTTTCTATTCTATAGAATTCTATATAGAATAGAAACAAAATAGAAATGAATTTATTTTTTTTTTTATAATTTCTATTTTGTTTATTCTATTTTATTTATTTTTATCTTTATCTTTAACTTGTTATAATTAATTGTTTGCGGTCCCTATATAGTAATAATAAAAATAAAATAAACCATTTCTATAGTAATAACCAATAAACTAATTTCATTATGCCCCCTAAAAAAAAATTCCATCTAGCAACTTTCTAGTGAAATCGAAATACAATACACCGTATTGCACAAAAAAATTATTTCACTTCAATACACAAAGCCAAGAAAACGTTTTCGAAGATAAAAAAAGGTCCATTGAGCGCCTCAATGTTATGTCATAATAGATCCGAACACTTGCCCCGGATTGACTTCCAGATCATAATTGTTCTAGTGAATCACTAAAGAAAATAGATTAAAGAAAATATAGAATAGATAGATGGGAGATAGAAAAGAGCAGAACTCAATATAAACATCTTTCATAAGTTCACTAATTATGTTTTCTGTTGGCGGGTCTCTTTGTATGTGTTGTCCGGAAAGAGGAGGACTCAATGATTATTCGTTCGCCGGAACCAGAAGTCAAAATTTTGGTAGATAGGGATCCCGTAAAAACGTCTTTTGAGGAATGGGCAAAACCCGGTCATTTCTCAAGAACAATAGCTAAGGGACCCGATACTACTACTTGGATCTGGAACCTACATGCTGATGCTCATGATTTCGATAGCCATACGAGTGATTTGGAGGAGATTTCCCGAAAAGTTTTTAGTGCCCATTTTGGACAACTCTCCATCATCTTTCTTTGGCTTAGTGGCATGTATTTCCACGGTGCTCGTTTTTCCAATTATGAAGCGTGGCTAAGCGATCCTACTCATATTCGACCTAGTGCCCAGGTGGTTTGGCCAATAGTGGGCCAAGAAATATTGAATGGTGATGTTGGCGGGGGTTTCCGAGGAATACAAATAACCTCCGGTTTTTTTCAGATTTGGAGAGCATCTGGAATAACTAGTGAATTACAACTCTATTGTACCGCAATCGGTGCGTTAGTTTTTGCAGCCTTAATGCTTTTTGCTGGTTGGTTTCATTATCACAAAGCTGCCCCAAAATTGGCTTGGTTCCAAGATGTAGAATCTATGTTGAATCACCATTTGGCAGGGCTCCTAGGACTCGGGTCTCTTTCTTGGGCGGGGCATCAAGTACACGTATCTTTACCGATTAACCAATTTCTAAATGCTGGAGTAGATCCTAAAGAGATCCCACTTCCTCATGAATTTATCTTGAATCGGGATCTTTTGGCTCAACTTTATCCGAGTTTTGCCGAGGGAGCAACTCCCTTTTTCACCTTGAATTGGTCAAAATACGCGGAATTTCTTACTTTCGTGGAGGATTAGATCCCATAACTGGCGGTCTATGGTTGACCGATATTGCACACCATCATTTAGCTATTGCAGTTCTTTTCCTGATAGCAGGTCACATGTATAGGACCAACTGGGGTATTGGTCACGATATAAAAGATCTTTTAGAAGCCCATAAAGGTCCATTTACAGGTCAGGGTCATATCATTATAGAGGTGCAAGTGCAAATATCATTTTGCGTGCTTTTCCTTCCTACCAAGTTTCCAGATCAAAGTAACAAAAATGAAGGTATTTTCTATTGCTATGTGGGTTCTGACAGTGATACTAGCTTTGGTTCCTATATGGGCATGGCGGATGCTGAACTCGTTGTGGCTTAGGCCAAAGAGGTTGGAAAGGGTTCTAAGAGCGCAAGGTCTTCAAGGCGATACATACAAGCTTTTCGTTGATAACACCAAGCAATTCTATATGCTGAAGATGCAACAAGAAGCCAAATCCAAATCCATTGGTCTCTCAAATATTGATGTTGCACCACAGGTTTTCTCGCCTGTTCATCAAACTGTCAGCAAATACGGTACGTTTCCCACTACCTTCATAGCTATAGCTTAATTAACCTCCTATTTTCTTCAAAAACTCGTGGTTTCGCAAATTATGAGTATACGTATAGAAATACACTACAAAACTATTAATTAATTAATAGAACTTTCACCTAACTATTTACATTTTTTTTTTTATTGAATCGATTCTGTTATACCCCCAGAGGTCAGATATATATAAAATATAGGGAGGAATATATTTATCATAAAAAAAATTTATCACTCTTACAATTAATTTAATTATAATTGATTTCTATTAATCTAATGGTTATAATTTGTTGAGATTTAATAATATTTATTAATTATTAATTCTCAATAAATTATAATTATTTGATTGACAAAAATTAATAGTGATTAAATTGATTGTAAAAATAGTAAACTTTTGATGATAAATATATAGGTTCTTATGAAATATTTTGAACCTTATCTTTTAACATGGTGTAAACTAAACAGTAGATCTCATCTAACCTATATTAAAATACCAAAAAGTTTGGCTTAGGTCTGTTAATCTATTTAATTTTATCAAGTTTTCAATACTTATAAAAAATTATAAAAATAAAATAAAATAATATTATTTTATTAATTAAATTATTTAAATATTTATTTTATTTTAATTAAAAATGAATAATATGATATTGATCATTTGGTAGGCTTATAGGTCAATTATTGTAAAAATAAGTCTATAACTTATTTTTTAAATAAGTATTTAAGATCGGACTTTATTCTAATTTACTGAATCTATTAAACTAGACTTGACCCCATGTAGATCAGTTCATAGGCTCCTAGTAGGCTGTTTGATGGCTATTTTTTTAAATATTGTAGAGGTTTTTGACACGGAAATATTTTTTATGCAGGATCACCCAATGATTTGGTGCTCCCTTTCATAACACTAATTTTTTCTTTCCCTTTTTACTCTTGTTATTTTTCTTCTTTTTCAATTTTACCCTCTCATTTATACTAGGGACCACATAAAAAATGGTGGTCCCGGTCCACAATAAATTCTCTCTTTTTTTGACACATACAAATGACCGTCAACGTTATTCATCCTTTAATTTTTATCAAATTTTGTCTAAGAAATATATTACAGAAATATATCATAAATATGTTTGACGTGGCCTTCATGTGTTGAGTTTTGACACTTCAATTCAATAATGAGCAATGATTTCTTCCTTCTTTGTATAGGGAGCTTCAATTCAATGGCCTTCATGTTTAAAGGAAAATTAGAAATACTAAACGTATTTTGGCAGGGGTGTCTGTTGAGATTCATTCACGATTTTGGTTTCTTGAAAAGCTGTATATTTAAAAAATCATTCCTTAATTCAAGTATTATTTTACTAGGGAGCTTCTTTGGTGTACTGGCATAAATATTTGTTTAGACATAAGTGTCATTTATTCTGTAAAAAAAAAAAAAAGTGTTATTTATTTTTATTTGGCCCCTTAATTTGAAAAGGAAGTGACGATGGTAGGGGTGCTATAGTTTCTTATCTTTTCCTGTCTAATTGTCTTATAGATTAAAACAGATATTGGATTGGAGGAGTTTATATTATCAGATGTGAGCACCAAACATGATATAAACTTGATGCCAATGTTAAATAACATATATATAGATATTAAATCCGAGCTAAGTTGTTAAAGCCTTTTTGAACAATTTCTGATAACTATCGGATGTGCAGGCAAGAATTCTTTTTTATGGGAAGGTACAACACCAAAGGTGATCATCACGGACCCAACGCAAACCAAACAAGTCTTTAACAATATGCAGGACTTCACGAAACCCGAGTTAAATCCTTTTGTAAGGTTTTTCAGCACCGGCTTAACACAATATGAGGGTGAGAAATGGGCTAAACATCGAAAGATTATCAACCCAGCATTTCAGTTGGAAAAATTGAAAGTAAGGTTATTGCTTTAATATATTCTTGCTCCTTGTAATCAAGTTCTAATTTTTCTTCATCTAATATGATTTACTTAGAAAGAGAGCGAGTTTGGAGCAGTGATAAAAACTGTTATTTTGTGACCGAAAAGTCATAGATTCAAATTCGATAACAATCTCTTTGTAAATGTGACATGTTAAGACCGTGTATAAAGATTGCCTTTATTCTTACTCTTGTCAGTATGGGTTTAAAGAAGTTTAAATTTTTAGATTTAATAGTCACGACTTCAATCTTTACGGGATATATTAAAAAACTATAATATAAAATTATTAATATAATTTCGCCTGATAATTTATGCATTTAGGTTGAATTAGTTGTTCATAATATGATGTATTTCACACTTATTTACAGAATATGCTACCAGCATTTTCTCAAAGCTGCAATGATATGATTAGCAAATGGAAGGGAACGTTGTCATCAGATGGAACAAGTGAGATTGATGTTTGGCCTTTCCTTCAAAATTTGACTTGTGATGTAATTTCTAGAGCAGCATTTGGAAGCAGCTATGCAGAAGGAACAAAAATATTTCAACTTCTGAAAAGGCAGGGATATCTTTTAATGACAGCTAAGCATACGCACATTCCAATGTGGTGGTAAGTCTATACTTGATTTTGGTAGGACAGCACAAAACGGGCCAACTCAGTTCAATCCGTCTCAATTTGTTTGTAACTCGAAAAAAATGAGTCAGGTTATGATTGATTCGAAAAAAAAAAAAAGAGCCAAAAAATTCAACTCAACCCGACCCGAATTAGATTAAGGTAACTCGTGGGTTGACTCAAAAAAAGAGGGGGAAAATTAGCCTAAAAAATGAAAAAAACATGATAATTGAAGATAAAAAAAATTAAAGCTTAAAAAAAATAATATGATATAAGATAATTAAAATTGCTAAACATAAACTTACATCAATTTTTTTTCCCACAGATTTGGCCTTATTATTCTTTTACATTTTTTAATAAAAAAAGAATAACTCGCGAACTGACTTATCTGATCTGTGGGTTGACTCAATTTTTCTCGAGCTGACTCAAATTGTCAGCTCATTTTTGCCGTATCTAGATTTTGATATACTTGACAACTAAGTTAGTGATCATGTTCTAGTTTTACATGAGTAAACTCACCATGAAGTTCATAAAGGAAACAAAACTTATTACAATTTATTGCTAGGGAAATTAGTTTCTTATGTAACAAAAGGTACGAAGTTGTTTGCTATGTTTATATTCTAATATGGACATAACCAAAAGGTACTTAGAAAGCTTGTACCTAGCATTAGCCTATCAATATCACATTTTACATGAGATTGATGTCTACAAGTCCATGATCTCTGTAGTCCGAAGCATCTCATGAAAGTTCAAAGAACCATTGGACCCAAGATGTCCAAGTGTTTAAGATATAACATATAAACTCTTAATTATTAACAATTTTGCATAAGGATCTTGAATAATTATTACGTGCATGCAGATTTTGATTTACCGTATGACTCTTACCAAGATATTTGATATCTAGTTTTCAAAAAGATCTAAGAAATTAAAGAGATATGGCATACCAAATGACTCATATGAATATAACAATCATTGGTTCAAGTAAAAAAGAATTTGTTCCTCTTAATCAGAGGTTTTAAGTTCAAGTCCCAATAATAAAAACAAAAGAAAAGTGTGTATCATTTTAAAGGATATAAAGTTGTGTCATTTTAAGTGAGAGAAATAGATAAATCATGGGAGAGAGAATAAGAGAAAAAAGTTTTAAAAATTTAGGTCCCACAATCTTTGTGAGAGAGAAAGGATGTAAGGTGTGTCATTTAAAATGACACACCTTTTTTCCTAAAAACAATAGTCCTAGGAGAGCCACTCCTAATATAGGTCCGACAATACATGAATCGGGCTAATCGGTAAATCTATTGGGAAACCAAAAAAATGACTTATATAAGAGTTGCTACCGCAAAGATCAAGTTATTATATAGAGTATTAACCTATGTTAATTGCAAACAAATTTAACACTCATAGGTTAGTCCATTCTTTCATAATTAACATCACTAGACATATATGATTCTAGGCTTCTACCAACAACCACCAATAGGAGGATGAAGGAAATTGAAAGTGATATACGTGATTCTCTTGAGGCTATCATTAAAAAACGAGAGAAAGCTACGATGAATGGCGAAACCACCACCAGTGATGATTTATTAGGCCTACTTTTGGAATCAAATCAATTTGAAAACCAAGGACGTGAAAACGGTAAGACTCTTGGAATGACCAGACAAGAAGTAATTGAGGAATGCAGGCTATTCTACCTCGCGGGCCAAGAGACCACTTCAGATTTGCTGGTTTGGACAATGGTGTTATTGGGTAAATATCCTGAATGGCAAGCACGTGCAAGGCAAGAAGTTTTGCAAGTTTTTGGCAACCAAAATCCAAACTTTGATGGGTTAAGTCGCCTTAAAATTGTATGTATATCACATGGTTTCATTTTGATTATTATTATCATTATTGTTAGGGAAAAATGTTTATCCTTTTAAATGACACAACTTATATCCTTTCAGAGGTGGGACCCACACTTTTATTTTTTTTGTCAACTCTTTCTCCTATTTATCTATCTCTTTCTCTCTCTTAAAATGACACAACTTTACATCATTTAAAATGACACACACTTTACCCTTATTATTATTAAGGGTCAGTATCATTTTACATCGGTATAAGTTACACTTTCATTCTTAGTCATTAATCTTATTTATATCTAACAGTTGTGATTCATTAAATATGTGAGCTGTTAGATGTAATGATCAAGATTGAGTGTAAATTTTTTTATTTTTACACTACTGTAAAAGTAATCTTCCCCTATTATTATTATAACCCCTTTTGGTGCTAACTTCTGCCTCATTTCCATAGGTTATCATGATTTTATATGAGGTTCTTAGGTTATACCCACCTACAGTTTACTTCAATCGAGCTCTTCAAAAGGCTGTGAAACTTGGAAACTTGTCACTACCCGCTGGAGTACTTGTTTCCTTACCAATACTTTTGATTCACCAGGATCATGATATCTGGGGTGATGATGCAAAGGAGTTCAAACCTGAAAGGTTCTCTGAAGGAATTGCAAAGGCAACTAAAGGCCAAGTTTCGTTTTTTCCATTTGGATGGGGTCCTAGAATATGCATTGGGCAAAACTTTGCCTTATTGGAAGCCAAGATAGTATTGTCATTGCTTCTGCAAAACTTCTCATTTGAGCTTTCTCCAGCCTATGCTCATGTTCCTACCACTCTGCTTTCTTTGCAGCCAAAACATGGGGCACATATCATTTTACGTAAATTGTAATATCAATCATATCTAGCACTTGGATTGGATTGAAAACTATTTTTTAAGATCCAGTAATGCTTGTACGTTCACAATTAGCTACTATTTGCCTCAATCAATAAATACATTTCGTACGTACAATTGAGTTACAATTTCACTGTGAAGATATTGTTTGTTCCAAAATTCTATACCATAGTTTATAGGGTAATCCTTGGGGTTAATTTGGTGGACTTTAAAATCAAGCTAGTGCGGATGTATGTTTACCAGTAGAGAGGTAAACATGTCATATTCATGCACCATAGCTCTGGAGTTTGAACTGGCTTCGTACCTGGTCATAGCAAAACATGTCCTATTCATGAAAGAATATCGTTTGGGAGTTTGGTAAAGGAAAAAAAAAAAATTATCCAAAAATCACATTATCAGAAATGTGATAGAAAAATAAGATTTTTGGAAATGTGACTAAAAAGTTATTTGGTAAGCCAAAATTTTACTGAAAATATTAGATGAAATTTACCAAATCTATGTTTGGTTGATTATAAAATATAACTGAGAATTTGGTGTGATATTATAAATATGGGTTTAAGTTTTCTTATGTTGTAGGATTGTAGGAGAGAAAAAAAGTAGAAAGAAGTTAAATGTGGGTCCCATATTTTATATTAAAAAAGAAAAGAAAAATTAATTGGCACGGAAAACGAATTTGTGTAGGAAAATGATTTACTCTCATGTAGCATGAGAGTATTATTTTCCTATAAATATACCCTCACTTTGATATTTTGTTCAACCACTTTGGTAGGGTTATTTTTGTCACATTTTTCAAAGATGCAATGTCTTGTCACCTTTTTTTTCAACCCCTTTTCCAGCAATTCAACAATACCACTCTCTGCGTGGTATTCTAAACAATAATTTTTATCCAAGTTTTACACATAAAACGGATTACCAGCTATCTCACTTTATTGGATATCCAAAAAAAAATTCCTACCAAACACCCCCTTACTTGCCAGCGAATGAGATGCTCTTTGGCTAAGTGTTGAAGAAATTGCCAATGGTTCATGATCCAAACCTTCAAAATGGTATATGCAAAGGATATATATAGTAGTTGTTCACCATTAATATATTAAAATTTAAAATGTCTATGGTCAATCATTTTCAAATCTATAGGATTAAGAAATTGTTGCTTCTTGAACTACGGATCCACCACTTGCAAGCATACTGTCCAAAGTTATCTATTCTTTTGGCTATAATAATCCAAAATTGTTGTCAAGAAGAAAGGTTGTACTAGCCACTAGGATTGTTTACTCTTTCATGGAATGAAGATTAATTAACCTACAACTAAAGTATTAATAAACAGTACTAGGATTGATTAAAGAAAGATAGTAGAAGATAAGATATAGCCTTCCCATAACTGCCATGAATAATTAAACAATGCAAGAAATCACTGTCCAATTGGTCGGTTCACTTTCAATGTGAAAGGAAATCCTCCAAAAATAAACAGTAATAATAATGAATTAATTTCTTTCTATGCTTCGATACGTAACTGAAGCCAATAAGTTTGTGGCTATATATAATAAAAGTTTTATTAATCTCATGTTAAAAAAGAGATAGTTATCTCATGTCATAGAGACAAACTAGTGGGCTCCCCATCTGAAAAAAGAAAAGAAAAAGAAAAAGAAAAAGGTGACACAATTATCGAAGAGTGTGTAGTAGAGAAAACTTATATCATATAACATAAGAATAGTTTTTCTCATATATATAATAAAGGTCCATCCGAAAATTGTAATCTATTGTAATTGTATTCTTTGTTATCCTGTTTGAAAATAGTTTTTCAACTCTTCCTTCGGAAATCCGAATAAACTAAAAATTATTACTGCTTGCTAAATCCTTAATAATATGAGCGTGTCATAAAATTTAATTTAGAGAGTATAACTTAAAATTTAATATAATTTAAATTGTATCATATGTACTAATATAGACATAACGTCCATAAATAAACAAACAAACAAACAAGGAAAAAACCACGTCCCGCATATTGAGTAAAGAAGGGAGCTAACGGTAAGAGAAAATTATTATTATTTATTAATGGACTAAGCTGTGCTCTAATAAATAAATGAGCTTGAAATCATATCAAAATGCGTTCAATTTATTATATTTAGAGAGAAAGAATTTTATTGAAAAGCCTTCTTATATGACATATTGCTAGAATGGTAATTGGATCTCTCGCATAAATGTTTTGGTATTGCAAATTGGCTATGCTTTTGAGAGAAGGGGACAGGATTTTACCGACAAACAATATGAGATAATATTTTAAACTTCTGCAAATATTGGGGCACTGATCCTATCCAAAGGAGGGCCCCCATATGAATATACATATTGATAATCATTAATTTATTTGAAGCCAAACCATTCGAATCAGTGGATAAATCAGAAAGAAATTACAATTAGTTTAGTGTTAAAGGGATTCCGGTAATTTATATTAGGTTTTTTATTCAATTCTCATTGTATAAAAAAATAAAAAATAAAATATTTTTCCCAATCTAATCCTTACTGATCACTATTAGAAAATGTATTTTTTTTTACGGAAATAAAGCCGTCGAATATAAGATCGTGGGAACAATTTTTTCGACGGAAATACAAATTCCGTCGGAAAATTTCGACGAAATAATTTCTGTGGGCAGTTTCGACGGAAAAATAATTCTGTCCAAAATTTTCGACGAAAAATGAATAAAATTCCGTCTAAAAATCTTGTCTCAATTTGTGACAATAAATTCCAAAAAATTTCGACAGAAAATAAATGAAATTCCGACGAAAATTGTTGTAATGGTTTTCGACGGAAAACTGATTCCGTAAAAATTTTCGACAGAAATTCTGTCAAAAAATTTTGTAATGGTTTTCGACGGAAAACTGATTCCGTCAAAAAATTTCGACGGAAAATCAATGAAATTACGTCGAAAAATCTTGTATTAATTTTCGACAGAAAATAAATTCCGTCGAAAGTTTTTGACG
This sequence comes from Gastrolobium bilobum, assembly GCF_033153095.1. Lineage (NCBI taxonomy): Eukaryota > Viridiplantae > Streptophyta > Magnoliopsida > Fabales > Fabaceae > Gastrolobium > Gastrolobium bilobum. The sequence goes on along the minus strand of NW_026898003.1, from coordinate 125,985 downwards.
AAAAATGAATAAAATTCTGTCAAAAAATCTTGTATTAATTTTCGACAGAAAATAAATTCCGTCGAAAGTTTTTGACGAAAAATGAATAAAATTCTGCCAAAAAATCTTGTATTAGTTTTCGACGAAAAACAAATTTCGTCGAAATTTTTTAACAGAAAATGAATAAAATTTCGTCAAAAAATTTTGTAATCATTTTTTACAAAAAATGAATTAAATTATGTCAAAAACTATGGCCTTAATTTTCAACGAAATTGCTTTTTTGTCAAATTTTATTTTAATTTTGCTCTACAAAATTAATACCTATTTATCTTTTGCACTTGATTAACAAATATAAAAACAGTAAATAATATATCAAATTCATATTGATCTTAATATAATTATGTGTACAAAAGTCTCTGTTATATACAAATGAAAAAAGTCTTTGTCCATGTCATATACATCCAAACAAGATACAAAATTCATATTGATTTCTTTTTCTTTTATTTTTTTTAAAAAATTTCGACGGAATTGGTTTTCCGTCGAAAATTTTCGACGAAAACCAAATTCCGTCGAAAAGTCAAGAAAATATGATTTCTTTTTCATTTTTTTTTTTAAAAAGTTTTCGACGGAATTGCATTTCCGTAAAAAATCTTCGACGGAATCCGAATTCCGTCGAAAAGTGAAGAAAATATGATTTCTTTTTGTTTTATTTTTTTTAATAAGTTTTCGACGGAATTGATTTTCCGTCAAAAATCTTCGACGGAATCCGAATTCCGTCGAAAAGTGAAGAAAATATGATTTAATTTTCATTTATTTTTTTAAAAAAGTTTTCGATGGAATTGATTTTCCGTAAAAAATCTTCGACGCAATCCGAATTCCGTCGAAAAGTCAAGAAAATATGATTCATTTTTCATTTATTTTTTTTAAAAAGTTTTCGACGTAATTGATTTTTCGTCAAAAATCTTCGACGCAATCCGAATTCCGTCGAAAAGTCAAGAAAATATGATTCATTTTTCATTTATTTTTTTTAAAAAGTTTTCGACGGAATTGATTTTTCGTCCAAAATCTTCGACGGAATCCGAATTCCGTCGAAAAGTCAAGAAAATATGATTTCTTTTTCTTTTATTCTTTTAAAAAAAAATTCGACGGAATTGATTTTCCGTCCAAAATCTTCGACGGAATCCGAATTCCGTCGAAAAATCAAGAAAATATGATTTATTTTTCATTTATTTTTTTAAAAAATTTTCGACAGAATTGATTTTCCGTCCAAAATCTTCGACGGAATCCGAATTCCGTCGAAAAATCAAGAAAATATGATTTGTTTTTGTTTTATTTTTTTTTTAAAGTTTTCGACGGAAATTATTTTGCGTCAAAAATCTTCGACGAAATCCGAATTCCGTCGAAAAATCAAGAAAATATGATTTATTTTTCATTTATTTTTTTAAAAAACTTTTCGACGGAATTGAATTTTCGTAAAAAATCTTCGACGGAAACCGAATTCCGTCGAAAAATCAAGAAAATATGATTTCTTTTTCATTTATTTTTTTTAAATAGTTTTCGACGGAATTGTACTTCCGTAAAAAATCTTCGACCGAATTAAAATTTCGTCGAAAAGTGAAGAAAATATGATTTCTTTTTGTTATATTTTTTTAAAAAGTTTTTGACGGAATTGATTTTTCGTCAAAAATCTTCGACGGAATCCGAATTCCGTCGAAAAGTGAAGAAAATATGATTTCTTTTTGTTTTATTTTTTTAAAAAGTTTTCGACGGAATTTATTTTCCGTCAAAAATCTTTGACGGAATCCGAATTCCGTCGAAAAACCAAGAAAATATGATTTATTTTTCATTTGTTTTTTTTAAAAAAAATTCGACGGAATTGAATTTCTCTCAAAAATCTTCGACGGAAACCGAATTCCGTCGAAAAATCAAGAAAATATGATTTCTTTTTCTGTTATTTTTTTCAAAAGCTTTCGACGAAAATCATTTTTCGTCGAATATCTTCGACGGAATACATTTTTCGTCGAAAAAGTTTCGACAGAATCAATTTTCCGTCAAAAGTTTTTGACGGAATCTATTTTCTGTCAAAAAATTCAACGATAAACGAATTCTGTCGAAAATTCCGTCAGTAATTTCCATGGAATTTTTTTCCGTCGAAAATAATGACTTTTCTAGTAGTGGATGATGTGTTTTTATTGAGAATTTGATTTTGATAAATTTTTAAAATAAAAAGATTCTAAACTGTATTTAATGAGTTTGACATGTTAATATCATCAAACTAATTATATAATAAGAAAGAAATTATTAAATAATTATATAAGAAATTCGTATACTAACAATATATTAAAATTAAACTATCATTAATTATAATTGTATGTTAATTGGATAATTGGTTCTTTAATTTCTCTGCGGAGCAATTTGTTGAATTACTAAATTTCTTTCTTGAATTGCGATATGCGTGTAATGTTAAAGTATATGATTAGCATAGAATATATAATTAAGGTTAAGTGCATCCCAACAGTGAAGACTTCGTATATATAAGAATTTGTCAAAAATCATTGCGGGAATATTCATAGGAACTACCTCTTACTATTTATTTTATTATTATTGAATTAAAATCAAATTAACTGTTATAAAATAATATTAAATAAAAGTTGTTGATTAAATTTCGATCTAATGATAATAAAGTTTATACTCAGAAGTAGTAAAATAAAATTGTAATAAATATAACCTTTCAATTTTTAAAATAAATATATTTTTTCCAAGAATGAAGATGCTAATTTTTTTTTTGGACTATCAGTTTATTTTTTGAAATAAAAAATTAATTAATTTTATCAAATGTAATTTTAAATATTTTAGTTTTTCATATTAAATTTTGGCTTTAATATTTCTATAGCGAATGTAGATAAGTTATCTACATTCGCTTCCAAAACGACATTGTTTTGGATTGAAAAATTAAAAAATTATAACGAAAAAGATTATTATAATCCTGAAATATATTATAATTACAAAAATAACGTGATTTCTACCTCAAAACAATGTCGTTTTGAGCTTAATGTAGATAAATTATCTACATTGACTGTAGAAAAAGCGAACGCTTAAATTTTTTAAAAAAAATTGGGAAATATTATCTCGTAGCTCCCAAATAGCGCAAAGACGATTTTGTCCATCATTTTTTGATCGATACCAACTTAAGTTATGGACTGGAGTACAAGTTTGACCAACCCACCGAAGGTAGGTCCAAGATTTTTATACTTTTCTTACTTTAATATCCGTCATTTAAGTATTAAAAAAACTTTAATTCAAGAAAAAAATATTTATATATAAACAATTTCTTTCTCAGTCATTATGAAAATATTTTTATAAATTTATCACTCTTTTATTGCACTTTCTCGTTTTAACTATTAAAATCTAGATTTTAAAGTTTCTGTAGTTATTTTAGATAACTTTATTTAATATTCATCAAAATATATATCAGAATTTATGTGAAGAGAAGAGAAAAAAAAATAGACCCCACACATATTTTTGTGTGTATTTTGGTAAATATTAGATAAAGTTATCTAAATTAACTTTAGAAACTTTAAACTCATTAAAATAACTACATAATAAGAATAAACTCTAAAAAAATTAATATTCTTATTTTAAATTTTTTATAACAATTAATATTTTGATAAAAAATTTAATTTTTTTATATAAGTGATGATTTTATCTATTACACATACATATAAAAGAATAAATCTCATTTTTTTCTATCTTTCTCCTCTCTTCTTTTTCTTCTTCCTTTTTTTTTTTGGTAAATGTCTATCTTTCTCTTTTACTCATAGGACCCGTCCCGATCCACTAAGATATGTTTATTGAAGATAAATTTATTTTTTATTTGTAGAAAAGACCTTCACCCCTAAAAAATATATATTATCCTATTTGTTCTTTGAACAATATCTTTCCATATATTATTATTACATTTGTAAAATTCACTGTTATGGTTGTAACATTATTGAGTTACGATTGTAGCATTAATTAACAATCATCAATATTACAATAATAATTATCTTTTTTTTTGGTAAGACAACAATAATAATTATCTTTAATACTATAATCGGAACAATCTGATTAGATGATTGATGAAAAGAAGAAGATATAAGTATAAGTATATATAGTAGAGAGTAGAAAAGGACTTTGAGAAAGCCAAGTTGATGGCCAAGTGGCAACGTGATGCAACCATGTCGCTTTCAGTTTTAATTCCTAAGGATAAAGATTAGTTGTTAGTCGTACTATAATTATTTATTTATCACTAATAATCTTCGATAAGTCTAGAGGATATTAAGGTTAGTGGCATTTTCGTAATTCCAAATTGATTCTGCCAATATTAAATTGAAAATCTTGTTAATTATTATAGAATCAATTTTATCATTTCAAAGTTATCATCAAGATTTCAAAATAGGATACAATCGCAATAGCCTCACGTGAGGTAATCCAAAATTTAAAAATTTGATCACGGTTATAAATTATTTATTTTAATTTATATGAAATATGAATAACATAGAAACAATATTAATTAAAGATATGGTAATAAATAATATTAAATAAATGAGAAGATGAGATATGCATAAAGAGGGTTACGTGTGCTTCAAGCCAAAACCCACAAAACCCCCTTCGCAACCGTTTTTGTTTCTCTCTCACACACACTCTTTCTCTCAGATTCTCAATTTATTTTCCTTTGAATTTTGATTGCTTTCTAGGACCTCGTATTTTGCAAGGAAACGAGGAACCGGTTGGGTTTTTGAGGAGAATTACGTCATGAGATTTATTGAATGAGTTTATTGGTTGAGGAAAAAGAAAAAGAAGAACAAAGGAACAGTGATAGAAGAAGATGCAAAAGTCCTTCAAAGATTCCCTCAAAGCTCTTGAAGCTGACATTCAGTTTGCCAATACTCTGTAATTCCCACTACCCTTTTCTCTGTCCAATATCAACCAATAATTTTTATTTTTTTTATAATAATGCTGAATTTTGAATACTGACCTTTTCAGAAATTCTGGATTTTCCAAAAAGATGCTATTTTTATTTCAGTTTTTTAATTGGGGTTGTGTGTAGAAATTTTTTTGCATGTTTTTTTCTTTTGGGAAATGATTAGTGCGTTATGATGGTGGAAACCTTTTAGTCTGTGTTATGTAGTTCTGAACTCTGTTTTGTTCTGCTTGTCCAAATTGCAGGCATCCTTGTCATTTCAGAATTTTTTGGTTTTTATTTTCTTTTTCTTTTTTAATTTTTCACCGATTACTAAGCGGTGGTTGTAGAAAGTTCAATGAAGAACACCTGAATGGGACTTAATTAGAGAAAAAAGGTTGGGTATGTGTGTGTTTATTTCAACCCCTGGTTTCTTAGTATGTTTTGCTTTCATTTTGGAAGACCCTGGTAAGATATCTGAAGTGTATCTTTTTAATATATTTTTTTTCATGATTTTAATGGTGGTAGGTGTTTTTTGTCCAAATTTATGTATACAAATAAACTCACTCATGCTTGGGGATAAGGCTCTATAAAATGACAGTGTCACTCCTAATTTTCAGTTTAATTTTATTTTAATGTCATGGCCATCAATTTTTGTTTGAATACTAATGTATGAGACTTCTGTTTGGGGCACATTAACATGAGATAAGTTTACAGGGGAATTTAAGATGCATCCATATGAAGGCTATAAAGAAGCTTTTGTGTAGCTATTATACATTTTATAAGCCTGTGAAATTCTTGTATGAATTTTCGTTATATTGAAATTTTCTCAACCTAAACATGAAAACTTTTTATTGCATAATTTTTTTAACCAATTCATTGTGCAAAACATGTTCTGGTACAGAGCTACTGATTATCCAAGAGAATGTGATGGCGCCTGCTTGCAAATGAGATTGTCTTATAGCCCAGCTGCTCAATTTTTCCTTTTTCTGGTTCAATGGACTGATTGTCATCTTGCTGGAGCCTTGGGATTGCTAAGAATTCTCATATACAATGTACATTAACTGCCCCCTACTCTATTTATACACTTCCTATATCCTTTACCTTTGAATGGACCACTATAAAACTGTAATCCATAATCAAATATGATAGTGTATGCGAATGCTGCCATTTCATTGTCAAGCTTGTAATAAATAAGTGTTGGGATTGTTGCAGGTATATGAGGATGGTAAGACAACCATGTCCATATATGAAAGAAGAGCTAGTCTGAAGGAGTTCTATGGTAAGGGAATAGTCATATTGAAATAAAACAGTGAACTTTGAAACCATGCGAGGGCGAGCCTCGCAGCAGCGGTATGTTGCTCCTTGTGACCATAGTCACAGGCTCGTATTTGGAAAATAGCCTCTTTGCAAAACAATGCAAGGATAAGCCTGCATACAATCGACCCTCATCCCTACCCTCACAAGTTGGGGAATCTTGTGCACCGAGATTTGCCCGTTTGACTTTGAAACCTTTCCATGTCTTCGTAACTTAAATGGTTTTTTTGCTCTCCTTTAGAAAAGTGGCTCACATTCCAAATGTGGTTGCTTTTTCGCTCTCTAATAACAGGTGTGATCTTTCCCTCTTTATTACAACTCCAAAGAGGAATCACTGATGTAGAAGACAGGAAACAAAAAGAGTTATGCAATACAAAGTACAAGCCAAAAGATATGATAAGAAAAGGAAAACTATCTGAAATTGATATAGAGAGAGAAGAAGAATGTGGTATTTGCATGGAGATGAACAACAAGGTTGTGTTGCCCATGTGCAACCATTCATTGTGTATGAAATGCTACAGAGACTGGTGAGCAAATTGTGATTTATAGTTATATTATGGTCTGAATCTCATATATTATCTCCCCAACCCTTGTGCAGACTTGAATCAGTGATGGAGAAAATACTTATAATGACAAAGTAGTAATAAAGCTAAGACAATTTTAAGATATTAAGCATCTAGAATTGGGGTTGTATTTATTTTAGGCAACTAAATATGAAAGAAAAGAGCTACCATTAGTCAAAAGGTACAAATAGTTTTTCAATTTCATATATTCCATTGGAAGAAGATTAGATTCATCCTAATGAAATTTTTTAACTGAGCAGAAATATTAGGCTTCTGAATTATTTCTAAGATGTTTCCAAATGTGATTAATTCATTGGCATAGCTATTCTGCTGTCATTGTCTTCACTTCTCAGGATTAAGTTTTTGCTGTTGGTTTAGGCATGCACGATCTCAATCTTGCCCTTTCTGTCGGGACAGTCTTAAAAGAATAAACTCTGGTGACCTCTGGATCTGCATGAACAGCAGTGATATAGATGACTTGGCTTCAATCAACAAGGAGAATTTAAACAGGCTATTTATGTACATTAACAAATTGCCTCTGATGGTGCCAGATCCTATATTCATGTCTTATCCTAAACACTTTTGAGTTCCTTTTAGTGAACTCTGGTGACCTTTGCACATACATGAGCAGAAGCGAGATAGTTGACTTGGCTTCAATCAACAAGGAGAATTTAATTTAGCTGCATTGACAAGTTGTCTCTAATTGTGTCACATCCTATATCCAAGTCTTATTCTCAGCACTTTTGATCTCCTTTTTGTGAATACTTCAAATTTCGTTTTGGTTTTGATCTTCAGTTTGTGTTGAGTTATTCAAACTGCAAATGCATGTTGCTTCCTTTAAAAAAAAAAAAAAATTCACTCCCCTCAACTTGTAAGTATAGAGGACGGAAAATCTTTATACACAGCCTTTGTTGCTAACATGTTGCATTTGTAAATACATGTTGCCTTCATATTCAAATAATATTTTCATTCCAGTCCAAAAGTCCTAGTTCATCTGAAATGCTGGCAGTCACATTTATGCTGCACCCTTAGATTTTGGTTTTAGATTTGTCTTCCAGTTTTCTTTCTGCTAGTAGTTAAAGGCAATGTCCATGTACTCCGGACAATGTTTACACAATTCAAGACTATTGTAAATACTGATTTCTGATACACAATTTTGTCCATAAATTCTATCTTATTAATGGATCAAATGCTAATAACTTCTGTTCTTTATAATGATAATTTTTCTTACCATTTTGAGCTTCATACCAAGGCTGAGTTCTCTATCCTCTGCTCTCTTTCATTCCCTCCCCAACAATTTTACTCTACACTCACACGTTACACAATTTTGCTGCCCCCTGTTAATTATTTTTTTGTCCATACACCACTTACGTAATGCACACTTAAAATATCACCCATTTTTTCAGTTCCCACACCATTAAAGCATTGTAGCACATACTCCTCAGACAAAAGCACCTCTTCTCCTGCACATCATGACACTATAGCCTATACCCAATGTTGAGAATTCAATTGTGAATGGTAAAGTTTCGCATTATGAAGGAATGAACTAAGCATATAAGTTAAAAGGGATCATAAACCTAATGTTTTAGGTTTTGGGTTGAGATATAATGTTAAGCTTACTTATTGTGATGTACTGCAATTAGGGATATAAATGTGTTAGGTCAGACTAGGGTTTAATCTAAATAAGCCAGGTTTATGTAAAATATTTTAGTCTGACCTGGTATATTTGTCTGGTGTAAGCTAATTATAAGTCCGACCTGATCTATATTAAAAAATCAAAACATTTGGCTTAGGCCTATTAGCCTACTTAAGTTTATTAAACCTTCAATATTTATCAAGAATTTAAAAAATAAAAATATAATTTTTTAATTAAAATTATTTAAATATTTATTTTATTTTAATTAAAATAAATAATACAATATAGGTCGGTCTGTAGACTTATAAACCTTGTAAAAGTAGACCTATGGTATGTTTTCTAAACAAATGTTTTTTTAAGGTTTAAATATGTTCTATTTTAATGAAATATTAGGTTAGACCTGAGGCCCTTAATAGACCGCATTACCTATTTGCATCCCTAAGTGTTGCTTAGCCCATTTGACGATAATTCTTATACGGTGAGCTCTCTTCCTTATCCAACAGTGATATGAGAGTCTCCTGGCTATAAAATTCACAAGGCTTTGTGGGGACTAGGGAGTTTGGCGTTTGGTAGAGGAAAAAAAAAATTATCTGAAAATCACGATTTTCATAAATATAGTGGAAAAATGAGTTTTCTGGGAATGTTACCAAAAAGTTGTTTGGTAAGCCAAAATATCCCGGGAATATTGGACTGATTTTCTTGATATTATATTTGGTTGTGTTAAATTTTCCCTTGCAATGGGAATCTTAGAATACCACCCCTGGGTGGTATTCTTGGATGGTCTTTTCATAAAATTTTACACACAAAATAAAATCTTGGGAAAATCAGATTCCTAAGAAATTTTTAGAAATCTCGTATCAAACGTGGGTAAATAAGATTACCAATCTCAGTTTCTCTGGAATTCTAAAAAAAAACTTCTACCAAACACCATATAGTGATTTTGCCCAAAACTAGCCGTTATAAGCTTTCTGTCGCGTAGGGAATTGATTTCCATGATTGGGGAATTGATTCCCAAAACCTTTCTAATGTGAGGGAATCGATTCCCAACCTATTTCAGGTTGGAAATTCGACAGCATGAATAATGTTTCATATTTTTGTCATATCTTGAGCTATTCTTATCGGATTAATGTGATCTTGATCTCATTAAAAAGATAAAAGAAATATCTACAACTTATGTGCAGAACAAAGATCCAAATCAATCATCATGGATATGAAAAATGGGCTAGAAGATAGAATCCAAAATTATGCAACAAATTTGAGTTTAAATGCATTCCAACTTGTTTCCAACAACTTTTATGAAAGATCTTGATTTGATAAATAAGTTTTGAAGATATAAAACATATTAAGGATCTTTTACATGGGTTTTTTAAATTTCTTTCAAGTATATAAAGGTTATGGATTATGCAATTTGAAAATACGTTTACTTTGAGAAAAACTTTGAGCTCATGCAATGCAATCTACCATATACCTTTACATTTGAGTCTAAGTCTTAAAGATATATTCTAAATATTATTTTAAACTTGGCTTCATGTCTTGTGTCTTGGATCTTCACTTGAGCTTAATGCTTTAACTTGTTGGATATGGCAATGCTTGAGAATTTGTTGATTTTGATCATTTTTCACCATGGTTGTGATATTAAGCTTCTCTTAGAAGTTGTCCATGGGTTTTGTCTTTGATCTTGGTGTTGTTCTTTTAATTATTCTTTGTTGCTCGTGATCCACTGATCCGGCCACTTTGATATGGCATTACTCTTCTTGTGTGACTACATCATACATCTTCAAATCCATATATGGTTGATGCTTTTTGCTCTTAATCAATGCTCTTATCTTTTTGTGTTTGCCACTTTGTTATCATCGAAACATACATTATATCTATAATCTTTCCCTTTTTGATAATGACAAACTCAAAATTAAGAAAAGGTTAGTATAACAAATATTCTCAAATAATATATTGATATACACTCTCTCAATTTATGAATGGTTTGAAAATGTTATATTTATCAAAGTGAAGCATTACAAACCAATATGTATGTGTACGATGAGAGAATATAATTGTCTCAATTTTCATATATTTTTTCACTAAAAAATCAAAAAACATAAATCATGTTAAACATACGAATTTGTGAGCAACATAACAAATATCCATTAATCATGGTAATAAAGACCATATGTTATTTAGCAACAAAGCAAGAATATCAAAGCAACTAACAATGTTTCCCCTTAATCCATGAATAGTTTCAAAGACAAAAGTACGGAAATTCTGGGGTCAACAAACCTCATTTTTACTTTTTTAGTACATTCTTCTTTTTTCATCTTTGATTTTACCTCTTCTCCACATGTTAGGTAGAAGTGTACTACATTTTCTCAATTGGCACTTATTTTTCTTGTAACACCCCGTATATATCCGGCAATATTATCATAACATCGTATTAAGCTGCGCTTAATTAAAAATGCGAAATTACTTTTTCTTTTCAATTATGATGTCATTAACATTACCAACTTGCTTAATAATCAATTAATAAAACATCGTCTGTATGTAATTGCAATAAAACAGCTAACTGAAATACCTCATAACATAGATAATATAAGTGTGGCTCTAGTCACCGAACTACAACAACGTAGACCGGACCATCTAACAGTTTATACAACTCCAATCTAAAAAGTACTAACAGAAAGTGTCATGGACAATCCCCATGCTCACTAAAATAAGGCAACATGCCCAACATCAGTTTCAACAACAACATATCATAAATAGCGGAAAACATAAACAGCATCCAAATCTAGTCATGCTAACATAAAGTAGTAAAACATAATCAGCTAAGCTCCGGCCTCCTGCCGCCTGAGGCATCAGTACTCATACTACCTGATCCTGAAATAAGCATTCCCCAAACGTGGGGTAAGATCTCTAAACTAGAAATCTCAGTAAGACAGTGCGTCCTCAAGGATCTTCCACCCCAAGCTCACTTACATGTGCAATATAAGTTCAAAAGCAGTTTATCATTTATCATTTCTAAAACAATGCAATGCAGCAGATAATCATGACATGTGTGTCAATACTAATCTACTGGCCAGAGACAGTGCAGGTATACGTCTATCACCTACACACCGTGCAAGTACCACTTGCATTCACCCCGGTACACCGTCTTGTATGGCGCTACATACTCAGGCTTCCCGTCAAGATGAAACAACACATGCATATTAAAAGCCATTACATGTAAAGTTCAATCAACATATCAAATATCCAAAAGCATGTACACAACATGCATAAACCATACCTCCATAGGACATGGTGGAACCACAACATGGCTAAACCGAGGACACGAAAGCTTACCTCTAAGCTAGCTATCCAATGCCACAAGCACAAAGTCCAATCATAGCATATCACAATCTGATATGGACCAAATATAAATCAATAACATGTACCACATGCATACAAATTAAAGACAACGCCTTTTCATTACGCTTTATGTCTTAAGGCTTCTCACCAAGCCATAAGCCCTTAATCACTTGATTCTGACTTAGTTTAATTAAAACAGAAGTTCAACTTCATCAATCTAGGGTCCACAAACCCCCAATAGCCTACTGTCCTCACAGCACAGCTACTGTTCTTCGAAATCCCAGAATATCCGGATATTCCTCGGGACCATATCCAGATATTCAATATCCGGATATCTCACTGTGCATATCCGGATATCCAATATCCGGATATCCAGAATCCCATATCTGGATACCAAATATCCGGATATCCAAAACCCCATATCCGGATATCACATATCCGGATATTCATCGGGCAGATATCCGGATATTTCACTACAGAATGCAGTTCTGCATTTTCGTGAAGATATCCATCCAATGTTGGGTTTTTAACGATTTAAAGCACCTAAACATGCATTTCTAGGTGTGTTCAACATTACCCAACAACAAGTTATCATCTTTAAGCCTTAACATGCATCAAGCTTTCATTTTAAGCATTAAACTCATGATCAAAGGTTGGTATATATACCAAAGGCCAAAACAGAGGGTCAACAGCTCATGAAGCTCCCAAAACAGCTTCAACAGCTGCTGAGAATATGGTGTACAAAAATGCTACACCAAGACTTGACCTTTCTACCCAAAGGTTGCTTCTTTAAGCAACAAAATGCCCAACTCAAGCTTCCACAACCAAGCCAACCAAGTCAGCCCCAAAACTCTCACCAACAGTGGCTGAGCACTCAGAGAAAAGCACTCTTCTCCCTCACCAAGCTCACTCTCAAGTGTTTACAAAGGAAGAATGAAGGAAAAACAAGAAAGGAAGTGCCTTGGACCCAAAATGGAGAAGAAACCCCACAAGTCAGCCAAACTGATCAGCCACCCTCAACCCTCACGTTCAGAATCTGTTTTCTAGGGCATTGTGCCCTTAGAAATGGATATTTATAGCCACAAGTCACTTAAACACATAGTATTAACTTTAATTGCTACGCTTAGCATTTTAATCCCAAACTTTGGATTATGAAACTACATAATTTTCTAAAATTTATCATATTTTTCTTATAATTTTCTGAGCACTTTTCCGGTACGCGCTTTTCCAAGCCAATATTGGTTTCTAGCACCAGTTCTCATTTTCTGGACTTGAAACTCGTTTTACAAGTCCTACATATTATTCTAGTAATTAACATGCACTTACTTTAATTTTCCGGGATACTTTTTCGGTACTCATTTATACCGACTAGCAGAACCAGTATCTGTACTTTTCTTCCGAAAAGCGACTTTCAGCAATATTACCCACTTACTATAATTATTAAAGCCTCATAATAATTATTAGGGTCAATTATGAAATTATTTCCTATTTTCTCATAATTTATTAATTAAATTTCTTAATTAACGGTGCAGGTTCTTACACTTCGCCTTAGGCAACATCAAAAGGCATTAAATAATTTAAGATATATAACAAAGCATTCAAATGATTCAAGTGCAAATATGCCTTGAAAGTGGATTTAAATCATCAAATGCTCAACAATACCCTTTTTATCTTTTTATAATTAAATTCTATTTGTAAACAATAGAATAATTATAAATTTTTATGAATAATTTTAATAATCCTCTTAATGATTTGAAAATAAATTATTAAATTATTTATAAGTTTTAAAAACATTAGACTTTTTTTACTTTTGTATATCAATAATTATATTTTTTATTAATTAAAAGAATTTATGAAAATTTAACATTAATAGTAAACAATCTTATCTTCTTAATTTGTAACTAATTTTATTTCAGTTTTTTATTCAAATAATTAACTGTTCATTAGGAAGACTAAGGTGAGCTATCCTTTTAGTTATATAAGAGTAATATATAAATAACAATTATTTGCAAACTTAAAAGATATTTCTACCGTCAACATTCTTATATGTTTATATCTTCTCAAGGGATTTGATTTACCCAAGAAAAGTATGGCAAACTAGAAAAAAAAACATAAAAACACAAAAACATAAAATTAGAGTTCTTGCATGTACTCAAATTAAAGTCAATTATCTATTCAGATCACCTTATCCAGTTTTTACCATGAACCAAAACTATTCAAAGCCTAGTCTGCTTTCATTTCAATTTTGCTTTGCCAACCCCGTTTTCCAATTAAAAACTTTACCCTGGCAACCTCATATTATTATACATTAGACAAAACAACATATATTAATATTACCCAAAAATAATTAATGTTGAGTGCCATTCATGCTCCTTTCTGCATTTCCGTTGGGTAGTTGGACAAGCTTTCAAATGCTTTTCTTAGATCACAACTCACAAGTTACAAATATCACTGTTTCCATCCTATATATGCAAGACAATGATTTTATCCAAAAGTTACGAGAAGGGAGTTTACTTGCTAAAAAATAAGATATCGAAAAGGGGTATGTACCTAAAAATATATTGACACGTAGAAGTGGTTGTCATCTTTGAAAAAAATTGAAAAAGTCGAATCTCTTAATTTCTCCAACTAACAAGTCCCCTGTGGCCTGTCTCTTCCTCTTTTAGGACTTTGGGGTGCCCATAAATTGGAGTAATTGCTCGCTCGGTTCTTCATCACTTTTTGTCTCGGATACAAAAACATTGCATCCCTTTGACAAAGTAGAACATTCATCTCACTTCATTTCTTAGCTTTTTTCCTTATTCTCTGTCGGCGATGGCTGATAATTCATCAAGCAGTGGAAACAACGAAGTGGTTTTAAATGTAAACGGTGATGCCTCCAAAAAGTGTGACGGCATAGAAGAAGACTGTGTGCCATTTTTGCAGAAGGTGTCTCTCCTAATCTTCTCTTTCCATATACAAAAAAGTGGTTTCTTCTCTACCCAAAACACATTCAAATGTTGTGTTTCCCAACCCATATGGGTTTTACAAAAATGAATTGTTGTCCCTGATAAAATTCCAAACTTTTTTGTTGTTTTTATAATCCCCGACCAGTATAGACTCTTTTGGAATAAATTTGTCGATTATATATATATATTGAGCTTGAAAATTTGATTAGAATACCAAAACTAATGGTTTTGATCATCCCTATTGATCGAATGTAGGTGGTGACAGAGGTGGTGGGGACGTACTTCTTGATATTTGCAGGATGTGCTTCGGTGGTTGTGAACCTTAACAACGACAAGGTTGTGACTCTTCCTGGGATTTCTATTGTTTGGGGACTCGCTGTTATGGTATTGGTTTATTCAGTTGGACACATCTCTGGTGCTCATTTTAACCCAGCTGTCACACTTGCTCATGCTTCCACCAAAAGATTTCCCTGGAAGGAGGTGAACCAAATTAATTAACCATAATTCATATCCAAATAATTAAAACACTTAAATGTCTCAGTTTGTCTTAAATTAATATTGAATTTTCCTTCATTTGGTGTTGCAGGTGCCAGCATATATAGTAGCTCAGGTGGTTGGATCCACACTTGCAAGTGGAACACTAAGACTTATATTCATGGGAAAGGATGACCATTTTGCTGGAACACTTCCCGCTGGATCTAACCTGCAAGCTTTTGTGGTCGAATTCATTATCACTTTCTACCTAATGTTCATCATTTCTGGAGTTGCCACCGATAACAGAGCGGTAATAAAAATTCTTACTTGTTTGCTGTCATATTTTCTATTGAACATTTTGATTAAGACTTGTTTAGCATATGGGGGTTGGCAAATCACCTAGAAAATTTCTCTGACCTTTGACATAAAAAACTGGTTATTTAAATTGACCAACACCAACTGTATAAACATATTTGTAACGTTTCAAATCACTTGGAATGAATGCTAGAAATTCACATCAGAAGGCGCATTCCCTGCATATCAAAATTCCTGTTTACTTTCCTTTATATCTCCAAAAAGAAAAGAAAAAATCTATATTTTAGAATAATTTTTAACCCTATTTTATGGCTTTTCTTTATTCAATTATTTTGGAAATCCTGCAGATTGGTGAGTTGGCTGGGCTTGCAGTTGGGTCAACGGTACTGCTAAATGTGATGTTCGCCGGGTATTAACTTATCCCAAAACTTAACTTAATATACCATTTTAGATTACTGTTATTCAATAAAATCAAGATGTTATACCTTTTTTGAAGCAAGGACAAACTTAGAACTCATCTGTGCGTGAATAATATGTGACAGGCCAATCACTGGAGCATCAATGAATCCTGCAAGAAGCTTGGGGCCTGCTATTGTGCACAATGAATACAGAGGAATATGGATATACTTGGTCTCACCCATTCTGGGTGCTGTGGCTGGTACATGGGCCTATAATTTCATCAGATACACAAACAAGCCAGTGCGTGAGCTCACCAAGAGTGCTTCCTTCCTTAAAGGAGTAACACGTGGTGGAGCTGAGTGATGTAACAGCAAATGCAACAATGTTATTTTCTCTCTTTCGAAAGTTATCAATATTACAGTTTTGTTTAACATGCAAAAGTCATGACTTATAACAAGCCAGATAAACGAGTCATAATAATTCATTTACATTTTGCTATTTATTAATAGAACCGATCAATAAAACGCTAGAGTATATGAATGTAGCATACGTCGAAAAATCATACCTAGATACAAATCCTATTTAGTAACGTGGTTCTGCTACATCTACAATATATACTCTAAACTAAACAACATTATGTAATTACGCTGTTTGTCTAAAAATATTGATGATTAAGCTATTTTACAACGAAAAACTAACATGGAAAGGTTTTGCACCTTTAAGTATGTATTAGGCCTCCTCCCAAATTAAATACTATCAATATATTCATATATCAAATGTTCGAACAATTTTTATCTATAATTAAATAACTAAAAATTAATGAATATAGTACATAACAAAGCTAATTTTTCCTCTTTATTAAAACTAAACCCAAGTTTTCTATTTATTTGATGTTGTTCTGGCCAACCCAATTAGCTAGCCCAATTTTGCTAGCCCGATATCAAAGGCCCATATAGTCTCTGCTATACCAACCCAGTAGCGTTAGCACTGCTATAATAGCACTATCATCTCAATGTTGACTCATTAGACATCCCAAATGTCTTACATTGTAATGTTCCCTTTCACTTTTCTACAACAATCGATGCATCACTAACAGTAGCTGCAAGATGCCTTGCCCAGCGAGGTTAGGCTACAATGGTTCTCCCCAAACCCGTTGACTTGGCTCTTCCTCGTATACGCAAAGAGCTCAACCCTACCTATAAATACCCCATCCGCACTATAAATACACATTATTCACTATTTTCTGAGTTATTACATCTACAATATATATTCCAAACTAAACAACATTATGTAATTACGCTCTTTGTACAAAAATATTGATGATTAAACTATTTTACAACGAAAAACTAACATGGAAAGGTTTTGCACTATTAAGTATGTATTACGCCTCCTCCCAAATTAAATACTATCAATAAATTCATATATCAAATGTTCGAATAATTTTTATCTACAATTAAATAACTGAAAAATTAATGAATTTAGTAAATAACAAACCTATTTTTTTTCTCTTTATTAAAACTGAACTCAAATTTTCTGTTCATTTGATGTAATAATATCAAGTTATTAAAATATTACTAATACTAAGTTATTTTTGATAAAAAATATATCTTAACTTTCTGTTTAAAACAAAGATGCAAAAGTTTCTAATCTTTTTTTAGTAAATAAAAGTTTCTAATCTTTGTAAATAGAGATTAACGATCTTAAAAATCCGAAAAAGTTTTACAAAAATTATAAGGCATGCAATTGCAAAACGCTGAGGCGTTAAAAGAACGTGAATGATCCTCATCCAAAACCAATATGGAGTCAAACATGACTCTCAGGAAAATCGATTTTTCACGTCGGTTTGTTTGACACTCAGCGGCTATTTAAACCGCCTTTACAATATTCAACGTCAATTGATCAACCAACAGCGAAATTGGGGCCACTAAAATTTTTCAAGTCGGTTTTGGGGTGACCGCCGGAATAACCGATGCCGAATCTGAGGCGGTGGTTTAAAGGTCGTTTTAACCGCCGTAGATTTTATTGTAAGGCAAAAAAAAATATTACGCCGGAATATTGGTCGCTGCTTCATTGGTAATTACAACCACTGAGAATTGGAAATGGGTGATGATGAGTTCACCGGAAAGTCAAACACGGCGGAGGCACCAACCGCAGCTTCTGGCGTCTGGCGAGCCATCGAGCTCATCTGCTCCTTGCTCTCTCTCTCTCTCACGTCGATCAAGGTCTTCACTGGAAAATGGGAACTCATTTGAAACAGCCGCCGATAACTGTGATTCCGGCGAGAACCCATCGTTCTCCAGGTTGGTCTCTTCGATTGTGGCCACCGTGAAGGAGTGAGACGATTTGGGTCAGCGCTGCGTTGATTTCTCCTACAGCGGGGAGCTTATGATGCAAAGTGATTTCTCCTTTGGAAGAAGCTCTCACAAATTCGGTTTTATGCTTGCAAAAATACAAAACAATATATATATATATATATATATATTATATATATATATATTTTTTTTCTTTTTTTTCTTCCCCGTATAGGAGTTTTGACACAGGTGTCAAATGATCCTACTCCATATATATAAATATATATATATATATAAGTCACGGTTAATCAATTCTAAATTATG
Source organism: Gastrolobium bilobum (assembly GCF_033153095.1). Classification (NCBI taxonomy): domain Eukaryota; kingdom Viridiplantae; phylum Streptophyta; class Magnoliopsida; order Fabales; family Fabaceae; genus Gastrolobium; species Gastrolobium bilobum. The sequence goes on along the minus strand of NW_026898003.1, from coordinate 107,461 downwards.
TACCTTTTTTTGGTGTTTCTGACATTAAAGGACATCCCAACTCTAGATCTGTGCTAAGTCTTGCATCCAGTATCTGTTCTGGGGTTTCCCTTCTTACTGGAGCACTGTGAACCCACTTCACCAAATCTACACCTTCACGAAAATCCTCATTAACTGGTTGTCGAGTTGTAAGGATTTCCAACAGAACAACACCATAGCTATAAACATTTCCTGGTGCTGTGACTTGCATTGTATATGCATATTCTGCATTACAGGAGACATGTAACATGAAGCATGCAAAAACATAATAGAAGTCAGTAGTAAGAATAAATGGGAGAACTGCATGTCAGAAAATAGTAGACCTGGTGGTATGTAACCAAAGGAACCAGCAACAGCACTAATACTTGCAGTGCCTTTGGTTTGATCTAGAAGTTTTGAAATTTCGATCTCGCCAACCAATGGCTTAAAATTATGGGAAATTGAAGGACTCTAATTCTGTTTGGTGCCCTTGAAATATGCCCTTCTAGTTCTAACACAACTCAGCTAATGAAATTTGCCACTTACTGTGAGCAAGAAATGAACTCATTGGCTGCTTTCTCATTAAATTATCCATAGCCTCAGTATATAATGGCATTGACACTCTCTCTGCACAATCTGAATAACACCCATAGTTTCCCATGTCATTCAATGTCAATGTTAAAACAGCTCCATGCTCACCTCCCTGTACAAAACATAGAAAAAGAACATATGGTAGTGCTTCAGCCACTAACGATAAACTTTTGTCTAGGCTTTATATTTAACTGGTAATGGGAACTTATTGAAGACCGTCATTGGTCCTCAAACATAAGGTAAAAGAAGATCACTCACATGATAGAAAATTTGCTGCATAACACTATTGCAGTCATTGACTGTGTCCTGAAATATGATTCCATTAGCTTTGACCATAAAGTGTTCTGATATAGTAACATATGTCTAAAGAGGCTGCCACTGATAATTTTTCCTGTGCTTCAATTCAGTTGTATTGATCAAATAAGCTGACAGATTTGTTACTAATAATCCATCATTTACTTCCACAGAGAAAGCCACCAGAAAATGAGCCTCACCACCTGGCATATGACCAATTAGCAGAATGTCAAACCTCCAAACTTTCTTACAGAAATATCAAATCAATCGCAAAATTGAGAAGTATTTAGTCTATCAGATTTCAATATTATAAAAATAATTTGCTACCTGGTTTGATCAATTTGAGTACATACAAGATTAGTTAAATACCATGATCAAATTTTAAGATTTTGCAGAATTCGAAATCTAGGCTAGTTTTGTCCAATATTTTTCTTCAGCTACACCAACTGTGAAACGTTTGCCTTCAATTATCAATATAGTTTTCATTTTTCAAACAAGTAAATTGAATAGAAAGCAGAGTAACTGGTGTTAATGAAGCAAAAATGTTAGCAATTTATGTTCAATTTCTAACAACTGATTGAAAATTATGTACTAGACAATTACAATTGAACATCTAATTTCTGTCTTTATTTATGTTTTCCCCTTCCATTTTTAGCAAATAAATTAATATGATTGAAAGTTGGATTTCTTTAAGAAAATAGAGAGACTGTCTACATAAAATAGAACCGGTTCAGAATATAAGACAAGTCATATAAATTTTATTGAAAATATATCTCAATCACTAGTTCTGTATTATGGTCAGGTATATTGAAGATGTGAATATAGAAATCCAAAACATCGAGAGGCCTAGAACTCTCCCCTAACTTTCCTTTCAATCCGAAATGTTAATTGCCCATCTGATTTTTACCTCTCTGACTTTTATTTCCTTCCATGTACACTGATAGGTATCTGTTGGATAGTTATTACCATTAATCTCCTCTTAGGATCCTAATCCTCTAACGTCTCTTTTCTTTTCTTACTATAAATCTTTTTAAAATAGAAAATTACTTTCAATACTCTCTTAATATTAAAAACTTAGTACATAAGTTGTTAAAATTGAAAAAAAGCAATTCACCTAACTTTATTTATTCCTTCCACTTTTTTACGGTTAATGCCACCCAGTCTATTTTTTTCCTACATTTAGTAAAGAAGTACCTGTATAATCGAGGGTTTTACTAACAATCTTCATGACTCCTCAATAAGATGAAGTAAGGGGCTCTAATAAATGGAGTGTCATTGATAGGATCAACAAAAATTGGAACGCCATGAATTTACTCCATTCTTATTTTTTGCAGAGAGTTTAATGGTATCTCCACCATAAAAATTCTCATTGCTGAAGAACAAAAAAAAAAACAGTTAATACTACTACCAATACTTAAAAACACAATCATTTACACTTCAATTTATAGTGCAGTTCCATGTTGCAGATACATTATCAATTTATAGTTACTTTCTGTTCATTGGAATAAACATAATTTACCGAACAATAAGAGCATTACTTCAATAAATTTAAACAGATGACATAACAAAATAAAAAATACCCCAGATACTGAATTGACTGAAGCGCAAAATTAATTACTTCCACTGATCCTTCTAGTAGTAAACTAGTTTCTGTTTCATTTTTGGTAATAATTGTAAGTTCACTACATATTTTTTTGCCTAAATTGCATCACCATAGGGGATAGAAGTATGCTTCCAGATAGTGCACTTAGATTGACAGAAATATTCTCCATTGGATTTGAATAAGTTATCTCAAACAGGAAGTCATCAAAGTAGTTAGATTCATAAATCCTGTCTTCAAGCTTACCAGTTGCCACATAACAGGAAGCCATCGAACCAACAACATTCATTGCTCCTAATGCCATCATTTCTTCCAATTGCTACGGCTTCCTGACAACCAAAATGCAATGGTTTAATTAGAACTATACTAGTAATTAAATGGCCAAATACTTCTTTAACTGATGAAGGATTGACCCCTTTCTCTGTGTGTCTTACCTTCACATATCAATAGACAAAATCTTTAGTTCTTCTGCAATTAATATGTCACTCGATCTCTTAATCATAAAATACGGCTATAGTCTGCAAAATTCAGGATATTGAGAATGGAAATCTATATACATGCAAAATTTGAATACAAAAAAAGTTTGATGGGAAAAAGTACTCAACATAGGTGAGGAAAATTGATAATGGGAGCGGTGAATAATTCAAATTCAAACAGATAAAGCAAAATTTCTCAGCATAAATAAAAACCTAATCTAAAGGGGGAAAATATGAATCAATTTCCCACGTATGACAATGGGAAAAATGAAAATATAATCTAAAGGGGGAAATGATGAGCATTGCGTGCCTAAGTTTGATGGATTGCTCGGAGGCAATGGCTACAGAGAAAGGAGGCAATGTTGAACAATGAAAGAAGACAATATCAGAAATGTGAGGAAAAGTGGAAAACAAAGAACCTTTTTGTTTAATGGAAATGGAAGTTAGCCTGGAAAGTTGAGAAGTTAGACATTGATATGAGGCGAAGTTGTAATCAGAGCGAGCGCGAATAAACAGTCTGAGGCGGTTTAATTGAACCACCATTATTAAACCGACGTGAAAAATCGATTTTCCTGTAGTACCATATGTTTCGTTGACATTGACACGGGACACGACATAATAACACATTAATTTTAAAAAATATTAGATTTCAACAGGTTAGGACACGTTTTGATATTAAATGATATTTTTAATTTATGTAAGGTATATTATATTTAATATTTAATAATTTAATCAAAAAATAAAGCTAAACTTATAATTTTCATCAATTTTGCAAAGAAACATAAGATATCACAAATATTTATATGAAACTCAATAAAATAGTAATCCAACGAGTCTAATAATTAAAACAAAAAACGCAATCCAATGCAATCTTTGAATTTTTTTTTGAATCTCTACAACACGTGTTGAAATATCATAAAAAATCGAAGTGTTGCGGAATGTCACGCATGACGCGTTAGATTTTTTAAAATGTCCGTACAATATAGCTCCCAACAAGAGAAGATATCGACATCATCTATGCAAAGTAACAGGTATTCTCTGAGGTGTTGTTACCCATGCTCAATTCCATTTGTACTTTGTCCTTATTGGGCTTTTGACCTAGCAGTTTGACTTTTCCATCTTCACAGAGGATCTATTCCCTAATAATGAAAATGGATCAATTTCATATAGAATTTGAATTTTTATAATATGCTCTATATAATAGAAGAAAAATTTTCTTTCATTTATATCTCTATCTTCTTTTTAAATTATTTCTCAATCATTTTTTCTTTCCTTTTTTGGTTAAGGCTCGTCGAGTCCCGGCCCACCATAAATGAGTTCATAGAATTTCACATTAAAATTTCAGTAATCTTATCATATAATTTTATTTTTTTTATATTTCTCCCTATAAATGTTCAAAATTATTAATAGAACCATAATTAAAGCATGTAAGGAGAGACCAAAAAACAAAAATTTTAAAATGTAGGACAATGTCGGACAAACGCAACAAGTCACCAGCGTATCACAATTTTTTATGCATATTTCTCTCAAATATAAAATTGGTTGAACCGACATAAGTTTTTTGCACCTGAAACTGTTAAGGCTAATTCTTTTCTCCTTTGCATGTTAAGTCATCCCTACATTCAAAAATGGGATCGAGTTGAGGACAAAACAATTTGAGCTTTTAACTCTACTTGTTTAAGCAGTCATGGGACTGTTGGTGCAGAATTTGTATTTTGAAGACCCATTTGCCATTGATAGGATTGGAATCAAAAGCGAGTAATCTTTTTTCTAAAAATTGAATTTAATGGAACAGGTAATAGAGTATACTTAAATGATATGTTGCGCTCATGACAAATATACCGGTCAAACGAGTGATAAAGGGATGAGAAAGTATCATTCTCAAGAGGATTAGGGACTCCAAACACTATTCTTAATAGTGTCCTTAATTTGAACAAATTGAAAATTGATTTGAAAAGAGTAATGATTAAACTGAATGAAAGAAAATTATAAAAGGAACGATTAATGATTACTCAGTAATAACGAATGCACGAATAGAATGCAACGGATAGATAATGGAAAGTGTAGCTAGGGTCAACTTCAGCTTCGATTAACCTTGGTAATCTAATTCAATTTAACGATATTTTATCTCAATTGATTCAAATAACTCATCATCTAATAATTAATTGGTTAAATCCTAATATATTAGTTCTTTAACCATTTAACTCAATTGGAATCCTAATGTCTTAGTAATTCTTTTTGGATTAAGCCTTAAGCGCGATGAATTACAAAAGCTCGCAATTCAAGCCTATGTTTAGATCATGCAAGATTTGGTGTTCTACCCCTGTCTAGATCAAGATCTCAATACATCTATTGTGAATCCTAACCCTCTTTATTCCTATATGATTGATCAAGTTATACAATAATTTAAACATGCAATTCGAGGTAGACACATATAATTAGAGACAATTTATTAATGAAAAGAATTAAATCAATCAAGAATTCACGTCGGATCCAAATTCCAAACTACAATGGAGAAATTAGCCAGACATAATTAGCTTAAACAAAACAGAATACAAAAGGAAAATTAGATAAAAGGCTGAAGGAGGAATGTTGATCGATCTCCATAGTTGCTGCGGTCTTCCTTCCCTCCACTTGATCTCTGAATTCTCTCAATTCTTTGATCTTATCGTTCTTCAATTATGTAGAACTCTCTTTTGGTTTCCAACTGTCCTTTTATAATCAAGAAGCTGTATCTTTTAAAAATCTCTCAAGATCTTAAATCAAATAATTAACCAAATCTTCACTAAAATCATGTCATTGATCAATATCACAGCACTTGAATTTTACTAGCATATTGGCGCTAGTAGTGCTACCTTAGCGCCACTAGCGTGGGAAAGATTTGGCACTTGATGCATCAAAGGGGTTAACAATGGAAAAATCTTTAAAAAGGTGGTCTATTTGGCCAAGTGGCTATACAAAATAAAATGTCTTTGTCCTCCCAATTTATGCATGTATCAACAAAGAAATGAAGCAAGTTCTAAAGTACTACCATAGTGAGGACTCTCAAGAAGAAAATCATAATATTTAGGCTCAAATCTCACGTGTTGTGGTATCAAGCTAAAATTCTATTACTTATTTTCTACATCATGGTATCATCCAACAATTCTCAAAGAGAAACTCAATCAAACGTGTAGTCTTACTCTCCTTATATGACATTCAAAGCAATATCATGACAGAAAAATCATTGTGGACTCTCATAGTGTTACTTGTGTTTCCTAAAGTTATTCATGTTTATCAACTGACGAAGCTCATGCAACTTTGAAACGGTATTCAGAGACCAATAGAGTAATAGAACTGACAAGTAAAAAAAATTACAAGGATTGAGATAACTCCCCCGACTCTGAAAAATTCGGTTAGGTGTCTCCCTCTTAATGTTAGTTCCTCAATCAAAGCATGTTATGCGCTTCACAATTCCCAGATTTAGAACATTGTTATCCCAGCAATAACTTGAGGTGTTCTTTGATAGAAGGATTTCATTTGGGTTCTTGGGAAATTGGGGTGGGAAAAAAAAATTCCCACGTTTGTAGGAGGAAAAGTGAAAATATGCCGAATTTTTTTTTTGCCAACTTTTGTTTTACGCTTCAGATTCCAAAAAAATTACCATCTCTACCATGGTATTTTTTTTACACCGTGTAGGAAAGGAGTAACAACAAATTGAGAAGAAAATGCCTTGAGTTGAAATGGCTCCACTCTGTTCATCACCTTCGTGTTCATCAAAATTTTCCCAAATTTCATCACCATAATCTCTGTGTTCAGACGAAAATTCCCCCCCCCCCCCTTTTTTCCCATCGTTTCATCACCTATGATTGAAATGGCTCCACTCAATATTATGAAGAAGAGAACTGACAGAAAGGCTTTCAGTGAGGTGATTTATGGAAATGCAAAGGAGTACTACACCTACATTGGTTTTGCCTCGGTCCCAACCGAAGATCAGTTCACATTGCAAGCTTGCTTTTCATGGTTTTCCCCTATTTTCGGCTTCTAGCCCACATGCACAAGCTTCACTCTCTTACTGAAGCTTCAGTTTAGCCTCCTTAGGTACCAAAGTGATAGAAAATGGGGTGGTTTTGCTGTATGTTATTTAGATTTGGAGCAAGAAAGGAAATTTTAAAGAAAAAAAAAGAAAAAAAAAAGAAAATTTGAGCAAATAGGGTTACAGAGCTATAGAGTGAAGAAGCAATGTGCCAGTAAGATCCCAGAAAAGAAAAAAGAAAAAGACGAAACGGTAAAGAGAACCTGATAACTAAATCGAGTATGTTTGATTCATGATAGTAGGGAATGATGGGTGATTTTGTAATTTCGATTTAGATTTCCATTAATATTTTACTACCAACCAAACATAGCATCGGTAAAATTAACCTAATATTTTCAGAAAAAATTTGGCCTACCAAACACGTTATAGTAACTTACCCGAGAAAAAAAAATTTCCACCATATTCCAAGAAATCTTTTCTTCCCGATAAAAAATAAATTCTTTTCTACCAAACACCTCCTAAGTAAAAATTGTGAGGTTTTGCGAGAGGTGTTGTAACAATCACGATTCATCATTATCTCTTTATCCTAGTTATTTGTTATTTGATTAGTTTATCTTTATCTTAATTGTTTAAATTATCTTATTAGTAGTTATCTTATTAATTTTAATTTTAAATTAAGATTTCCTTATCTTTATTGAAATTATAATTCTATGAATTATTAGCTCACAGAGCATACATAAAAATAAATAAATAATTATTCAAGTCTCCTTTCTAATGTCTCTCTCTTCTTCTAATTTTCTCTCTTTAATCTCTCTATCTCCAATCTCTTCTTTCTATATTTTTAATTATATTCCCTTCATTCATTGAAGGATGAATCGTGATTACTACAGTTGTTCTTTGGTCTACGGGAGGTAAGGTTCTTGCTCCTTAAGGTTCAAATGCTGATATCTTTGATTTTACTTCCAGATAATGCTGTTACGCGTAGGAGATCATCTTTGTTATTTTGTGATTTTTGTTGACGGAATATTTTTCTGGTTAAAAGCTCTTAACCATCATTTTCTTAGGATAATATATATGGCCATGTTACACCTGTATATATATTTTACTTTGTTCTTCAAATTTTAAAAACTCGACACCATATTCTTAAAATATTAATTTAGGTCAATAAAAACTTTTACTTATTTCACGTTAATCTTCAAATTCTTAAAATGTGAAGCAATGACCGGAGATATTAATATGAAAAAAATTAGTCCTTTATGTAAGTTGAGTCTATTTTTTTCAAAAAGTGTTAATATATTATGTTAAGTTGTTGACGTAGCTATTGACGAGCGATACTTGTGTGCTCTCGGAGCAAAAACATTTTGGTGGGGCGGAGGTGAGAGAAAAGGTTGAGGAGAGGAAAAAAGATGATTGATGTGTCAATTTTTTAATAAAAGGATCATATTAAAAAATGGGATTTGCATTCATCATGCAATATGACAAAAAAAAAGTTTCCTACACACAACATTTCGTGGGGCCTGCATTTTTTGAAAAAAAAAAAAAAAAACTACGGCACGAAAAATGAATCTCTATAACATAACACAATCACTTTTCCTACAACATAATTTTTATAAAATCCTTAAAAAATTCCACTATTGACACATTCATTTGAAAATGTTAGCTTGGAAAATAAAATCTTTTAAATTCCAAAGTTGAAAACATTCTCTTAATCTAACAAGGGGCACGTTATATTTACAAACTTTTTTATTTACAAACTACACTATATTCTTCTGGGAGAATACAAACTTTTACAAATTACACTATATTCTCCCGAGAAAATACAATGTAAATTGTAAAAAAATTCAAATAAATTTGTAAACGGATCCTGTCCCATCTAACAATACTAGATTAGCCCACACATAACAAAGAAGGGTTTATTATGCAGAAAAAAAAATGTCTACCACACTCTGATAAAAATAAATAAGTCTCTTTAATAGTTTCTTATTTTTTTTTATTATGGGATCTACTTACTTTCATATAAATGTACAGAAAATTTTTTTTGCAACAAAAGTAGCAATATTTTTCCCAACTAGTAATGTAAATTACTAACATAAACAAAAAAAAATTAACTTTTTCAAAAATGACATCGTTAACTATATCAATAATCATACTTATAAGCAGTGTTTTAAAACCCCACCCCACCCCATCCCCCGGGTCAACCCTGACCCCTACCCTCTGAGGGTTGGGGTCACAAGTTGGACCCTATATGCACATCGACCCCTCCGACTCCCAAAACTCGGCCGGGTTTCAGTGACTCCCGGGTCAGAGGAGTCAAAGGGGGTCACTGCATGTTTATTTTTTTTAAAAGAAAAATTCCATGAAACAACTTCGTTTTATTAAAAAAATAAAAATAAAAATGCTTCAAACCTAAATCTAATCGTTCTCTTCTCTCCCAGTGACCTATATGTCTTCAATCTTCACCTCGTAGACGTGAATCTTCTAGAAAAGGTAAGAATTCTATCTATTCAAATGAAATCCTTACGGTCGTCGATGGAAAACAAAAACTCATTCTTACTTCCTTTAAATTTTCCTTTGTCAGGGACCTTATCAAAAGAGGCAGAACCGGGTCAGCGTATTGATCCCATTAGAATATGAGTTTTGTACTTTGGTATCTTGATACTTTAATTAAGTTGTGTAATATTGACTTGTGGTTGTAATTAGAGAATTATGTTAAGTATATTTTGAATCTTTGATAATTAGTGGTTTGTTTTTTAATATTTTTATATATGATATATATATATTTATATACTTTTAATATATAAAACCGGATCAGCATAGTGACCCCGTGACCCCTCGGTTGAACCCCTGACTCTATGACCCCTGACCTCGGCCGGGTCGATGGCCGGGCCGGGTTTTTAAACACTTGCTTATAAGTGGTTATTTCACGAATTAACTGACTTAAGGAACTTCGTGTTGGTTTTGGAAATTCAATCAGTAATGTGAATATCTATAAAAAAAAAAAAAAGTAAAATTGTTACAACAAGATTTTTATTCTATTTTTAAGAAATTGATGGATTACGCGAACAAAAATCTTAAACAAAAACAGAACCAGAAGTTGGAATCAAACAAAAGTGGTCTCATGGCCATTCTTGAGGACAAAAGAATTGTCACATCTTTCGAAATAAATTATTCGAATGTTATATTTCAAAAATATTATGTCAAAATATCACGTTGATTCAGTTTATCACGTATCGTTGGATAAAGATTTGTTGTGAGAAATAACGGGTCATGGACCGTTGTTTCTAACAATATGTCTTGTCCTCATAATACATGACAAATAGATAGTTTTTTTTATGCAGTTGAGTTACTGTGTCATTTGGATAAGGACTTGCTGTCAAAAACAACAAGTCCGAATCTCTTTATTTCTGATAATGGATCTTTGTCCAACGACACCTTATAAATTAGATTTGCTAAAATTAATAATGGATCCTAAAATGTGGTATTTTAACAAAAAAAATTTATTTAAAAATTAAAATAATGTGTCAATTTGGTTGTTATTACTTCTTTTTACCTTTCATTCAATTTTTTTTGGATAAGTTATTCTACCTACTATTTTTTTCTGCTTACCTTTGTCTACCACTTTAAAACACTGTTGGATCAGAATCTCAAGAAGAGGAAGAAAGATAAATGTTAGTTAAGACTCTGATCTAATGATATTTTATAGTTGTAAGCAAAGGTAGACACAAAAAATGATAGGTAAAATAACTTTTTTTTTTTTAATTATCATTTTCCACAAAGAAAGAAAAATGGTGGGCATGGCCCATGGCCTAGGTAATTTGGCGGGTACAGACTTCACACAAACAACGGCTGTTCCAACAGCCACAGGCCACAGAATATATATCTTTAAATAAGTTAATAATATAAAAATATTCATATTATTCTTAAGGTTTTGATTAAGTTTAAAAAAAAACTTTTACAAGTAAAAAAATGGACAAATTTTAAGTTATAAAACTCCCGCTAGGCCTAGGGTTCATAAGAGGATCACAACTTTATCTTAAATTTGTAACAAACAGATTACATGATTCAAATACATAATTTAAACTTGTAAAATCTCAAGTCAAGTAACGATAACACTAACTGATATATGCTCTCTTTCTTTTTTATGTTAAACAATTTTTTTTGTAATTTATTAAAAAATAAATATTGAAATATTATATGATATCTCAGTTAACCCGAAGTGTCACACTCAGATTAAAAACCTCATTATCCTTAATTTCTGAGGCTAAACCCAAGCTTGGGCCGAATTTTTACGAGTTATATATAAACTTGCAGCAGCAGCAGCAGCAGCAGCAACAACAAAAGACGCTGCTAACTCTGTTTTTTCAGTCTTTCACAGCATGGCCCTCGTTGGCGTCCTCGCGTTACAAGGATCTTTCAACGAACACATAGCCGGCATGTTCATTTTTTTTTCTTCCTTTCTATTTGTTTTTCTGACCCTTCATTCCCTTTTTCCAAAGTCTCAAACTTTTGTGATGTTTGGATTGTTTGTGACAGCTCTTAGGAGGTTAGGGGTGAAAGGGGTGGAGATTCGGAAGCCAGAACAGCTTCAAACCGTGGCTTCCCTTATCATCCCTGGTGGAGAAAGCACCACCATGGCTAAGCTCGCTGAGTTCCACAACCTGGTCTTTTCTCTATAGCCCTTTTTTTCTTATGCCTCTTGCTTTGTATGTTCTGTTTATTATTTATTTTTTAGTTTTTTATGTCTGGGAACTTTTTTTGTGCTATTTGATTGATACCCCTATTGACTTTATATGTCTCTATTGTAACGTGGTTGCATAAAGTGACTAACTTTTTTTTTATGACTCTTTTGAAGTGCATTTTCATGCTTGTTATCAGTTGATTTGGCTAACTGAAGAAGATTTACCCTTTTTTTAGGGAAAATAAAAAAAAGGTTTATTATAATTTGATTGTATACTTTAGATTGTTGTGTTTCTAACGTATAAAGTTTTTTCTTGTTTTTAGTTTTGTTTTCTATAGTTGATATATAGGGAAACTTGTCACAATTGTTAGTGTTGTTGCCATGTTACCTAGAGCTAATGCAAGGTAAGGTTATCTACTATAGACCCTTGGACCCTTCATATAGCGGGAGCTTTATAGAACCAGGTTGTCCATTTGTCTATAATTGATACGAGCGAGAGAGAGAGAAAGGAAAATATTTTCAGGGCTAGGAGAGGATCGAGGACTCGGTACATCCTTTACCGAATATAAAAAAAAGTAACACATTTATACTAGCCCTGTTTATGGTTATTTCCTCCCATATTCCCTTTTTTTTCTTTTTGGTAATGGAGTACCTTCTCTCGTTGCACATAAAATGTACTCGAGAGATAGAGAGAGGAGAAAAATGGAAAGGGAATGTGTTATCTGGTTTTTTTTTGTGTCTATTTTTTTGGTTTTGAATGACATTATTTGCTGGGATTTTTGTAATAATGCTTTTGCCTGTGGAACTTTTACACTCAAACGTTATAGTTTTATACTCATGGAATCATGTAATGCTTTTGGCATTGATGGGGACCGTGCATGATGATTTATGTTGAATGTTTCAATTTATCAGTTTCCTTCCTTGCGAGAGTTTGTAGAAATGGGAAAGCCTGTATGGGGAACCTGTGCAGGGCTTATATTCTTGGCAAATAAAGCTATAGGTTGGTTGTTTTTCTCTTCTCCTTTATGCCCTTGTGTTGAATTTCAGACAATATCAACTATCTTATTCTCAATTTACTTCTCCCTAAAACATCTGATAATAGTTTAAACATTTAAATGACAAACATCATTTCAGGACAGAAGACTGGTGGACAACAACTGATTGGTGGACTTGATTGCACTGTGCATAGAAATTTCTTTGGCAGCCAGGTAATACATGCATTATGCATTTTATGCTATAATCTATGAAACAAATATTAATAGAAGCCTATGTTATTCACATCTGGGGAATGTTGGACGTGTAAAATTCTGCTTAGCATTTTGTTTAGGCGAGAATAAAGGTGTGTGGTCATGCTGAATGGCCTAACATTTAACATGTGAGCTTTTCATAATGGTACCAACTGATAGTTATTTGAGCTCTACAGTCACTGAGCTTTCAAGTTCTTATGAAGTTTTTCAGTACTCTTTTCCTCCCCTGTTCTACCTGATCCCTTCTTGACTCAGGTTTCTTATTATCTATAAGCATCGAAATCTAAAATATTTTCATTGGTTTCAGGTTTTTTACAGAGTTTGCTTTTCTCGTTCTAAATCATTTAGCATTCTTGCCATTATAGATGATAAGATTCGTAGAGTTCATCTATAGATGTAAATATAGTAATATTAGTGCATGGAATGACATCAGGGAAGAGGATAATAAGCATGGCTTGACAAAAAAAAAATTTGCTGCACTTTGTGGATTTTGGTCACATTTAACTGAAAGATATGTTTATTTAGATTCAAAGCTTTGAGGCAGATCTTTCAGTGCCAGAGCTCGCATCCAAGGAAGGTGGTCCAGAAACATTCCGTGGAATTTTTATTCGTGCTCCAGCAATTCTTGAAGTAGGACCGGAAGTTCAAGTGTTGGCTGGTTATCCTGTACCTTCTGACAGATTGTTGAGTTCTGATTCCTCTATTGAAGACAAAAAGGTTAGCTATTGACAAATCTGTCTATAGAAAGTTATCAGCTTGCCTTGTCATGAATGTAAGATCAAAAGGGTGCAATGTTTGTAATTTTCTAACTTATCTCAAGTTTTATGTTATTTATCACTAAATAGTAAATATGTTGTTGACTTAAATTTCAGTTAATCATGGATCATTTGCTGATTCTAGTTTTAGGTTCAGTGCTGATTACTTCCAGAGCTATTAGAATTTAAAAGGTTAATGTCCTATGAATAGTTAATGAAAACACGCCAGAATGGACAGGATCAGATGAACATTATAGATAGTTGTACATGTTGAAACTTATTTTGAGGATGTTATTTACTGGCTGATTGACAGTACAAAATTCGAATTAGAAATGGGGTACTTCACTTGTATAATTCAATTCTGTTTATGAAACTGATATTTTGAGGATTGATATCAGAGCAGGGGGGGCGTGTCTCTGGCACTTATACAAGTCCTGTGCTGTATTGCTTCCAAGTTCCTTTTGGTTCATTGGCATAGTTTGGGATTCTAGAGTCTCATCCGAGAAAATCTAAGTTTTTGAAGCAGAAACTTAAAGAAGAAAGGAGTTGAGAAACATTAGGAAATTGTCTATATGAATGAATGGTTATAAGGATATGAAATTTCGATCTTTGTTAGTTTGCTGACCTATTACCCAAAGAATCTCAACTCTTTGAAACGTTATTAGTTTGGAAATTTCCTTCTTGTTTATAAACATATTATCCTTGGAACTTGGAACAGTTTCCTACTTTTGAGAAGGCAGCCCTTAATTGCATTACATTTAATAGGATATTTAGTTCCCAACCAATATGTTGTCTTCGTTCACATAATAAATGTTACACACCAAGGTCTTCAATGATATCAATTATCATTTACAAGCTTCCATTAATAAAAAGATTCGATTGGTATCAATTAGTTCTTAATTAGCACTAGCATTTATTGGCTTTACCTTTTTAGTATGTATTAGAATTTATTAGCTTTACCTTTTACTACATAAAATCCTTGCTATAAAGGTCACAATGGCTCTAGAGAACAAAAAAGAAAGAAATTACTTCCTTCCAATTATTATTTCTCTCCTTTTCCCCTTCCTCTCTGTCTTTTTCTCTCTGAAATTACTTTTAACAACTGGTTCTCTCATCAACTCTTGCCTCCACCATGCCAGCAACCTATTCTCAAGAGTACAAGGCTCAATTACAAGCAATGCAACAGCTAGCCAGGGCAACAACCGTTGTCGTCGAACAATTATGCCAAGATTGCCTAGACTTTGAAGCCAACCAACTTATAGGAGAAAGTCTCAGGGCATTAATGGACAAACGTGATCAATGCCTCTACCACCTTCTGGCAGGAACAACCAACACAACCATCATTTCCATCCGATCCAATGTCAAGCATTCTTGGCAGCATTATACATAAGTCCACATGTTCGGAAAATGTGCCAATGCATGGATATACTCTCCACCTCACATTCCTATGATATTTCCTCGGTTGACCCAATTGTATGGCTTTTCAACATGCATCGTTTTTTTCAAAATTATAAAACACACCAACATAATCAATTGTTGCTAATCACAATGCATCTCAATGCACTTGCGGCCACTTGGTACCAAAGTCTAGCGGCGAATAGCCTTCTACCCAATCGGGATACATTTTCCATATGTTGCCGCCTTGGTCCCTCTAAGTATGAGGATTCGACCGCCCTTCTCATCAAGCAGTCTCAGATTGACTCCATCCTTGAATAGCAAGGCGCCTTCGAGAATGTTACCAGCCAGGTCCGGTCTTTCTCGAGCATTTATGTAGCTTGTTTATTTTTGGATTGGAACTTTTAGTGCACCTGGTGGTTCAAACTCATTAGTCTGTGGACTTGCGTGATGCATTCGTGTTAGCATACATGTATGAGTCTCAACTTAGCAAGTCGCATCGCAACAACTAACGATTTAAATCGCTGCCCTCGGGAGCCTCTGTTGCCTCCTGAACCCTTGTCACAAGACTTCCTATCAAACGCTTGATAGAGGAAGAGATGCATGCGCAATGCAACACGACAAAGGACTATGCTTCAACTGTGACGAGAATTTCGTTTGCAAGCATCAATGCAAAATCTTGCCCTTCTTATATTTGGAGGGTATTTGCTACATGGTAGATGACTCGCTACCACTCGAGCCTGTCAAACTAGATCCACCTGAACCATTCACAAGCCACGTCTTGATTGAGGACAAGTCACATCTCATTGGGAGAAGGAATGTTACGCACCTAGGTCTTCGCGAGATATCAATTAGCATTTACTAGCTTCCATCGTAGTTATAGAATATGCATGATTCCTGATTTGAATCTTACAATCCAATGCGATTTGCTAAGCTAGCGATTCATATCATGTGATGAATTGGAGAAGGCTTTGAATCGTATGATACATGTATAACCGATGTGATTTCGTATTACCATCACGAATCACACGATTCAATGATTTGTTCTCTTTTTTTTTTCATCAATTCTCATAAAAGAAACTGAAAAGCCAAACAAGTATAAGTTGTTAAATCAAAAGAAACTGAAGGAACACCATTGAATTGACCCCAATTTGATTATTTTGTTGCTTTGTTTTCCTTCTTTTGAAATGCAGGCTTCACATATTACTCATTCTATGCATCTTATTTTTCTATTCCATTGCTATGTTTTCATTTTCTAGTTTCCAATCTTCCATTAATAAAAGGGGAATATTAATCTTATGTTACATGAGAGTATTATCTCATGCTATAGAGAGAGTTTAAGTGGGGTCTACCATTAAAAAGTAAAAAAGAAAAAGAAAAAAGAAGGGGTGCGATTTTCGATGTGAGAGAAAATGAGATAACTACCTCATGTAAAATGAGAGTAGTATTTCCCTTAATAAAAACATTAGATTGGTAACAATTAGCCCCGATTAGTATCAGTTAGCATTCTTACTTTTAGTCTTTATGTTTTATATTTTGAATACTTGTTATAAAGGCCACAATGACTATATGAAATACAGAAGAAATTACTTCTTTCAAATAATTAATTCTCTCCTCTCTCCCCTTTCTTTGTCTTTTCTCTCTGCAACTCTGCCAACTCTAAAATTACTCTCAACAATGAACTACTGGCATACTGTATTATGAGGTTCTGTTGTGTATATTAACATTGGATGGCCATAGCCTTTTGGCATTGTTAGTTAAGGCTAATCTATGTTTCTTACTAATAAAAAAATGATAACCATCATAACTGGTAGCTGAATCACATGTTACTAGGATAAGCACAAGGCGATAATAATTTTGAATTTAGAGGTTGAAGTGCAGTAAGAATTACTGGAAAAGAAAACTGTCATGGGCAGTTGTAGTGAGGACTAGGTCGGTGCCCCACTTAAGCCTATGTGTTATACTTAGCGTGTTGCTGGAAGTATTTTCTCTTGTTATGTTTCCTTCATCACTTTGATGTTTTCTGTGGAAATGCTTCTCAGATGATAGGTTTATTTCCTTTAATGAATAATTAGCATGCTCTGTCTTTCCCAATGTGGTACAAATGGTATAGTTTTATTTCTTAATCTTATAGGAATACATTTGGAGATGCACCTTAATTTTACTGGAGGTGCTATTTTAGTAAGATAATATTTTAGTAAGATAAACCATGATTAATCAAGACGACGGCCATACGTATCATTTAGTTTAACTTGGTTAAGACTAAGAGGCATCTACATTTGTTGAAGGTGATTAAGAAAGCAATGTTATGATGTACTATTCCATATAGTTTCAAAACTTCTTAGCAATTGAAAAACAAATGAGCTAATAGATGATTTTATTGAACATCTCTGCTATCCCATGAATAATGTCTCCAACCATAACCCAACAACTCCTAATTCACCTACTAGTTATTATAATACAAACACTGCTTGCCAATTGCCACTGCAAATGAATCAACTTTTACAATAATGTCTTGGATATTTTCCTCATTAATTACCATGTTTCTTATTAGTTATGACTATGACAGGAAAATGCTCAGGAAGAAAGTAAGGTTATAGTTGCTGTGAGACAAGGGAACATACTAGCGACTGCTTTCCATCCTGAATTGACAGCTGATACTCGATGGTAGATAGAAATTGTTTCAGACTATTGAATTTTACAATTTTTATATGATATGGAGTTCTAATGGTCTAATTTTGAGATTTAATGGGGAGTGTTTTTTGGTTTTATGGAGTTGTAATGGTCTAATTTTGCAGGCATAGTTATTTCTTAAAGATGGGAAATGAGATGGGAGAAGAGGCCTCAAGTAGCATTGTTCCAGCACCAGTCAATACAAGTTATAACCTACAAGCGCCAAATGACCTTCCTATATTTCAATAGGACCAGATAATCACCAAGACTTTCTTAATGGATGATTTTTTTTTTTTCTTTATTTAATTTCTTTTGAAAACGATATCTGATAATTGTTCCATTCTAGAAAATAGCTAAATAGTATTATTCTTTTTATGCTTTTTTTTAGATAGTATTTTACACTTTGGTAATTCTTATTGTGCCAGTTATCTGATCTGGTCCATATTGCTTGTGCCTTGAAAAAAGTCACAAAATATTCATTTAGCATATTCTCTGTTTTGTTCAATTGGTGGTCAATCATAAGTATCTACGTCTGTGTCATTATCTGTCTCCCCAGAGTCCAGACTGCTATATGAAATTTGAATATCATTTAGTTTCCATTTTTTTCTCCCCTTTTTGCTGTGTAACTTTGACTAGAAAATAATTATTTAATTTTTATGCAATACTATGCTTTTTTATATGGTCGGTTTGCTATATCTGACGTCAATCCTCTTCTTTTACTTTGGCTTGGGATATGTCATGCATACGTACGTACATAGGCGAAACTACTTTCTTTCTTTTTCTCTTATTTTTTTTTTATTTTTTATTTGGATTCATTAGCACCGATCTTAACTAATTTGGGATAAAAATATTGACGATTTTCATGATGACTAGAACATGGTCCTTCTAAAGGAAATCCTGTAAGTAATATCAAAGGACAGTATGAAGTTTTATGGCCGTTAAAATTTTCCATATGAAGAACTGGATAGGTTCACTTAAGGGTGAAATTTTTTTGGAGCTGCTTAAACATTACCAACCTACTTGTAAAACATCTAAGAAAAACTTGAATTTTCTCATATCAACATATTACCACTTTATTAGAAAAAAAATGTGGAAATTTCACTTTGTTATATTTAATGACAACATGTGTAGTTTAATAAATAATTTGTTTCTTCCTTTCGTGCTAAGTACTGTCATTTTCAGCGTTACCCAATTGCAAAATAATTTTATTAAATTCATCAACTATTACATCTATAGCATCCATTAGTTTAAATGAAGGTTAATTGGACATAAAGTAGTATAATAAGTGAATGGACGGAGGAGTAAGGAGGAACAGAGTATTAAGATGAGATGTTTTTCATTTTCAGTATATTCATCTAATTTGAGACTTTTTTTAAAACAAAAGAATATCTTGTAACATTTCAATCATCCCTTATTTTTTTATTATTATAATTTTTTAGTTCTTTCAATTCAGAAATAAAAATTACCACTCCCTTATCCAAACTCTTATCACATAAAGATTAACCCAATCGGCGGCTAGGGGAGATGTGTGTAAATATTTGAATATAAATAAAGATGAGTACTTTATAATTTATATCAGGTAACACATCAAATCAATATTAATTTTAAATTATTCAATCTTTATTTTGTCTTTTCTTCTTTCCCTATCTAAATTCTTGTAATTTCAACACTTTATAATAACATTTGCACTAAGCAAAAAAAACATTCATACTGAGTTCCTTGCCTACGATGGAAAGTAGATGATTTGGTTATGCATAATTATGCCAATGCATTGACAAAAAAGAAATTTATATTACTTAAAACCAACCCATTTAAGGCTAGAATGAACAAAGGGAAATTCAAGTACAATAACTGAGGGAAGCTCAAGTAGCTGGCAATATATCATGCAAGCAAAGAAGACATATTCTGTCTTATCTACCAGCACAAACATAAAAAAAGTACCCTAGTATGCAGAATCAGAATATATAATAACCTCCCTCAGCAATCAAACATCATAACCAAAGTTTTGAGCACCGATCTCATTCGTCGTCCTCATCATCATCTTCTTCGTCGTCCTCATCATCGTCATCATCGTCATGGTGGTCCTCCTGTACAAAAAAGAAATCAATGATCCCCCAAAATTTATTAAAATTAGATTTGTGCTTTTATCATCAAAACAATAAACCTACAGCATTTCTTTCCCTTCTGTGAAAAACTAAAAGCCTAGCAGCAATAGCTTTTATGCCTATTCAAATTAAGGAACCTAGCATTTCAATTCATTGGGAAACAAAACCATTGTAGAGGCCGTAGAATATGAATCAAAAGGTACAGTCCATGTCCAAAAATTCCTATCCTACAAACTTCTGTTGATATGCATATTAAAAATCAAAAGATTTATAACATTTACTCCCTGACAAGAACTTCTTCTTCTTCTTTTCTTTTCTTTTTTTCAAATTCCATGTGAAGTAATTGCATATAATATTCGGATAATCCAAGCTCTTTCATATCATACTCTAAATTCAAGATAGTACAGAGAATGCATTCTAAATAACCTAATGAACATAAATGAAAAATAGCAAAGAAGCAAGACTACCTCTCCACTGGCTTCATCATCTTCATCGTTTACTTCAGATTTGGACTTGTCGGATTCATCATCTGCGGAGCTTTGCTGGCAACATTATAGAAAATAAAGCATGTAAGCAAGACAATCAAAGCAGCACACACAATAGAACAACTGGCATGGGTTGCTCACCTGCTTTTTATTATAAGCATTCATAAGTTTTTCATACTCAGCTTTCCTTTTTGCAGCCTTGGCTTCATATGGAGCTTTCTCCTTTCCATTCCAAAGAGAGGAATCAAAATTGAGTTCATTGGGTACAGTTATATTGATATAATGGATTCGAATTGAAACAACATTTGTTTACAAATGATAAACTATAAAAAACTACTCCCCATTAAACCCCGACTACTGAGAGTAGGGATGAGGGCGGTCCTTGTATGCAGTCTTACCCTTGCATATTTGCAAAGAAGTTGTTTTCCGTATTCAAACCGCAACCTTTCAATCTCAAAAGGAGCAGCTTTACTGCTACTCCAAGCTCGCCCTCTTAAATAATAAACTATATCTACTTATAAATAAATTTGAAAGATAAAAAATGTGCCATTATGCATCAAAGATTGCATAGCTTACAGCAGCAGTCAAGGATTTCCATTTCTCTCCTCCAGCTTTCGCAACCTTCAATCAAGAATGCAACTAACAATTTAGATGCTTATTCCAAAAGAATGCATCATCATTGAAGATGAAGCAATTTAACATATAACTTACCGCTGATACGGCCTTTACACCAGGATTATCTGCCTTAAAGGTCTTTCTGAACTCCTCACTATCAAAGACCAGGAGAAAAGTCAGATAATTTTTCTTCAGGGAAATATAGAGAAAGGAATAAAGACAGATATACAAACAGGAACACAAAGAAAGCACTGGGTGGTCTTTTTGGCTTGTTAGGATCTTTCTTCGCCTTCTTCTCCTTCTCTGGCTTTCGCGCACTACTCTTGTCAGGCTTATAAGAAGCCTTGCGCTTTCCAACCTTTCTGAAAACAATATAGATATATGTTCCATCACTACACTATTCCTGTAACACTGGATGCACCATCAAGTATGTGAAATCAGATATTAATAGAATGTTTAGATATAAACAAATCGCCAGAAAGTCAACGCAATCTGATGGACAAGGAGATATGAAGTTACATGAAAAATCAAAATGCCCCAACTAATTCACGTAAGTGTAATGATACAGGAACTAACCTGTCATCAACGGGCTTGAGTGTTTCTTTTATGTTCTTCAATGTTCCCTTGCCCTTTGCATTCTTCATTGTTTAAGTTCCTGAACCAAGACAATAAAAAGCTATAAAAACAAGCGAATTGAAAAAAAATTAAGTAAAATGGGACGAAGGGTAGATTAAACTTCAAGAAGTTAACATCAAGATTAGCTCAATAAATAATGGGAAAAGTGTGTGCCATTTAAAAGGATCACAACTAAAATATGGGTAAATGCACCCTATGTGGTTAACTGATGCTCCCCAAATGTTACATATCTACCAAGCAACCGACCTAAATAAATTCATATGTTTAATATTTTGTAGTTAAAGCATAATTCAAACACACACACACAAATTTTAAGGTGACTTGGTGACTTACCTATCAAAATTCAGAAATCAGACAGTGAGTAAATCATCAAATGGTATACTATTCAACAACCACAAGCACATACATAATCCTCAGGTCATATATCATAGCAGCATATATATCATTTCCCTTGACTTCTTTTGAGGCCACAGTAAACATATTCAAATGAAAAAAATAAAATTGAAAATTGAGAAGCCTACAAAAAGCATATATCTATTTAGACCTCATGTTATTTTCTCCTCCCAACTCACCCTTTACTTTTCAAATCCTTAAAACCATAACCCACAAACACAAATAATAAAAAAGGCAAAAAAGAACTAAACTTTGAAATTTCTCAGCTTCCAAACAGAAATTCAAGCCAAGAACTTTAACCTCCCCCACCAAAAAAAGAAAAAAGAAAAGAAGGGATATTGAAGAACAGGGGTTACCTTTGGAAAGAGATGAAGTAGCAGAGGAACTTACACGCGAAACAGAACAAAACAGATAACAGAGAATCAAAGCTAATATAGTACCTCTACCAAAAGCAGACAAAGGCTTTAGAAACAGTAGAAAGAGGTTACGACCGAATACACATTGAATTTGATCAATGCAACCGGACCAACCGGTTGAGTCATGGAGACTTTGGTGGAACAGTGACCAAAGTGTGACTGTTGACAAAAAAAAAAATAATTACCAGGCTGTCACGTCAACAGTAAATTTTATCAACATACTACGTGGCATATTTCGTTACATTGTGCAGCGAAATATGTGTGCAAATAATTCGCTACACAGTGTAGTGAAATATGTCACATCAGAATGCATAGAACCAAAAATGTCACGTGTCAAACAAGGAGAATTTCGCTACACTGTGTAGCGAAATTCTCCCTGTTTGACACGTGGCATTTTTGGTTCTGACATGGCATATTTTGCTACACAGTGTAGCGAATTATTTGCACACATATTTCGCTACACATTGTAGCAAAATATGCAACGTGGCATTTTGACAAAATTTACTGTTGGCGTGACAGTCTGATAATTTTTTTTGCCAACAATGGCAAAATGGTCATTGTTCCGACTTTGGTGCCTTGTCCCTAGGGGTGTAAATGAGCTGGGTTAGGTTAGGCTTTGACTTAAATAGGCCAAGCCTATATATAAAAAAAAAAAAAAAAATTAGGTCTGGCATGGCCTGCTAGCCTGTGTAAGCCCTAAATTTCAAGTCTGGTCTGACCTATATTTAAAAAATAAAAGTTTTGGCCTAGACCAGTTAGCCTGTTTAAGTTTATTAAACATTTTACAATTAAAAGAATAATTAAAATAATATTACTTTATTAATCAAATTTATTAAAATAATAATTTTATTTATTTTATTTAAAATAAATAATATAATATAGGCAGGACTGTAAGCTTATAGGCTCGATATGTACAAAAAAGGCCTATGACCTATTTTCTAAATAGATTTTTTAAAAAGTTTAGGCCTGTTCTATTTTATAATTTGTAATAGGC
The DNA here is from genome assembly GCF_033153095.1 of Gastrolobium bilobum. NCBI lineage: Eukaryota > Viridiplantae > Streptophyta > Magnoliopsida > Fabales > Fabaceae > Gastrolobium > Gastrolobium bilobum. The sequence continues at coordinate 84,096 of NW_026898003.1, read as the reverse complement.
TAAGTCTGACCTAATATAGACTAAACCGTAAGTCTCTATAGGCAAGCCTAGTCCATTTACACCACTACTTCCCGCCACATGAGTCAACCCGAGACATGGCCTTCACCTGCCATAACCGGTTATCACTGGACATTATATTATTATTTTTAATTGCTAACGATAGTTGTTGCTTTTCAATAGTTAGCTATTAAATAATTTTATAAGATACGACCAGAATTTGTTTATACCGTCATTAACCGGAAAAGATAATAAGTCTTGGCCGCTTTACCAATTAAGTGTAATTTTACAAATTATTTATGAAATTGGAACTTAAAACTAAATTATCCCTTTTGGTGGTTTTGACCATGTAATCACTACTTCATTTTTATTTTATTTTTTAATAGCAAGTAGGTAAAAACATAAGTTTACGTGGCGTTTTATTAGTAAAATAAAAAATAAAGTTTATTAACTTGTCACGTGATAAGTCCAATTACTAGCTTAAAAAAAGATACATGTCAAATTGAAACTGCAATCTAATTAAATTATGTATATGTAAAATTTTCAAGTTTCAAAATGTGAGTAAATACAAGTCGTTCTAGTGGTGATGGATTTGGCCCATTTGGGTAACCGTACAACATCGTATGCTTGAACCTCAGCGCACTAGTTTCAAACAACTTTAGTATGGACATTGGCTTGTCGATCGAAGGTAATAATCCTAATAATGATTCATTTAAGTTACCATCTCATATTGTGTTTAAATTTGATTGGACCCCTGGAATCGGCCTTCTAATCAAGGTTCATCATTTTCCCATGAATCCTAGCAATTTTTTTTTTACTTACGAGATCATTTTAATTGAGTTTTTAATTTTTATTTTATTTTTTTATCCATATTTTTGAAGTGATAATTTCATAATTTCAATTATTTTCCTTTTATGTGCTTATTTAAAATTATTGTGAACTTATTTACCGAAAAAAAAGCATTGTGAACCCTAGTTTACTTGGTTGTTTTGATTGAATAAAAATACTATTAAGAGCTACCACAACTTATTCAAACATTGTAATGTAGTCATATATTATAGCCCAATAATTATTTTTATTATTTTTGAGTAAGTTATAAGTATTTTTCACGAAAGGTAATTTTGTTCGAGTCGAGAACATCCACATCATAGTGGGACTAGCTCTTCTAAAGAGAATTTTTTGCTTTCATAAGGATTTGAACTTAAGATTTTACTTAAACGAATGAAGTATATGTTGGGAAATTCGTTCCCTTAAACTCCAATGTCAAGCGGGTCCAGGGGAAGCCCGTGGCGGGGGGCCACCACCAATGAGCTAAGGCTACACCAACCGTAGCAAGTGGATCCGACACCATGTCTCAACCCAAAACCTTAAGGCATTGGATTCATGGATCCTTTCACTTATATACTCTTCACTTAGCTCATTACCAACCAATGCGGACTCATCACACTTGAATATCGCAACAGTATATACCACTTAACCAACACTTTTTAATATAGACCAAATATTCAAATCATCAATTACATGTATAACAAATATCTTAGGACATTTTTAAGAGCCACCGCGGAAGATGAAAACAATTGTGCTTTGTCCATTGCGTTTGCAATCATGGAATGAAAGGCCTTGGATGCTTGGTCATGATTCTTAGTGAAGATAAGCTAGCATATGATAAAAAAAAGAAATGTTTATGTCTAATTTCTGATCCACATCAAAACATAAAATCAACATTTTCACACCTTGGTTGGTAAGTTTAAAATACTTATCACGAATGATGCGTGTGCCCAGAGGAGGAGCCATGAATTTGGGTAATTGGGGGAGAAAATAAAAAATATTATATTATAAATAAAGTACTTGAAATATAATATATATCTAATATAAAAAATACTATTATAATAACCACTTGAAAATCACAATCGAATGTCAGTATTTCGTTCTTCTCTCTTTCTTTTGTCTCTAGTATTAATCTTGGGCACCATAAAGAAGACAATATTTTCTTAAAGACACAGTATCTAACACTGGACACAGATTTTTCAATTTTGCTATCATATGTTTTTATATGGTACGCTTTAACTTCGTGTTATTTCATGTTTGGTTTCTTGTGTGCACTGAATAAAACTTCTTGTGTTATTGAATCAATTTCTTGAATACAAATTATCCTCTCAATGATTTTATTATCATTTTTCTAATACTTTTATCTCATACTTAATGCAATTCCAACCCTTGTTGCCATCTCCAAAAGGACCATCGTCATTGTCACCAAAGAAAGAGTCTATGTTGCACCGACACCGACATGTGATATGACACGACATGACACACTAACTCGTTAATTCTAAAAACTGTTAGATTTCGACATGTTAAGACATGTTTTGATATTAAATAGTATTTTTAATATATATAATATAATTTATTTTAATACATATAACAGCTCATAATAAGTCATATAATCAATCAAATATTCAAATTTCATAACATAAATATAAAGAAAAAATAATTTTTCATACATTGTTAATTTTTCAAGTCAAATTTCATAATAGAAAATATTTGATTTATAAATTAATTTTTCATGTTTAGTTAAAAAGATAAAATAAAATAAAATTTGTATATAAAAAAAAGTATCAGAAAACGTTGACCACGTGCTAGAAGTGTGTCAGAACGTGTCAACCTGACACATATTATTTTTTTTTCTTCAAAAGAGTGTGTTCGTGCATCAAAGGGAAGAGTACACACATCTGACTTCTTCTTATGTATCCTTGGTGGAGACGGAGAAGGGGACATAAGAGGTGTCGAGAATAGATTTTAGGGTAGTAAGGTTTAAAATTAAGAATAAAATATTAAAATGAGGACTAAAATGAAATGACAGTACTAAACTTCTAAACAAAATGTTGTGTTTTATTTTTTTATTAAAAAAATTTAAAATCAAAAGGCTAAAAGCTCCTCTTGGGAGCTTATGTCCTTTTCCTCTTTTCTTTATTAAACAAAAGCTACTTTTCTTTATAAGAGCTTTTGTAAAAATGTATTTGGCCTAGCTACTCCTTTTAATAAGAAGAGAAATTAGAAATAAAGATGTGTCAATCAGGTACTTAGACAAAAACAAAGTACAGACTATTTTCGCAGATATCATCAAGTGATAAGAATAATATCTATGCAAGCCTTGTAACTTATTTAAAGCTAAAAGGGAAACATTTTCCCTCATTGATTCAAAAGCGAAACAATTTGTCAATCTAATGCAAAAAGATACACATGGGGGGTGTCGCGTCAAGTTGCACATCATCCTCATGCATAACTTGTACAAAACTCAGTGCACACCTATCATGTGTCGCGCTTTGCAAGACGCGCATCATCCATGTGTAGGAAATCTTAGATTTATGCGGAAGCGGTTTAGGACCTAGTACATTAGTATGCTTACCGAATCATCCTTGTTTCACAATTACCTCTCGGTGCGCAGGTCTCGTGTAGAATCTTCCCTTGTAGGATTCCTCTTCACGAACAGCTCACCTCAGCGCCGCAGCACGAACAACCTCCTTGAAGCTGGACTGTGGCAGATCTTCCAAACTATCTCTCGAGGAGGAAGGGGAAGTGTGTGGGCACTGATTAGATTCTGAGCTTGCCTCTTTCTCACAAAAAAGACCTAGGAGGCTGATGACTTAAGAGGTACTATTTATATGGGTTCCAAGAAACCCTAGCTCATTGGGCTCTAGGTTCCTTGGGCTCTTCTCATACTAATAACCCATTTGGGCTTTAGTAAAAGAGCAAACCCAGCACCATGCATATCATCCTCATGCATAACTTGTACAAAACTCAGTGCACACCTATCATGTGTCGCGCTTTGCAAGACGCGCATCATCCATGCATATCTTCCAAAGTGCGATAAGTGATAGACGCACACTAGATTCTGCTCAAGTCACACATAAAGGTGACGTGTGACTTGAATGCGCACACTCTTATACACTTTTTTTTGCATTGAATTGATAAATAATTTACCAAAATAATTAAACGAGTAAAATGTTTTTGATTTTGCGTTATGTGGGTAAAAAAGCCCATCTATAGAGTAACATTTATATTAAATTTGTTTTTACAACAAATACATGTTAAAATTATATTCTTAAATGGTGAACTTGATGAGAGAGTGTACGTGGAGAAATCAAAAGAATTTGTTTTTCATATACATAAAAGGAAAGTCTGTAAAGCTATTAAATATTTCTATGGATTGAAAACAAGCACTAAAATAATAACATAAAAATGTTGATTTATATGTATAACCTAAATAATTAACACAACACATATTAGTTAGGGAAAGCAAATAAACTCATATAGCTCAACATAAATTATTATTGAAGTAAATTTCTAATCTAGTTTTAATATTTATTACTTCAACTTTGCACTCTTGAAGAGATGGTTGAAATTGCTAACAATACGACACATGCTGAGGTGGAGCAACATGGGGAGCTAGGGATAGCCCCCGCCTCCTAAAATTTTAAAAATCAAACAATTAATGTTGTCATAAGATAAATAACTACATCAGTGCACTACAACTCATAAGTGATATAACATACCTTCGATTTTCTAGCTAAGTCAAAGTAATCAAAACTTGGAACCGAAAGCGAATTATCACAATGTTTACCGTAACAATACAATTGACCATAAGCACAACAGATACAAGTGATATCATTTTTTATTATATTTGAATTATTATATTTTAATGCAATATTGCAATGTGCACTGGCAACGTATATATATGTACATAACTCATTGTTTTTATATTAAGCAACAACATATTTGATGTTCTATTCGACCATAACATTTTCTTACTGTAACCCAACTTTATTCAAATCAATATTTTGTTCTTTATTTTTAAAATAATATTCAGTCTATACTAACAAAATAACTGTGGACTTAGATTAACAAATTTTTTTCCCATCAATTCAACTCCATCGAAAGCCCTCATAAATGATCCTTTCCATTTTTGAGTAAAAGTTTGAGAGGAAAAAAACTAACATTCTTTGTTTTACTAACAAAAGTGATACAATATAAATAACCAAATTTTTTCAACTGATATTCTTTGTTTTACTAACATAGCAGATAACAGTCCCCCCTCCTCTCCAAAAATATCAATTTTTTTAGTATTTTAAAAATATAAATTAGTTAAGAGACTTGATTCATTCATAAAAAAAGATACAAATAGTAATAAGCAAATATCAATATCTGCACATTATATATAACGAGATAATTAGAAAAATGAGCATACAACATGACTAAATTTTTTTATGTTGTTACTTCTTGAATAAAAGATCAAGTAATAATTAACATTGTCCTAGTGAACATAAATCACACATCTCCAAAATAAGCTTAGGGGAAATTCCAACGCTCAAATTAGCATAGGATTCAAAAATTGATCAGAAGCATAAATCACGGATGCAAATTTACAATTAGGATGGCTCAATCAATCAAATAGGTTTAACTAGCAGATCTAGTCTCTCGTCTGGATTAGGAAACTCTTTCACCGAGGAGCTTCTTTTTCAATCATTGGCCAACAATTTTTAACTCGATAATTGTCTCCTAAGATAAAATGTATTACTTCTATTCTTGTGGTGGTATTTTCACATAGAATGATCTCATCAAACTCAACCTATGTTTTATTAACCGCATTAGAGAAAAAACCAATAGAGAAAAAAACCTCTCCAACTAAATATTCTGATTCCTTATTTACTTATGAAAATAACATATGGTCACGATTTAAATAACATCCATTCTTGTATTCAAAAAAAAAAACATCCATTCAAAGAAGCAATAATACATCCTATGAAATGACATATTTTTTCAAATCAAACTTATTCATAAAAATAATTAATTTAAAATTTCATTCCAACAGAGAGTAATCTGGATGAACCGTCCTGAACATTGTGTTTGATTTCAAGTATAATGTTTTGTGGAATTGCTTGTAGTTTCGCATTGAAGAATATTGTTCGAATTATTACACCTCACATGCTAATAGGGAAAAGCTCAAAGAAGATTGACACCAATTTGTTGAAAATTGTACCATATTTATCTATATAATTAACTATTTAATTAATAAAAAGTTATTGTAAATATTTTTTTTTATAAATTGTTATACTATTAAGAAAATGTATTTACTTAAATACTTTTTTATTTTTAAATATATTGATCAATAAGTATTTTTATTTTTATTTTTTAAATATAATTTAGTTTATTGAAATTCCTTAATATTGTTGAGGCTTGTAATTTTATATCTTTTATGATAATTTTAATTAGAAAAAGAACTTATATAAGTTATTTTACCAAATTTATAGATTGAGCTTAAAATTATTTTTTCAGAAAAAAAAATATAATTACTAAATACTTTTAAACTTATTTTTTAAGTTCTTAATGTTTAATTTTAATTGATCTTTTAAATTAAAAAAAAGCTCTACTTTTTTTTTGCCACAGCCCACAAGCACTGTGTTAAAAATGTTCTCAAAAAAAAAAAAAAAAAAAAAAACTTGCAAAAATCGAAGTATTGAATTTTATTATACCCGTTTGCAACGTATATGTATAGAACCAGGAGATAAATTTATATCCTTACTAAATATTTGGTTATTGAAGTTACCGCGGACATCGTTGACGGCAAAGGGAGTTTGGAATGAGAAAACAAAGGTATACGAATGAGGGCTGAAAATGTTATTGAGAGAAAATGTTAACATGCCTCTTAAATTGTTTATTGTTTTTCCAATGTAAATTTATTCTTTCTTTTATTTGACAATAAATGATGAGAAAGTTGATTGACTTGTGAGCTTTGAAGAAAACCAGTAGGAAATATCGTGGAAACTTCCACTAAGGCATTAAGCAACAAATTTTGTTATATGTTGATTTTTTTAATTAATTAATTTTTTATTTAATTATTTATCATTATATATAAATATTAATTACCGATTCATAACTATGACTGAATTATTAAACCATAAAATAATATATTTAAGGGTTCGATTATTGGTATAATTTTAAAATATTTATTTAAAAGTGATTTTTATTACTCAATTCTTAATTTTGTAATTTGTGCATTACAGTCTGTGGAACTAATTAATGTACATATGTATTGTAGTCTTTGAGATAAAGATAAATTAAAGTGTTATCAAAAAAAAAAAAAAAAAGATAAATTAAAGATAAATAATTAATAAATAATTAGTCTGTGAAACTAATTAATGTACATATGTAAATAATGATAGTATGTGGAACTAATTAATGCATTACATCTCTTGAACTAGTTGTATGTCTAATTGGAAATTAAAGATCAACTTTAAGATAAATTCTTGTGTAAAGTAACTCTTTAGCTCAAGAGATGTAAGAACTATCATGGACTACAGTTCTCAAGCAAATTGCTTAGGGCGTTGAAAGAACTTGATTTTGGATCGGGCTACTTTATGGATAAAATTCACAAAAGTCCATTCATAGTTATTGGGCCCACTAATGCCTGATCTCTATATATAATTTAGTAGATTATTTTCCTTTATATAGGACGTTGAAAGTAAAATGATTAAAAAGTTTCTGATAAAATATGATAGATTAAAAAAATCTCATATTTACAAATATTTTAAAGAAAAGAGAATACTAGAGGTGTGGTGGAGAAGTATAAGAAAAATGAAAAACAAAGAATGACTTATTATACATTTTGTAGTATAAATGAAGAGATTAATGTTTCTTATATTACAGGATATAAAATTATCTCTCATACACATAAAAATGTGTGAGACTTATATTATTCTTTTTTTTTTCTTCTCTTCCCATGGGCCCCCAAATAATTTTATGTGTATGTCGAATATAATTATATCTCCTATAATATGAGAAACATCAAATTCATAAAAGAAAGTGAACATAAAACATGGAAAGCAGAGGGTGTACAAAAGAAAAAAAAAATTAAAACATGAAAAACACCTTTGGAGTTAAGATAAGAAGCTCCATATTAAAATTAGGGAAAAGTTGTACCAAATGAAAAATTAGCGAAAAGTTGTACCAAAAAAAAAATTAGGGAAAAGTTTAAGAATTATATGTTTTTTTATCACTTATTTATTTTTTTTATCAAATATTACTTTTAACACCATTAAAATTTTGTCCCAGTGAGAGATAAAAAAATCATAAGGAAGATAAATGATTGAAAAGAAGCACATGAGATAAGTAATTACAAAAATGAAATACAAGAGGAATAAGTAATTATAAAAAGAAACACACATGATTTTGAACTTTCCTCCCTTTGTGGCTCAAAGTGGTTGATGGGTGGCTTGACTTTAAAGAAAACAAGTATTTTAGATAGCTCAACCTCTTTCACTCAAACTATATTCTACAAGGCAAAATATAATGGATAGCTATATTGTTGTTGAAATTTATTAATCATGTGTATACAATATTTTGTTGTGCCCCTTTGTTATTCTGTTTTGAATCTGATTTGTTTATTTTGTTAATGGACTTATGATACTCTTACCATTCATTTCACTGAGGCCCAAACTATATGTTGGGTTTATGTTAATAGCAACACAATTCAAAACAGTGTCATTTTGATAGCTATGAATGTTATTAACAAAACACACAAGCATCACATTTGACACATGAGATATTTCTTTGGTTCAGAAAATTCTAGATACTCTCTTTTCTCTCTTGTTCTCAGACACTATAGTTAGGATTTCTTTGAGAGTTTGCGAGGTCGTTTGTGAGAGATACACTGAGAATCTCAACTCAATGCTTCAGAGAAAATTGGTCTACGTAATAAGGCACACACATTGATCAGTGTAGCTTTTGGAGAACTGTTCAATCAGTGGTGGAGTGTTCTTGCATGGTGATGGGTTCTTTATTGGTAAAGAGTGAAGAAAATTGCTAATTTTGCAGTGTCAAGTGCAAAACTTGTGAAATCATTTCTTTTTTCTCTTAGGGGGCGTTTGGTTCAAGTTTTTGGTTTGGTTCCCCATCCATCTTGAAGTGGCATTCCGTGATTTCTTTGTTTGGTAGAAAGATTAAAAAAATTTAGCCATGCTTCTCTTTTTTCTTGAGTATTCTTGTATTGTAGCTCGTTATTGTCTATTATGAACATTGTATATTTTCTTGATTCTAAATAAAGTGCATATTAGAGTGCATTTAAACCTCTTTAGGTCCCTTGGACATAGGAAACTTGTTAACCACAAGTTTATAAACCAAGTAAATTCATATGTCTCTTGTTCTTGATGTTTAATTTCTATTTCTTTTTGTTCTTTGTCTTTATTGTTTGAGAATTGATTCCCATAACCGTACCAAGTGGGAGCCTGACTCGTACAAGGAAGCTATAAGGTTGGAGTCTAAAGTTCATTGGCTGAAAGCCATAAAAAGTAGATGGATTCTCTTGAGAAGAATAAAACCTGGGTTTAGGTGGAGCATCCTAAGAACAAAAAGGTCATTGAACGCAAGAGGGTTTTTAAAAGAAAACCAAAAATCTCAGGAGTTAAAGATGTCGAGTTTAAGGCTAGGGTTGTTGCAAAAGGGTTTTCACTAGTTAAAAGGGTGGATTATAATGAAATATTTTCCCTTGTTGTGAAAATATGTTTCCATAAGGCTCATACTTTCACCTGTTGCCATTCATGATATTCAATTAGAGTAGCTGGATGTTAAGACTGACTTTCTTCATTGTAGTATTAAAGAGAAAATTTTCATACAGCAACCTGAGGGCTTCATTAATAAAGGAGCACAAAATAAGGTATGCCTCTTGTAAATATCCCTCGATGGGTTGAAACAAGACCCTAGACAATGGTATAAGAGGTTTGATGGCTCTGTTATGTCCAAAGGCTTTATTAGAAGTAGCTTTGATTATTATGTGTATTAAAAATAGTTGCATAATGATTGTTATATCTACCTATTGATATATGTGGATGATATTCTCATTGCTTCAAAGAATTTAAGTGAGATAAATATATTGAAAAGCATGCTAAAAAAGGAATTTAAGATGAAATTCCTTGGTCAATCCAAGCGAATACTTGGCATGGAGATTTCAAGGATAAAGGAAGAGAGAAAACTCATTCTCTCCCAATCTGAATATATGAAAAAAGTCTTGAAGACCTTTCACATGTACTTAGCTAAGTTTGTAAGTGTTCCTTTAGGTGGTCACTTCAGGCTAAAAGCTGTTGATGGTAATCTGTTTCCTGAAGAAGCAAAATACATGTGTAATATATCTTATTAAAATGTTGTAGGATGCTTAATATATGCTATGATAAAGTCTAGACCATATATTTCATATGGTGTTAGTGTAGTGAGTAGATACATGAGTAAAACATCTAAAAAAACATTGGAATGCTTTAAAATGGTTGCTAATATAACTAAGTAGATCTGTAAACTACTGTTTGAACTAGGGTTAGCAAAACGGGTCAACCTATCTCGACCCGGCCTACCCGTGTGTAACCCCAAAAAATGAGCCGGGTTAGGGTTAGGCTAAAAAAAAACGAGACAAAAAACCTAACCCAACTCGACCCTAGCCGAGTTAAAGTTGACTCGAAAAAAAAAACAATTGTTGTTACAAATACAAGTGAGCTAACCCTCAGTATTAAAAAGAATCTTAACTTCATACTACCTTAATTATATTTATAATTGGAAGCACACAGATTGTCTAGGTAGCAAGAAAAATATAACTAATTTTTACTTATTAGCATCTCCATAGCAAGAAGCAAGAATCGTTCAAAAGAGGTCGTTTAAGGAACGTAAAAAACAAAACATTGTAGGGCTTTAACAATCAAAATGCATGGGAAACCAGAAGAAAAGTAACAGATAATGAGGTAAACCCAATAAGCAGTTTTTTTTTCTAAGGGATAGAAGAAGGGAGATAGAAAATGTAACGGGAAGACTCATATGAAATCCAAGGCGTGAGAAGGAGAAAGGTTGACGACAAGAAAAAGAGGTGAAACAACCTTTCGAGTGTGCGATGTTTTGAAGGAAACAAAGTGTGAGGAGTGGAAGCTTGGAAGGGGAATTCAAACGAAGCTAGGTTTGCAGTGGTCACCGATGGAGTACATAGTGTGAGAAACGAAAGAAAGTGACAGCAGTTTGATATTATTTTTTTAATTAAAAAAATAAACCCTCAACCCGCGAGCTGACCCGTTTGACCCGTGGGTTGACTCAACTTTTTTCGAGCTAGCTCGGGTCTGGTTGACTCGGGTTGTCGGCTCATTTTTGCTAACCCAACCCGGCTCATTTTTTGCGGGTTACGAGCCAACCCGACAGGTTGGCTTATTTTTGCCATCCCTAGTTTGCACTATTCTATTGTGAATTTTAATAATTTTGAAATAACTGATTATTGTGGCTCTGATTATGCTGCTGATTTAGATAAAATGAGATCACTAGTTTGTTTGTTCGTTTTACTATGGATGGAAATGTGGTAAGTTGAAAGTCAAGCTTTCAACACATTGTGGCCCTTTCAACAATAGAGACAAAATATGTAGCTTTTACTGAAGGTATCAAAGAGGCAATATGGCTAAATGGTATTATATTTGAGTTCGGTTTAAGTAAGGACCTACCAAAAGTAATGTGTGACTCACAAAGTGCAATTTTATTTGTCAATAAATTTAATATTTTATGAAAGAACCAAATATATAGATGTTAGGAACATTTCATTAGGGAAATAATTGGAAATGGTAAGGTTATTATGGATAAAATTTCTACTGAAATTAACCTTGCCGATGTTTTAACAAAAATTATTCATGTTAGTAAAATTAGGGATGACTTGAATATACTAAAATTAAAACCACCTTAGACGCATGCATTTGCATATAGAGCTAGGATTAAATGCCCACAAACATCTTATATGCGCTTTTCTGTCATATATTTAGTAAATAAATGGAGATTTGTTATCGGTATTTACTAATAATCATGTGTGATACAATATTCTATTGTGGCCTTTTATTATTCTGTTATGGATCTGGTTTGTCTATTTCGTTAATGGCCCTATGATACTCTTGCCATTCATTTCGCTGGGGCCCAAACTATATGTTGGGTTTGTGTTAATAGGAACACAACTCAAAACAATGGCTTTTTGTTAGCTGTGAAGGTTATTAACAAAACACACATGCATAACACTTGACACATGGCATATTTCACTGGTTGAGAAAATTCTATATGCTCTCTTCTCTCTCGTTCTCAAACACCATAGTTAGGGTTCTTTGAGAGTTTGTGAGGCCGTTTGTGAGAACTACACTGAAAATCTCATATTAGTGCTTCAGAGAAAGTTGGTGTATTGTATTTGTATATTTCTTTCTCTATAGTTTCTTGAGCATTCTTGTATTGTAGCTTGTTATTGGCTACTGTGAACATTTTATCTTTTCTTGATTCTAAATAAAGTGCATATCAGAGGATGTTTAACCCTCTTTAAGTTCTTTGGATGTAAAAATCTTACTAACCACAAATTTTTGAAGCAAATAAATTCATGTGTGTTTTGTTATTGATGTTTAATTTCTATTTCTTTCGATTTTTTGTCTTTATTGTTTGGGAATTGATTCCTAGAATCGTAACATATATAATTTGTTTTCATATGTTATTTTATTTTATGTTGCTAACTATGTCTTCTAACTATTATATCTTTTAAATTGATAGATGGCTACAATAAGGGAAAACAAAATACAGCTTTTACCTATACCAAAAAAATAAAACAAAAAATACGGCTTTTACGATTTCTAGTGAAACTCCATCAAATGCGTCAATAATGTAATAAAAACTTTTAACCTAAAAAATATATCAAATAAAAGAATGGAAAAGTATTTCTCCAGTCACCGGAGATAAAGTTATCTCCAGTGAGCTCAAAACGACGTCGTTTTGGATTATAAGATTAAAAAATTATAATGACAAAGACTAATATAACCCTGCAATATATTATAATTACAAAACACCTTGATTTCCGTCCCAAAACGACGTCATTTTGAGCTTACTGGAGATAACTTTATCTCCGGTGACTGGAGAAATCCTTTACCCGTAAAAGAATTCCTCTTAATACGCAATCCTCATCTTTCTTTTTTATCTCATCAGACCATTAACAATCATCATTATGATAGTTGTGTAAAATAATCATGTCTTATTAATACTGAAATAGTTTTCTCATTTTACATGAGAAATTTTTTTCATGTTACAGTTATAATATATGAGTGAGTTTCATCTTAACTTTTTTGTCTTCTTACCTTTTTATGGACCTCGCTCATGTATTGTGAATATAGCATGAATTTTTTTTCATATAAAATGAGAAAATTAATTCCCATATATAAATTAGCTTTTTCTTGTGCACCATTTCCATATGAAAAAAAAAAGAAAAAGAAAACAATGCAATCCGATTTCTCTCCAATTGGCATTTGGGACTATAATAAAATACTCATGATGAGAATATTGCTGACTTTTCGACCGCCCTTATTTAATAGTTAATTACTAAATTGATCTTGATTATAAATTATTTCAAAATTTTAAGCTTGCTTAAAAACATAACACCAATCTGTCACTGTTTGACCGTTGACCATCAAGCCTACTCGGGTATCCCCTCCCTACCCAGATATTTTTTGAAAATTTTACTACCCAAGTAGTCAAGGGGATATCCTGATATATTTCAAAAATCTAGAAAAATGGTTGAATTATTTATCCGGATAGAGAGGAGGGACTACCCGGGTAAATTTCCTTATTTATTTCCTGCGGATTGATATTATTTACTCGAGTAGGAAGGGGACTACCCGGGTAAACGATTCATCTTTATTTCTGGGAGTACTTTTCTTTTCTGTTTTTTTTTCACCCGGAACACTGATTTTATAAACTACACATTTACTGTTTTTAATAACGGGAGCATGGATGCTGCTCTTGCTAATATGCCGTGAGAGTATTGAAGACGTATCTGACACCTACATCAACAAGCGACCATGCAAGCAAGAACGTTTCAATCCGCCATTATATGAATCGTTTATTCGGGTAGCCCCTTTTTATTCGGGTAAATAATATCAATCCCGCAGGAAATAAAGAAGGAAATTTATCCGGATAGCCCCATCCCTATCTGGGTAAATAATTCAATCATTTTCTCAGATTTTTGAAATATACCAGGGTATCCCCTTGACTACCCGGGTAGGGTAAAATTTTTAAAAAAATACTCGGGTAGGGAGCGGAATATTCGGATAGGCTTGATGGTCAATGGTCAAACAAGGACAAATTGGTGTTATATTTTTAAGCAAGGTTAAATTTTTGAAATAGTTTATAATCAAGGTCAATTTGATAATTAATTATTAAATAAGGGCTACAGTGGTCAAAAAATTGAATATTGATGCATGCTCTTCTTTTTTCCGGTTGTAAAATTGAGAAGAATGTATTTCTTATGTTATAAGAGATAATTTTATTTTCTACTCATAGATAAAATTGTATAAAATACATATAATGTGAAGCCATGTAAAAAGAAAAAAGAGAAAAAAACACATGAATGCCACATGCTTTTAAGTGTATAATCCATATAAAATTTGGGGATTAGTGTGTGAAAAAGGAATTATATTTTTATTTTTTTAAATTTGCAATGGAAAGCATCCAACCAGTGAACCAGCACCACAAGTTCTCACAGAACAGTCACCTTCAATGACCATAAAGGGGTCCACAGGAAATGTCCACGTCATCACCACCAGATAAGCATAAGGATAAGCCCAAACGCCTCCTCGGCCGTCAGATGGATACTCACCCAAATCCAACGGCCACAAAACTCTAACCGTAGATTATCCAATATCGCTTCCACTCATCAAATATATCTCCATTCTCCAATCCCACTCTCTTAAAATTCAACTAACTATCCATTTTTCTCAACACCGGCGCACATTAGCACAAAGCCATGGCCACCGCAACCGCGGCAGCTACTTCATCCTTCATCGGAACACGTCTCCGAGAAGTGCACTCTAATTCGGGTCGGGTACAAGCCAGGTTCGGGTTCGGATCAAAGAAAACCGCCCCGGCTAAGAAATCGGCGAGGCCAGGTCCGGGTTCGGATCGGCCTTTGTGGTACCCGGGAGCGAAGGCGCCGGAATGGCTCGACGGAAGCCTCGTCGGCGATTACGGTTTCGATCCTTTCGGTCTGGGGAAGCCGGCGGAGTATCTGCAGTTCGATCTGGACTCGCTTGACCAGAACCTGGCGAAGAACCTCGCCGGAGATGTGATCGGGACAAGAACGGAGTTTGCGGACGTGAAATCGACGCCGTTTCAGCCGTACAGCGAGGTTTTCGGCCTTCAGAGGTTCAGAGAGTGCGAACTCATCCACGGAAGGTGGGCCATGCTCGCCACGCTTGGCGCCCTCACCGTCGAGGGGGTCACCGGAGTTACCTGGCAAGACGCCGGGAAGGTGCGATTCTGTTCTGTTACTTTACCAATTTAAGAGTACTGACTACTGAGTACTGCCTTTGATTTTATTGCATGCATGCGTTTGGAGCAGTGTTATTAAACTTTATACATGCTATAATATGCAGTAGATTTAGGAAAGACAATTTTTTCTATGCACACATTAAAAGTTGGTGCCATTTACCTTTTTTTTTTTTTTACAGTGAGTCTTACTTATTTTGTGTGTGCTACCATGATACAAAATTATACGAAACAACATGATAAACATATTCTCCGAACGTTATTTTTGTTTATAATTTTTTATAATCATATCTTAATCGTTGATTTTTGTCAATTAACGGTTAAGATTTTTGTAAATAAAATTTATTAATTAAATATTAATTTGCAATAAATGATAACCGTTAAAATATGAATTGTAAGAGGTTGTAAACGAAAATACATTATAAGTTTAACTTTTCCCCTTCCCGAATATAATAACCACATGTATCCTTATGGCTCTAATGTTTGGGAGAAGGATGATTTTTATAAGGATTATATTTATCTCATTTTACGTTAGAGTATTAGAGAAGTCAAGTTTCTACACACAGAACATAGGTGAGCTCACCTTTTTTATTTTTTTACCTTTTGCCCGTGGATCCGGTTTGTGATATTGTCTCTATTACACCCGATAATTCTTATCGGGTAGCACGAGAAAATGATTTTTCTTTTTATAATTCTAATTTATTGTGTACTTTATTAATTTTTATTACTATCATTTTTTATTTTCAAACCCAATACGACATCATTTCATTGTCAACTCAAATAGACAATGTCGATTTAATACCAGTTTAGCTTGGGCCAGAGCGAATTCACGAGTGTTTAGAACGAGTCATGGTTGAACCGGATTGTGGATGGTTCGGTTCAAAGTTGAACAGGTTCGGTTGGTGTTTTTGTACATGTTCTATTGTTTTATGTTTTCTGCTTGTCTATAATTGTTTTATAACAATTGTTGAACTTTTTTTTTTCATATTTTATGTTTTACTAGAATATTATTTGTGTCTTCCAATAAGTAAAAGGGGAAAAATGTAGAACGATGGAGGTTGTTGTGCCAAAAATTTTAAAACTTTAAAAGTAGTAATGTCGTCAATTTCTTTATATTATGTTTGGAATTATTAAAAATTAACTTAATTTATAATTTAAGTCTTATTTTTTCAAATTCATATAAAAAAATTATTTGCATTAGTTTCAAAATTAATTTGTATGTTTAGAATGCTTTAAAGATTAATTGAGTTCTTTTATTTTATTAATTTTACGTTATTATTCCTGTTTAGAACAATGAAGTGAAGGTACTATAATGGCTAAACTAATAAGCATAAAATAATCAACTTAAATAATTAAAATTGAAATTGAACCATTCACTCAAAGTAATTATGAATAGAGATTTCTCAACTAGAATAAAATTCAATATCAAAACAATTCCTATTGCATAATTTTCTTAAAAAATAATTTTAACTTACATAATCAAATTGAATTTCAAATTTTGCTTTCCAAACAACCTATATAGCAATTACTCGATTCTAGGGTTGAATTCTATCTCAATTGTGCTAAATTTTATATTCCTTATTACACAAAAAATATAAGTTAGCCATAAAAAAAAGTGCGTGTTCTTTATTTGATTAGTATTAAGGTCTTGTAGTTAATTAATGATAGAGTTGGGTTTAATTTTCAGGTGGAGCTAGTAGAAGGATCAAAATACCTTGGGCAACCACTTCCATTCTCAATTACAACATTGATTTGGATTGAAGTTCTGGTGATTGGATACATCGAGTTCCAGAGGAATGCTGAGCTTGACCCAGAGAAGAGGTTATACCCAGGTGGCAAGTTCTTCGACCCTCTTGGTTTGGCCTCAGACCCTGAGAAGAAAGCCACACTTCAATTGGCAGAAATCAAGCATGCACGTCTTGCAATGGTTGCATTCCTTGGCTTTGCAGTTCAAGCTGCTGCCACTGGCAAAGGTCCTCTTAACAATTGGGCTACCCATTTGAGTGACCCTCTTCACACAACCATCATTGATACCTTCTCTTCTTCCTCTTGAAGTCTTGTACTTTTTCAATATCGTGCCTTGTAAAAGTCCTTTGGCTCTGGGTTGTAAACATATTACTTAGCTGGATTAGTACTTGTGATATTAGTATGTGAATTTAAGAGGCTAAGTAGAATGTTTCTGCTTCATGTTAAAGTGTTATCCTATGAATGGTAATTAATTAAGCATGAAATCAAGAGAAAAGATGAGGTCAAAGATGAATCATAGAATTGAGCTCACTGTAGGAAACTTGTTTTAAGCCACGGAAGAGTTTAAATAATTTATTCATTTATTAAGTTGCGATTCTAAAAAAGCGTTAACTTACTAAAGTGGGTGACTAGCAGGTTAATAGCATGATGACAAAATCTATTTACTTCTAATCAAATGTTATAAAATTGGACTCCTCATTGATTCATTGATCCGACCTTGATATAATTTCTAGTTAATATAAAAGATCATATTATACGTTTTGTAAAATACAAAAAGCAAGAATAAATGTTAAATTAATAATTAAAAATAAATTAAAATAGTATTAGTAGAAAAATAAGTATATATTAACTTAAACACGTTGTAAAGATGTAATATAACAAAACATTCAACATTATCATCAACAATACTTTTATTTCAAACTAGTTGAGATTGGTGGTGACAGATAAATCCAAATGAAAAGTACTAAAAAAATAGAGAAAAAAGGATAAAAACAACACACACGCGCGCAAACACGTACACACATATATAGGGAGAGATCTTTTGATTTAGAAGGTCTTATTCTCATCGTAACTATTGATTTATATCCATCTAACGATTATAGTTTATTGAGTTATATTAAGATTGAAATGTAAAAATAAATTAGATATAATTTCAAGTTAATATAAAAGATCATATTATACATTTTGTAAAATAAAAAAAGCAAGAATAAAGGTTGGATTAATAATTAAAAATAGATAAAATAGTTTCACAAAAAATAAATAAATAAAATAGTATTAGTAGTAAAATTAAGTATATATTAACTTAAATACATTGTAAAAAATTCACCCAAAAAAAAAAACGTTGTAAAGATGAAATAGTAAAAATAATGCACATTCTCCAGTTTGGCGGAAGGATTGAAAAAACGCACTTGCTCCATTACGTTAACAAAGGTTCCCTCCGCCTCCTTCTCAAACAAACCCTGATACCTCTTCACCTCACTGGTCAAGAAAGCCTTCTCCTCGGCCCAGGTATCAACGTTTCTTTCCAGCTCCACAACGCGCTTGGTCATATCAGTCTTCTCCGCCTCCAATCCCTTATTGGAGGTCGTCATTTTCTTCAGGGCACTATCCTTCTTCTCCACAACCGCCTTCAGTTTGGCTACCTCCTCCTCAGACTTCTTCAATTTGGCTTCAAAATCAGCGCGTTGCCGAGTATTTTCACCCTTTAGCTCATCAATACGTTCTTTCAAGAAGTCCACCGAACCTGTTACATGAAAAACAGTTATAAGTACTAGCGCGATATCATATCTTACAACAAGTAGAGTACCAAGTTACTTACCAGGTACGGACATAATGAATTGACCCGCTATGCTCAAAGTTTGGGAAATCTGTAACCACTGGTCCCGAGGTAGCGCTTCAAGACGGGAACCAAATCCCCTGCCTTGAGCATGCATATCTTTGTCTAAACTCCAACCAAAGTCCAGCCACCCTGCAGTGGACCTCCCGGTTATCTCCTCAAAGGATCTTTTCTTACCCCTCGCGGTATCCTCCACCACTACCGCAAGAGGGATGACATCTAGAGGGGTAGCATGAGGAGTTAAGGGCTTCAATGCTGACTTCAATCGCGCGGCAGCATGCTCGCTCGATTCAGCAACATCGGCGGCTGCAGACATGGTAGGTTGGGGAGATGCGAAGGAACCAGCGATAGCCGCGCGATTGGCAGCAATCTGTTCCATTCTACTCAAAGACGTCGTCATTGCACTATCTGCAAACCAGAACAAAGAAATTCATGATTAGACATACTTACAACATATCTACACATCGTGATATACAAAGGTACCTTGATTAAAACATTGACAAAATGAGCAAGGGTCCAAGTTACCCAGAAAAGCTCGAATATCATCCTCAGAGTATTCGTTTAAATCGTGTACGTGCTCAGCGAGCCCATATCAGAAGCCTCACGAGCAATTTTACTTAAAGTGGTCACAGTCTTCTGTTCTAGGTCACTCAAGTTATAACTCAAGATGGCACTACTCGAAGGATACTCGGACCAGTATAAAGGAAATATAGGAGTCTCATCCTCGCCTAAGAAAAAGAGGTTGGTACCTTCGGCGGGTTAGATCTTGAAATATTATGTACTCCACTTATTGATTTGTCTACAGTACGACCCACAGAACTTCACTTTGCTTCTAAAAGATATCCAGCTAGTACGTGGTCCCATTACACTAATCATATACAAGAATGATTCTACGGATTGGAACAGACCATAAGCCTTGCACACCATCTCATATACTCTGATAAAACCCCAGGCATTGGGGGTCAGTTGTGAAGGCGCCACATTCAAATGCGCCAACAATTTACAGACGAAAGAGGAAAAGGGAAAACGAACTCCTATGGAGAAAAAGAAGTAAGAGTACATCATCATAAAGTGCCTGGTTGATCCCTCTGCCCGCGAAGAACAAACGCGTTCATTCTTCGGGACGACACCAATCTCCCATTGATCATCAAAAGCTTTATCAGGAGTAAGGTGGATGGCTGCAGTTACTTCTGCCAACTCCCCTGGAGAACAAAACACTGACTCAGTCTTCAGAACTGTATCTGCCACCCAACTCAGGGTATCTTCGTCCCGTATGTTTCTCCTTTCAGGGGACCGCCTCTCAGGGGATTCTTCATCAGGACTAATGCGTACAACTTTCTTCTTGGCATCTGATTGCGCTTTCAGTTTCTTCTTTTCGTGCGTACCGCGTCTTGCCATTATTTCTTTAATTTGGGGAGACACAAAGTCTGATTCAAAAGAAGAAGAATCAGTTGAAGAAGACAAGTCAGAAAAAATAGGTTTATAATCATCAAAATTCCTTTTCTTAAAAGGATACCCGGCTGGATAAATTACATTTAAAGGCAAAGGACTGGGGCTCTTCTGACCAAAAGACTCTTGCGCGATGAACACGAAAAATCGCGCGATGAATTTAAGGAAGGCGATTTAGGGCTTCTTGAATCAGCTAACTTATAGCTACCCTCAGTACTCGAAGAAGAGTCACTCGATATCACAATAGGCCTAGACATGTTCAGAGAAACCTTGGGAAATAAAGACGAACTATGTTGAGACAATGTCTTTCCGCGATTGGATTGTCGCGAAGATGACCCTAATTCAAACGTACAAACTGAGGGGACGTGGCTAGCGTAAGCTTTGGAACAAGGGGCTATACATCCCACAGTAGGCCGCTTATCCCTGGTTCCCAAAGACCTTGATCTTGGTAACAATCTCGAAGGAGGACTAGACGAGCCAAACCGTTCGAAAAATCTAATAAAATCCACACTTTGCGATTATCAGACATACCTTAAACACAAGGAGGAAAAGGCTAAAAAAGATGAAAGAAACACAGGTAAGATCAGGAGGAAGGAGGAAGAACATACCTGAGATTTATACTTCAGGAATCGCACACCATGAGCAGGACGTGTCACCACCGGAAATGCAGAAGAAATAAGCACTAAGAGACGAGAGATTTTTCACAGTATCAGCGAAGTGTCTTTCCCTCCAAACTAAAAAGCTCAACACAAATACGAAAGGTTTTTTCTCCAACGGATAGGTTGAAAGCCACGAAACATGTTGAGTAAAACGGGTTTACAAGAACACGTGGCGGGAAGGGGAAGCGTTTCGCTTAAACAACCACCCACGCCTGTCCTTAAACACCCACGTAATGAAAATAACATTTAATGCTTCTGACAGATTAAACGTCTAATCCACTGTTCTTAAGCGGCTGAAGGTCATGATGACACTGTAAACATGATTACCGCGGCACATAGAAATGACATATGAGTTGCAAACTACCGCGCCTCAAAAACAGCATATAGCTCACGGCTTTGCCACATGACAAAACCGCAAGCTAGGGGGCAACTGATCCGGATAAAATATAGGCCCAATCAGGGCCCAACGACACATAAGGAAGCCCAAACCCATTAAAGACCAGAGCAAAGCACAAGGGACAAGTACAACACGCAAGACGCAATGCCCTCATCGCGACAGACAAGACGCGATGCCCACATCGCGTATGAAACCCCTTTAGGAAGTAAACTTAAGGCCCAAGGCAACCCCACCGCGCCTTGAATCCAATAAACAACGGACAGCTCCAGCTCGCCACGACTCTACCACTAGACACTATAGCATATAAGGCTAGTCAGGTCCCCTGACTGACCTGCAGCCCAAGCCTGGCCACTCAGAAGCCAAGCCGCCTTAACTAATGCGGCATCGTAACTACTATATAAGCAAACGATATACCACCAAGGTACAAACATCCTTTACATTAACAACATACAATTCATGCCTCTGATACTTACTTAAGCATCAGAGTGTCTTCGCAGGTATCTCCCCCATTTGGTGTTAACTCACCAACGTGAAGGACAAAGACAAGGCACGATCCACTACGTGACCTCCAAGCCCATACCGAAGAACTACGCAGACTATTCAACGCGGACTACTCAACCGTGTGTGATTGGGCTCAGTGCATATTGGCTTGTCCATAGTGTATTTGGTTTGATCAGTCTCAATGTAGAGAAGTTATCTACATTGACCGTAAAAAAAGCGATTCCAAAAATTAAAAAGTATGTGTTTTTAATGATGAAGTATGTTGATGATAATAAGCAATTAAATCACTTTGAAGCCAAGTTTATTATATAAGGGTGGATTTATAAACTTAGACTTATATTTTTATGAATTAATGTATTGAAATATTAATAAAAAGATCAAATTCAAACTGATTTAAATTGAATTGAATTAGATTAAATTTAAATTTTGAATCAAACCAATAAGATATTATTATAAGAAAACTGAAATAGATCGAATCAGTTTTGTTTTTCCCAAAAAGAAAATAATTAAATCCAATTCGCAAACATCCCTACTAAAATAATTGGTCAAAGACAAAATATAAACAATTGTTGTAAAGACTGCAAAAAGAAAAGAAGAAATTAAAGGCCAGTTAAATGTATGTACGGAGAAGTTTCTTAATTTACTTCGACAATGATTGTAATTCTTTATGAATTGTGTTGCGTAAGATCAAATTGAATTGTTCTATTAAAAACGCTTGTTGTCAATTTGCCATTCTGGCAATGGGTTCAAAATTCAAACAGATGATTCCAACTGTCCGTATACTATGGGTGTTTGCACTTTGTATTGATTCGGTTTTGAAATAAAAATTATCTGATCGAGTCCTTTGGTTTGATCATTTAATCATTTATCCGGCTTGAATTTTCTTTTAAATTTGATCCAATTCAAAAAAAATCACTTTGGGTTAGGGGATAGGATCAACTTACACCGGTGTAAGAATAATAAATCTTACACTAAATCTTAACCGTTGATTTTCGTGCATCTAATGGTTGAGATTTATTGAGAATTAAAAATTAATTAATAAGTGAGACATAATAAATCTTAACCGTTAGATGTAGAAAATTAATGGTTAAGATTTGGTGTAAGACTTATTATTCTTACACCGGTGTAAGATGATCCTGCCCCTTGGGTTAGATTGATTTTTTTTTTTTCCGAAAAACCTAAAATTTTTGTCATATAAATAAAGGAAAAAGTATTTCTTCTGTTATTGGAGATAAAATTATCTCCAATAAGCTTAAAACGACGTCGTTTTAGAGTTACAAGATTAAAAAATTATAATGACAAAGACTAATATAACCCTGCAATATATTAGAATTACAAAAATACTTTGATTTTCGCTCCAAAACGACATTGTTTTGGACTCACCGGAAATAACTTATCTCTATTGACTGGAGAAATCCTTTACCATAAATAAATAACTATATTAAAATGAAGCCATACAAAATTATAAACAACTTTCAAGTCTTCAAATTAAAATAAGTGTTAAAACTCATGAAAAGTTAAAATAGAGTAATAGACAATAAAAAATGAAACAAGGTAGTTTGATATCAATAACCTATAAGATTTCAAGTCACTATCTTTCTCTTTCATACTTCACTTTTTGAGCTTGCTCAACACTCACTATGTGATCTTCAAAACATCCAGCAAGTCATCAACTTTCATGAAAATAAGAGATTAAGAGAGGGTTCAACCAACAACAAATTTAAAAAAAAATACATTAACAATTGGAATTAAAAAATAGCAACTTATATCATCAACTTTTAATCAGAATTCGCACAAGAATCATCATCAACTTCTGTATTTGAAGAAATATCTAAAATAATTATAACAAAATATTGTTAGGACCTTGATAATTAGAAAAATAAAAAGATGATAAGTTAAAAAAATTATACAAGTAGAATAAAGTAAATTACCTATGTATATTGGATCAGTTGGATTGGATCGGTTTTCAATGAACAAATCAAAAATCAATCAATCCAATTAAATATTCGGGTTTTTTCAATTTTCGATTGTTTGATTTTCAGTTATCCATTTTTCGGTTTGATCAATGCGATTCAAGTTAATTTGGATCGGTTAATTAATACTCATATTATATAATGTTTGGCATGTAACGCATGTTAACTTTTCCTTTCATTACTTCAATTAATTTATGTTCATATAGAGATGACCTTTTTATTTGCTTAATATAAATCTATATACAAATCCAGTGCTATCTGGGAGAATGTAAGTGTTCAATTGCTTCTAGGTTGTAACTGAAAATTCAACTGTCAATGAAATTGCTTATTCCTTCTATTAAACTGCTGATCAATATGGATGACACTGTGACATATATAAGAAGAGTTGAATCTGATCTGTAATCAGCCAAAGCATCAATTCGGTAAAATATTCAAGGTCAGTAATTTCTTTACAGTGATCTTCATCAGTCATTCATTCTAGCATGTAGTGGAGGAAGTACATCGACATACATAATAGAACCAAAAATACGCGGACCGGAAATATTAAATTTACATCCACGTACAAGTTAAAGGGGAAAGTAAGTTCAAAAGCATATGGTCTAGTAAATTTTAGGTTCATGATCATTTTTAAAATAAAATTTCATCTCTTTCTGTCATATTTCTAGAGTTTAATGAGATAATTTTTTTTATATCGGGTTTGTATTCACATAATGTCTTTAAGGGACAATTAATCACATAATAATGTTTGTAATTATTTACAATATTATGCAAATCAATTATTATTTAAACTTTAAGTTCACAATTATTTGGCATATAACTAGATGGATAATTCATTAAATTGATTCATCTAAATAAATAATCAACTCTTCTACGGTTATTGTAAATATTGTTGCAGACATGCCTACGATTAGGGGTGTTAATGGACCGGGCTGAGCCGAGCTTTGGTCTTAAGAGGCTAAGTCTGTGTTTAAATGTGTCAACATGACCAAACCTGTTACCTGTTATGAATATAATTATCGGTCTGTGGCCTTACTTATTTACAAAAATAAAAGTCTGGTTTAGCCTGTTTTAAAAAAATAAGAACAAAAATTTATCCAAACAAAATATACAATCAACAACACTAGTAATTCCATAAATATTAATAAATTCAATGTATATCCAAACAGCATAATATAGAAGAAAATCATTCAAAAAGTCTGTTTAACTAATAAAATGAATCGAAATGGATTGAGAAGAGAGAGATATTACAAGCATTATAAAAATATAAAATAAAAATAAAAATAAAAATTAATATACTAAGTCAGCCTGAGAGGCTCTAAGGCCGAGCTTTTCAATTGAAGCCTGAGATTTTTTTTATTAAACTCCAAAAATGACGTCGTTTTGGATTAAAAGATTAAAAAATTATAATGAGAAAGATTATTATAATAATAAAATAAATTATAATTACAAAATATCTTTATTTCTGCCCCCAAAACGATGTCATTTTACGCTTAATATCGATAACTTATCTACACTGACTGCAAAAAAATGAATATATATATATATATATATATATATATATATATATATATATATATATATATATATATATATAGACACACACATAGAGAGAGGGGGGAGGGTTAGGATCATTGTTTACCAATGTCACCCTCCCAACATTGTTTACCAATGTCACCCTCCCAATTTTAATCGTGGATTTTATTTATATCTAACAACTTTGAATTATGTTACAGAATAATATATATCATCAAAAAGGCCATCATATAACAGCTTAAGTTTTTGGTTGAATTGATTCTTTAAATGATATGAGAGCCTTGGTGTCACGAGTTCGATCATCACCGCCCCTTATTCTGATAATTAAATATTATGAAATTTCTTAGCACAGGTAGACTGGGCCTGATGCATTATCCACTCGTCAAGTCCAATTAAGCTCTTATGTAAGGAGGGGTATTAGAGAAATGTAAAATCATTAATGTAACATCACCTAACAATTTAGCTTAAACTTTTGTGTTGAGTTAGTTCTTTATAATTTATTAGATATATGAACTACTAGATACAATCAAATTAATAACTAAGATTTGGTGTAAGACTTCACTCTTATTATCCATAATTTTTTCATGTGGTGAATGATATGACACTACTACGATGAATTAGTAATTGATACCAATTTTTTTTTATCTAACAACCACACAGACTTTTGCTGAATATAAAGCTTTATATAATATATATGTGGTGCGAATTCTATGTAGGCCACATCGTAGAAATCGAGCCCCCCCCCCCCACCAAACGGTGCTCAACCACCACACGGTGCCCAACCACCAAACGCTGCTCAACCACCAAACGATGCTATTGACACCAGTTGGATAGTTCCTATTCGATTGATGCTAGGTTCTATAGGTCATCCAGAAGTTCAGGCAAGCAGCATCTCCAAGGTTTCAGACAAATTACGCAAGCCAAATGAGGATGCATACATACCACGTGTTGTATCCATCGGACCCTTACACAGGGGAACTAGAAGTGACCTCTTGTTGATGGAACAACCTAAGTGGAATTACATGCTCCATCTTCTTCAAAGACCCCAAATCCCAGGGGACATACTCATACTCACAAAGCCCCGGTCAGAACAAAAGAAGCTGGAAGAATGTGGCAAAACCATTTTGAAGTTAGACAACATGGTTCGTGCAAGCTACGGGGGAAACATCGAATCCGAACCCCACGAACTAGCCAAAGCAATGCTACTAGAAGGCTGTTTCTTGTTGGATTTTCTCATCAGGCTTCGCGATAATGAGCAACTAGTCGAAATCCAAGACAAGCTCTTGTCTGTTTTGAGCGATTTGGCACTGCTTGAGAACCAGATACCCTTCTTTGTTCTCAAGAAGTTGTACAGGGAGCTTTCCCCTACTGTTGTTCCCATTGAATCAGATGACCGAGTTGCTAAACTTGCAAAGGCTGCACTTGGCTACCTTCGGTTCCAACCTCGGGTGTGGCTCACCTCCTTCACCTGATTCACTTGTCCACCATAAACCACGAGAGTATAGACGTCACAAGGCAAGCTAATCAGCCCAACACTTCTGCCAATCCTGAAAACGCTAATCAGCCCAACAATTCTGCCAATCCTGAAAACGTTAATCAGCCCAATAATTCTGTCAATCCTGAAAACTCTAATCAACACAACAATTCTGCCAATCCTGAAAACACTAATCAGCCCAACAATTCTGCCAATCTTGAAAACGCTAATCAGCCCAACAATTCTGCCAATCCTGAAAACGTTAATCAGCCCAATAATTATGCCAATCCCAACAATTCTGCCAATCCTGAAAACGCTAATCAGACCAACAATTCTGCCAATCCTGAAAACGTTAATCAGCCCAATAATTATGCCAATCCCAACAATTCTGCCAATCCTGAAAACGCTAATCAGACCAACAATTCTGCCAATCCTGAAAACGTTAATCAGCCCAATGATTTTGTCAATCCTGAAAACTCTAATCAACACAACAATTCTGGCAATCCTGAAAATGCTAATCAGCCCAACAATTCTGCCAATCCTGCAAACGCTAATCAGCCCAACAATTCTGCCAATCCTGAAAACGCCAATCAGCCCAACAATTCTACCATCCACGAGAGTACAGATGTCACAAGGCAAGCTCGTCAAGAACTAAAGCATTGTGCTTGGAGGCTTGAAGCTGGTAGAATTACTATAGCTCCCCCAAATAACACCAATCCTGAAAACGCTAATCAGCCCAACAATTCTGACAATCCTGAAAACCCTAATCAGCCCAACAATTCTGGCAATCCTGAAAACGTTAATCAGCCCAACAATTCTGCCAATCCTGGAAACGTTAATCAGCCCAACAACCCTATAGAACGCTTTGACTTTGCGATACAGTTTAACAAAAACAATGGGGTGCTGGAAATCCCACCGCTGCACATTAAGGACACAACAGAAGTCAAATGGAGGAACTTGATTGCCTGGGAACAGACCAGACATGGGAACATATGCAAATTGACTTCGTATGCTTTGTTCTTCCAAGGTTTGATCTGTTGTGCACATGACATTGAACTGCTTGAGAAGAAAGGAGTTATAGTTAATGATGCCAATAAGAGCAAGGAAGATTTGCTGATACTATTTCGTAAAATCTCTGAGGGTGTTGAGCACATGGATTCAAGTTATGATAAGCTTTGCGCCAACCTCAATACACACACGAAACCGTGGAAAAAATGGCATATGCTCATTTGGCATCAGTGCAGGCGTATCTTTGAAATTGTTGTTTACTACTGGAAAATCTGGTGCAAAAACTTGTACCATTTTTTGATGTACGACCGTATCCCTACAGTATGGAAGATCATGGGAACTTTGGGGGCTACGGGACTACTAGCTCTCACTAGCGCGCAGACATATTTTATATCCCGCAGCAGTCACTAATAAAAACAATGCTTGTTTGAGTTGGTTTTACCAATTGCAATAATAACAGTGGAGAAGCACAATCCTACTACTGCTTAAATGGTTTTCAGCAATGGTTTGTTGCAAATATAATGTTTGTTTTTGAATTGGTATCATATTGATCATTTACTGCTAAACCTAAATGTCCAAAAATTGTTGATACGGATAAGTTTTTTAAAATACCATTTGACAAAAGGCAGAGGTGTCCGAAGCTCATTGATATACATCATTGCATTTTAAGAACACGAGACGAGCATACATCCCTTTCCCCATTTCCCTCTAACTAAGAAAAACAGTGGGTCCTGCGTTTTGTGTATCTAGAGTTTTCTGCCACTACTAAAAAGAAAAGGCAGAGGAAAGTAAGTTAAACATAGCTACCAAGAATATACATACACAGATTTATAGTATTTGCAATTTATCGAGGACATTTTTATAGGATTGATTGGATGGTAAGTTAATTATGTCATATACAGTAAAGTAAGACATGGACAATAACAAAACAGTTCCTTAGAAAGTAAAAGTAAATATTGCCACCATTACATAATCAAATATATTTTTTCCCGAAACACATAAATAATATATTATTTCTTTTTAAAATAATACCAGAGAACATAATCATTATCATGCACCCTACCGTTGGGCAACACTAACCATTCACGGTTTAATGATAGAGATCCTCGTGAAGGATTGCTTTTAAAGAGAAATACGTAGTGTCAATAATCACAATATCAGGAAAAGATGCCAAATTCAAAGAAAAAGCAGTGCGTATTTATAAAATGTCTATCGCAAAGATAATGTAGATAGGCCACAAACAGGACTTGCAGCCAAAATTAAGTTCTGAGGAGGAGAATATACCACTAGACTACACAACCAAAACCGATACAGGTATTTTGTACATAAAATACTACCACACAAACTACACTAACATGCTCACAAACTCAAAGCCATCACAAACTTGACAAACTGATTTTCACATGTAGAATGGGCAAATAGCACCAACCTCAAGCTGCAGCAACAGCCTCAGTAGTTGCCACAGGCAAAACCTTGGGAAGCGTAGTACTTGTACTAGCTCCATCAGGAGGTCCAGTTTTAGCGTCCTTTTTGGTTTCTGAAGATGGGGGAGGCTTAGGCTTCATATGTGGAGGGGGATTATGCTTGAGCTTCAATAATATTTGGCGCATTCTTGATAGTTCAGTTGGCTTCCCTGGCTTTGGTCCCTGGATTACAACAATAGAAGGCTTCTTCTCTTTGTCCTTTTTCCCTCTTTTCTCTATAGTAGGCACTTCATGGGGTATAAGTTCACCAATTGCCTTCCAGTAGTTTTTATCAGCTTCAGCATGGAACTTCTCCCGGCTTGCCAAAAATAGCTGCCAGATTACATGCAGCGAGTAGTATATTTAACACACTGGCTTAAAAATTAACAAATAAAATCCTAATATAATTGTCGCTTGACATAGTCATATATAATTGAGATAGGTGGTCAAATTACCACCTGAAATACTTAAAAAAAGAGAGGGTGAATATATAAACAGAACTACAATACAAGACCCTATCAGTACAATTGAAAATCTTAGAATATGAACAAATAGCAAGATACTAACTCTTCATAAGCTTGTAAATAAATCAAAGTGTGAAAACATGTGATTCTCAATCTTGTTGGAGTTGGTCACGCTGTAAGTTCAACCAAACGATAATCAAACAATGAACTAGAACTGCCTAAGCTTGAAGCAAGGATGGGCAATTAGAATAACAAAATATGCTACTTGCACTAAGGATCAGGTTTTATACATCAACACTCTGATAACTGATATCAGATACTTGTATTTGTGTTCTACTTGCTGGATGCACAATACAAATAGTATTTGTAAAAATCCTCATCCACAATACAATCTTAATATATTTCTCCCTGTTATGCTATAATTTACACAATACACATATGTTTAGGACAAAAACTATCTTCTACGACGACTGCAATGTTTGACTTAAAATTTAGTACTTTCCCTTTCAGATGGCTCATAGTTCTGAGTATGGTAGGGAAATATTTTAGCGTTCTCATTAATATAGTTTATCTTTTGCATTTATTACACCCAATAATTTACACAATCACATATGTTGGACAAAAACTATCTTCAACGACGACTACAATGTTTGACTTAAAATTTAGTACTTTCCCTTTCAGATGGCTCATAGTTCTGAGTACGGTAGGGAAATATTTTAGCGTTCTCATTAATGTAGCTTATATTTTGCATTTATTACACCCACTTGAGTTATCCTTGTTGCTTTTCTCGTAAATTGGACCAAAAAATTCTTTTTCTCACTTGTTTATCTGTAAGTGAACGTTTTCTAATATTGATAGTAATAGTGCTTTGTGTGAAAGGTGAAAAATAAAAAGAGGGAGGTGAATGCAGAGTTTTAAATTTCAACTAGTTGGTGCTTGATAAAGGAGGAGAAAAATGTGAAATTCATTAATAATTTTCATTTCGCTTACATGATGAAAGGGAAAGAAAGCGAGCTTGGAATAGCAGTGAAGTTATTCCTTTGTGGCTGAAAGGCCACAAGTTCGAATCCGAGAAACGGTCTCTTTTTATATATGCAAGGGTAAAGCTGTGTATAAAGATTGCTTTCACTCTACCCTCGGTAGTTGGGGTTTAATGGGGAGTGTTTTTACTTGGTAAAAGGGAAACTAGAGATGAATGAAGTGAGTTACAATCACATCATATTATTCCACCTTCACTTTTCACATTGAATTTTCCAATTAATTTAAACATCAGCGTCATTTTGAAATCGAGATAAAAATTCATTAAGGGTGCAATGCAAATGGACAAAAACCCTATTATGCTAAGTTTATAGCAACAATCTATACCTGTTTGTTATTCGTTTGAATATCAGTTTGTTATGCTTAGATTCTGTAGAAAAGAGCTGGGTTTGAATATCAGTTTGTTATGCTTAGATTCTGTAGAAAAGAGTCCAGCTCCTGTACTGTTATCAAGTAGGAAGACATGCAGATGGGTTTTTTTTATCTAATAGGGCAACAGCCCTTATCCTTTGTAACTGCACGTACGCTGTACTTTTCCTGTATAAGGCTGACAAATATTCGACAGAAGCATCCTGGTTAGATACCATTGTATTAAACCCATTGTCATTCATTCGTTCTCAATTCATTACTACTATCAAGAGAACCCTAATCATCTTAGTCATGTAGCATCTGTAGAGCAAGCCTATACACTGCTACATCTATTTTTAGATTCTTAATTTATCTTAAAAGAAAACTAATAAATTAATATATATCAGCATTTCCACATAGGTATCCTACTGGATCTGCATTGTATCCAATTTAGCAAAAAGCATAGTTATCAAATGCGGATTACAGCATGTCGCAGCCAACCCCGAAAAACGCTATAGCGTTATAGCGGGTTACGGCCGCAGAAATAGCGGAATAGATATATGACAGAAATAATAACAAAAAGAAACATTGTTTAAAGGCAGAGATAGCAGAAGTGACAAAGAGAAATGCGAATAGACTAAAAAACCCTTAAATATTTGTTACACATTTAAATTTAGGATAAAATTGACATTTTGCCTTATGACAGTAATATAGTCGCAAATGCGATTGCAATGGCCGTTATTGCGTTCCGGTGCACCGCGAGAAGGCGCGGTTTCTCGCGCCGAGGCACCGCAACGCCCATAGGGCGCGGCTCGCGGAGCTATTGCGACGCAACTAACTACTATGGCAAAAAGTACTTCGTCAAATGGCAACATCAATAGTTCATGGCACAAAACTAACCACTAACCAGACCAACATATTAATACTTCATGATGCATGCAAAAACAGCATTTTCTAAACAAATTTCATACATGATAGATGCATCACAGTTCCCAATTTCTATATTAATCAACTTAACAAGTATTTGTCTCCCATAGATCAAAAGCACTGTAACCTATCCCATTCGTTAAGAAAATTAAATTTGATCTAGTAGAACCAAAGAGATTGCCATTGAAATCCTCAGAAGACCCAATCCTAAGAGTAAATTTCAATCTTAATGAGTATTTGAATGTACCTTCTCTCTTTCCCTGTTAGAAGCCTTGTTGTTCTCAACATTAACCTCACGCTTCTTGTAAAACTCAATTTTGTACTCATCCGCTTCCTCTATGATCTGCAACCGCATCTCCTTCTCCTTCTTCTCTTTCTCCTCCAATCGAATAGCGTTCTGTCTGCATCATCAATTCATCATCATCATCAACATCATCGCCATTATAACGACTCACAAGCAAAAAAGTGAAAAACAGTGACCACCACGCGCTTACCTTCGCCACTCCCTCAGAGCAAACCCCTCCTCCGGCACCATATCCACCGGAGGCGGCAAGATCGGGCCATCGGAGGTGCCGAAACCTCCGTCCACGCCCTCCCCATTCTGGTCGGGGGAGAACGCGGCGAATCCCCCAGCGGCAGAGTAGATCGACGGCGGAGAAGGAGTCTCCGGCACCGCCTGAGAAGAGAACACGTCGTCCCCGGCAGCGTACGAGCCGCCGCCGCCGAAAATCGGGGACGAGTCATCGGCCGAGTCCTTGACCGAGTCGGCGTCGAAGTTGGAGAACGAGTCGAAGCGCTGTGACTGGAGCCGGGGATCGTAGCCGACGAAGCCGCCTTCGTCGTCGAACGGCTGGCTGGAGCTGCCGGTGAATGACATGGCTAATATTCCGGCGATCACCGCTCCAAAGGTGATGTGGCGTTTCGAATTCGAATCGCGAGTTTTAAGGGCCAAGGGATCTTCGTAAGATACGGTCGAGTGTATTTTGACTCGAGACCGTTTTGACTCCTGTTCGTTGACTTGTTTACTTTTGAGTAAATGTTCAAGGGAAAAGTGTCTGTACTTTTAAATTACACAATTTACATCATTTCACTCTCACAAAGAGGTGGGACCCACAACTTTATTTTTTTTTGTCAACTCTCTCTCCTCTTTTATCTATCTCTTACTCTCTCTTAAAATGACACAACTTTACATCCTTCAAAATTATACACACTTTTCCCAATGTTTAAACGTAACAATTGGACTGGTGACACGTAGGTACTTGAGGTGGAGTTGAGTATAGAGAATAAGATTTTTACTTTATGACACATTGACACTTCCACCTTCTGCTCCATAGTCCCACCACTCAGTAGCTGGAATGTGCACACTATCACAGGCTGCGTGACCAGCGTTTCATTGTTTTTTTTCCACGTGTACAAAAACGATGAGTTTTATATTTGAAATTAATGTTTATTATAATAATTTTCTTTCTTATACATATATAAAAATTTGTAGATCATATGAAAAGAAAAAAATAATAATAATAATTTTCTTTCCTGAGTGTGATTGTTGGATGCACACATGAGACACTTCAGATGAAGAAGTAGATGAATAAGAAGATACAAGGAGTCGCAGGCGACGTTGCAAACCACCTCCTCCTGTCCAAAGAAGATCTGACCCAGATAATGGCCCATGGGTAGGTCTTAAGATACAGAAAAAACCTGAGCCTCTTTGGATCTATAAAAGAGGTTTAGAAATCCTGAGAGAAGAAGGATTACTTCCACCTGAACCACCAAAACACCCTAACCTTATAACCTGGTCCCCAAAACACCAGCCTGAACCCATACCTTGTATGATGTTTTCACAACATGATTTTCCTCCTTTGGAAAGACATACTGACCCAACCACAAAAATCGCCACCAAACCTGTGATTCATCAAGGAGAAGTCCAGACAGATGGAAAGTTGAAGCCATTAAGTTAAGCTGAAGAAGTTCTCAATTGGCAGACTGAAAATGCTCAAGCCCAGAATTCTATTCTGAAAAGACTTGACACTAAGGTTGAAAAGATTTGCAATCAGATGGATACAGTTGAGGATCGTCTGCAACATCTCTCAAAGAAGATGAGGAAGCATTATGAGAAGAACATGCAACAGATAGTCCAGCTTGAAGAAGAGATCAAAAACCTAGGCTTTACTCCAGAAGCTAATATGAGAGATATGGAGATAAGGAGGCTGAAAGCAGACATCCAAGATCTGGAGAGAATCATTGAACAAAATATCAGATCCCAGCAAAAGCCAGAACCAATAGAGAGCTATAACCCATTTCTGCCACCTCCTATGCCAAATTATTACTCTCATTTCCAAAAACCATCAGAGTTCTGGACCAACCCTCATCCTCCAAAACCTTGGACTTTTCCAACTAGCCAGCCTTATGATCAAAAGCCTAAAAGAGAAAGAGAAAGTAGAGAAAGAGGAAAATAACCTTCTACCTCTAGAAAACATTCATCTAGAACTAAAATGGAAACAACTCCTTCCTTATCCTCAGACTCTACAGACCACATGAATAATCTCAGTTCCTCAAAAAGAACTTTTGAGACTGTAGATCTCAAAGACCAATTTGCTATAATCCAAACAGCGCCCCCAAACACAGATGAATCCCAAACCTCTGAAACAACAGAGTCTTCCTCAACCTCTCAGAGTTCTGATTCCTCTGAGAGTATTCTTGAACCAAAACCAGATCATAAAACTCCGGAAACCACACCTACTCCTGAAACCACTCCTGAAACTTCTGATGAAGAACAATCTGATGGGTTAGATTCTTCTGATCTTTCAGAAGCAAATTATGCTGATATTACTAGCATATTGATGGTTAGAACTGCAGAATCCAGAGTTGAATCGTACTATGATTCCCCAGAATCTGAAGCAGGTGATGCCACTAGCAGAAATCAAACTAAGAAATCAACTGCAGCAGGACCATGGTTTACACTTGATGACATTTCTCCAAATCTATGGAGAAAAAGACTCCTAGAATTTGGAGCATGGATTGACACCAAACTCTTAGCTGTTGATGTTGACCCTTACAAAGTGATGGAAGAGTTTTGCTCCAGAATGGTTGGTTCTCTCAAGGAATGGTATCATAACTTGGGAAGTGTCAGACAAAATCAACTTCACCAAGTAGGTAATTCCTCTGGTATGCTCGGAGTCTTCCACCTGGAATTCATTGGAGATGGAGACATTATTGACAAGAAGAACAGGTAAGAATTTTTTGAAATGAAATGCTGCTCTCTGAAGATAAAAGATCTAGAAAAGAATTTTAAAAGAATGATGCAGAGATTTTATTTGTTGAATGGATATAATGATCCAAGCCTCAAAAATACTTATGTGGCTTCTCTTCCTAAAGAGATTCAACCAGAGTTGAAAAGGATGGCAATTGCTCAAGGCAAAGATTTCACAACCCTTACTATGGGTCAAATTCACCAACTAACTCTTGAAGCGGTTGACAAACTCTGCAAGCAGCATAAGTATATGACTAATCTGATGAATCAAAGGTCAAAATATACTCAAGCCTGTAAGAAGTCTTATCTGGAGATAAAATGCAAAGATAGCAACTGTGATTGCAAAACGAAGAAGAAATCTCATTTCAAGAAGTACAATCAGAAAGGAAAAGGCAAAAAGTCCCAGAAACAATACAGGTTCTTCAAGAAGAAGAAGTTTCGTGGGAAGAACAAAGGCCAGAAGTGTTTCATTTGCAAAAAGAAAGGTCATTTCGCAAAGAACTGTCCTAACAAGTCAGATAAAGCAGTAAAAATGATAACTGCTTTAAATCTTGACGAAGGAGATGCAGAATCCTTGTATTCTGAACAAAGTACTGGAGATGAAGACACTGTCTTTGCACTACAAGATTCTTCCTCTGATTCAGAAACTTCTGATAGTGATGTTCCAGTTTTTGCCATAAATGAAGTGTTCTATTTAAGCCCAGAAATACCTAAGCCCAATGTAGAAGTCCACATTTTGTCATCCAAATTCAGTCATCCTAAAAAGGTGATTGCCTATATGGATACTGGTGCTGCAAGATCAATGATGGATCCTAAGATCTTACCTCCTGAAGCATGGAAAAAGGAGACAGCTTACTTTGTAGCAGCTGATGGGAAAGTATTCAGAACCAATTTGATCACTAAACAACCTATAGGGATAAGATTTTTCCCTGAATGCTTTGTTTGGACGAATGTTATTGGAACTCCTCTGCCTGATAAAGACATTTTATGTAACTCACTCACTAACAAAATGTAACTCTTTATGTAAATCGAAATCCACCAAATACATAGTCTGATCTTAATAATTTAATATGCCAATTTTTTTTTTTTTTAAAGTTCAGGGTGGAATGAAGAAGTGGTGTAAAAATTCGGAAGTTGATATAATAAACTTCACATGCTGCCTCCTACATAAAAATAGAAGGGATTCTATTTTCTCATGTTATAGAAGACAGTTATCTCTTACTATAGATACATGATGTGGAAGGACCCATCACATATTAAAAAAAAATAGTGGCACAACTTTTAATGTGAGACAATATGAGATAGTTATCTGATGTGGTGGGGCCCACCACATGTAAAATGAGACAATGATTTCCCAAAATAAAAACGGACGATTTCATCAAAGGTTAGAACTCGTATCAAAATAAAAGCAGCTGGACAATATCAAGATAGGAATTGTCTCAAAGCAAAATCAGGTAGTATCGACAATACATATTATAAAACACTACGCAATATGAAACAAATTTTCACCAAATTCTTCAGCATATCTGTTACGAACTATCCTGATATGATGACAATCTTCTTCTACCTCTCCTCTATGGGTTCACTTTTGGAAAGGGAAACTCATTACTCGGAGTGAAGATCAACTTCAGAACCCACGTAAGACAAAAAAATATTAAAAATAAAAATGAATATAATCAAAAGTACTTCGGCTCTATGCCACCAAGTATTATGAGCTAGCAGTGTTTCACTGTTCTCTGCAAAAGTTGTTCTGAAACCTTCCCATTTGTTATTCAACTTCTTCAGCTTTGACAGGGCAGCAGCGTATGAGGATTCAGATTTCTCAATCGCCACTATTAGCTCTCTGCTTTCAGGTACCCGATTCTTAGCCTCATCTTTCAGTTTCTTCTTTTCGAAGTCACATCTTTCCAGGGTCTCCTTCAACTTGTTTTTTTTCAACTCCACAGTTTTCTTTTTCTCAAGAAGAATCTGAATATTTTCATTCAGCTTTTTAGCCTCTTTGTCGAGACTTTCGGTTTCAAACTCACACTGACTCGTTTCTTTGTTCAGTAATTCTTGCCGTTTCTTAGTATCTCTCACAAGCTGCAAAAGTTTTTCTTTTTGTTGCAAAAGGGTAGTGTGTTCTTCGACTACTTTTTGAGTAAAGGTAAAGTCTTTGAACAGATCCTCAATAGAGGATGTCATGCTTTCAACAAGCTTCGCAACATTTGGAGAAACTTTTTCTTCAGATGCCAGTTGTATGCATTTCAAAGACATATGTAATTGTCCTTGTAGTTCGACATCACCAAGAATGGACTCAAGCGAGTTTTCCAATAGGCTTTCAAGATTATGCAAAGCTTCTCTTATAGCAACATCGTTTGTAGAAAAGGTTGCTTTTGCCGACAGGATGCTGTAAAGTTTAGCAACATGGTCCTCATCGGATCCGTCTTGACCTTCCATTGGTTCACTTTCTTTTGCATGGTATGGTCCTTCAACAATCAGATCAACAATTTCTTCTCCATGTAGATTTTGATTTTCTTCTGAATGCTTGGCCTCTTCAATATTATCAGTCCAATCAGACTTATTTTCACTTGACTTGTGTTTAGAAGCATTTCCTTTGCTTTTCACCTACACAATGTAATAATGATATTGACAAAATGACATGGTTGACTTAATGCTGAGATGCATTAAACTGATGTAGAAATTGTACACATTTTATTCTTTAATTTAATTTTAGGTAACCATGATGACAATGATTGTCGAAATAAAAGAAGCGACTTACAACTTTGGTATTTGTTGTATTCTTCTTGCGTCCTCTTCCATCACTCGTCTTAGTTTCCTTGCGCCTAGATCTGATCCACTTTTCAACATCTGTAAAATGGTCTTTACTCTTATTATCTTCTTCAGCTGATTCTAGTTCAACCATCACTAACTTTGGTTTTGTAACTAAACAAAGAAGAAACATTCTAAGTAGGAGAACAAATTAATAAATTCAACAAAAAAACTAAATCCATAAACTGATGCACATGCATTCTCAAGATGGGAAATACGTGACTAAAATTCTTTTGAATTATTATATGAAACGGTGAATAAAAAATATTACCTACTAATAAAAAGTTTGGAAGACATTTTAAAATTATTTTTTGTGGAATTAATAGAAAAAATTAAAAGAAGTACTTTTAGAGGAAAACCTAAAATGGTAGTATTATGGTATATACACAGATAATGTTCCTTACTTGACTTTTCTTTAGTTGATGCTCCTTTATTTACATTGCTTTTGTCCTGCACAATCAAATCATCATGTTTGAACATGGCATTATTGAAAATTGAGATAATGCTAAAATGCAAGTATTATATTTTATATTTTTTGTACACTTTCAAGTATGATGACAGTTTTTCAAAATAAATGATAGCAACTTACAACTTTTATATACTCTGTGTTGAGACTTCTTATTGCACTGGTCTTGGTATCCTTGTGAATATATCCGGGCTCTTCCACGTAAGAAGAATGGTCCTTTCTCCCATTATCTTCTTCAGCCGATTCCGGTTCATCCACCATTGACTTTGGTTCTATGACTAAACACCGAAGGAAATTTATAAGTAGGAGAAAAGAGTAAATTCAACAAGGATTATCTTCACCTAACTCCCGAAGTGAAGTTTAATGGGGAGTGATTTTTAAAGAAAAAATAAAAAAGTGTACCCTTTGAAGAAATCCTAAAATGGTAATATAATTTATTAGCAAGCGGCTTATATACACAAATAAAGTTTCTTACTTGACTTGTTTTTAGAAGCATTTTCTTTTTCTGGCTGTGACTCAATAAGTTCATGCAATCTGGCTCCAGGTTCAGTTGGCGTTGCTTTATTTCCTTTGCTTTTGGCCTTTTCAATAGTCTATTCATCGTATTGACAAAATGACACAGTTGAAAATTGAAATAATGCTAAAATGCAAGTGTTCTGTTTTATATTTTTTTACACTTTCAAGTAAGATGACAAAGTCTGTAAAAAATAAAAAATTAGTAACTAACAACTTTTGTAGAATCTCTGGTATTCTCCTTGAGACCTCTTCCTGCACTGGTCTCGGTTTCCTTTTGAGTAGATTCGATGCTCTCTTCCACATCAGAAAAAGACCAACTTTCATTGTCTTCTTCAACTGATTCTAATTCAAACGTCGCTGACTTTGGTTCTGTGACTAAACACAGAAGAGAAATTGTCAGTAGGAGACGAGTAAATTCAACAATAAAAAAAGTAAACCCAAAGTATAGGTGCAAATGCTCTGTATGAAGAGGCCTCTCACAACAAGATGAGAAATAGGTGACTCATTTTTTTTTTTTTTTAAATTATTTATGAAATAACCATTTCCCATTAAACCCGATGTGAAACTAGAGGTAAGGGCATTCTTTGTATGCAATAAGGTTGTTTTCCAAATTTTATCCCCTTGACCTTTCAGTTATAAAAATGCAGTTTTACTATTATTCTGGACCCCTTTTTTAAATTATTTCTGAAATGATGTATAAAAAATATTCTCCATTAATATAAAGTTTGTAAAACTTGTTTAAAATATTTGTTTGTGCTGAAGAAGTAAAAGTATACCTACCCTTTGGAGGAAAGCCCAAAATGTTAGTATAATTTTTTTATTTATTTTTTTGGGTAGATAAATGTTAGTATAATTTATTAGTAATGGTTTATACACAAATAAAGTTACTTACTTGATATTTCCTCAGATTCATTTTCTTTGTCCGACTGTATCTCAGCAGGTTCATGCAATCTAGCATTAGGTTTAGTTGGCGTTCCATTGTTTCCTTCGCTTTTGATCTGCACAACGTAATAATTAAAATTTTTAGAAAATTAATACTAAATAAGCAATTATATGTTATAGTTTGTATTTTTAATATGGACGAAGTTTGTCAAAATAAAAGATCCCTTGACTGACAGCATTTGTAGACTCCTTGGTTTCCTTGGGCGTGGATTTGACGCTCTCTTCCACATTAGAATGATGGTCTTTCCTACCACTACCTTCTTCACCCGAATCTGCTTCAGCCTTATCTGAGTCCGAGTCTGATTCTGAAACCAAAGACAATATGAAAAATATTAAGTTGGTGAAAAGAATAGATTTGAAACCTGTTGGAGGAAAACCACACTTTATATTTTGAAAGTGTGTAGGTGGCCTTATGCAACAGAACAGATAAAGTATGTTTTATAGCATAATAATTGAAAGTGAGTACTTATGAGTAGTTATTAGCAGACACTACAATAGAAGACTTAAAAAAGAAATTATCAAGAACATAAAAGTTACCGACTATTCCATCACTAGAAGACAGTTCACAGGAGCCATTGTTTATGGTAAATCTTTTTTGTTGTTGTTTTATTAATATAATTTAAAAAAAAAAAAAATGCAATTGATTTAATGAAGGAATAAGGAAAAAGCAAATAAGCATAATATATAAGACATCAGTGAAAGAGAATGATAAGTTGCATACCGACTATTCCATCACTAGAAGACAGTTCACAGGAGCCATCGTTTTCCATCTCATGAGATCTTTCAATTGATGTCAAGTTCATGCTACGTGCTGTTTCCAACTCAATTCCCTTCTCCAATTCCTTTTTCTTATCTGAATCCAAGTCCAATTCCAATAAAACATTGTGCAGCTCTGAAACACTTATGAGGCGTACTCCACACTTTTTAATACAGATCGAACCATCAACTTCCCCCGTATCATTTGCAACGAAGAAGTCAAAACGAACCTTTGACTTATAATATTTGAGAATGCCATCACAATGAAATGGATCATACCATACATAAACATGATCCGACTTGAATTCCGTGATATCAATCTTTAGCCATGTAACCTTTGTACCTTCTGCCAAGGGGCATTCACATTTTATTTTAGTGCCATGTTTCATCATTTCACCGGCTGTAGAAAGAACCACAGAGTAAATGAAGCCCTGCAAGTTGGAACGGCTAGGAAGTTCAATGGTAATTGAGGTCTTTTTTGTTCTATAACTGACCTGCTTTGGGACTCTCTTTCCTGGTAAACAAAACTCAACACTTGTATAATTGTAGCTGTGAATGGCCACACGGAGTCTTCTTACTAACACATTGTCCAATGCTGCACTCATCATTGTTAAATGTAGGCTTTCCACAATACATTTGAGTGAATCTGCATCCAAGTTCAAGCTGTTTTTGAATGAAATGTGTTTGGCCATTCCTCTCATCTTTGTTGCCAAAGTCTTTAAATTTGACACGGACACCAATGACGTGCAGTTAACTGCATACAACTGTTTGATGAGAGGTGGAAGCTCTGGTAGACACCGAAGCTCCTCGCAATTCTCCAAGGACAGAATTTCAAGCTTTTCAAGATCCTTGATGCTTTCAGGCAACTTTGTCACATTGCATCCATCTAGCCTTAATTCCTGTAATGTTTTTGATAAGACGCTGATGTTGTCAGGGAGTTCAAACAAGTTACTACACTCCTTCAAATGTAGTATTTGTAGAAACTGTAACCCATTAAACAGGTCATGTAGTTGCTCTTTGTCAATTACTAATCCGCGGCAAGAAAGTCTCAGCTCCAAAAGAGATTTCAGGCGAGATAACTCATTCGGAAGATGCGTGAGTCTTACACCCTCTAGATTAAGCCACTTAAGATTCTGTAGAAGCCCTATTGATGTTTCCAATCTTTGAATTCCTGTATTGCTTAAATCCAAGTTTTGTAGTGAATCCGAAGACACTGCAAATTCCTCCAGACTTGAGCAGCCCTTGACACTGATAATCCCCAGAGACTGCAAATGTTTGATGCCTATAACACTCTTAAGATTTGTACACCTATCGAGTATCAAAGTAACAAGTGTATCCGCGGATAAAACAGAAGGATGAAGATAACTCAATCTCCTACAACCAGATAGATTCACCCATTTAAGTCTTGACGCCTCAGACAAATCGGGAAGTTTTTCCAACTCTTTGCATTCACTTAGGTCAATTCCCTCCAACTTACCAAGTTTCTGTAACAATGTAAAAGAAAACATCAAAATGGAAAATCCTAAAAGAAAAAAAAATGTAACCATAGGTAGGTTTATATCTTTACCTGCACCCCCTGCCAAAGTTGTTTAACATTGCTGTGCGGCATGCGAATCTCAACAAGCAGCTCAGCAAAAAAACGTCGTGGAAGAGACTCAAAAGGATATCCAATCCACTCAACATACCTCAGTTTGTCAGAAAATGGCCCAAGAACTGTAGGAAGCTTGAGGTATGTATTACTATAATTCTGATCCAAGGGGTTACAGAATTTAAGAAATCTTAAGGCTTTCATCTTTGTGAAGGTGTCAGCACGCAAAGGTAAAGCTGTGATTTGAGACAAATCTAATGTTATGCCTTGAATTGCTTTAGTCCCCTGACAAAACATAAAAGTAAACGGTATCAAATTAGCTACAATTTCTTTACAAAAAAACATGTCTTAAATAAAGTGTGTGTTTCTTTTCATTACCTTGTTTTCTTTAATTACTTCACAAGCATCACTATCCCTCAAACGGCTACGTCCTTCAGGGTTTTCTTCATCTTCGTTGCGTACTATTTCGTAAGCCATTTTTTGTAGCAAGTCATGCATTTGTATTCTATTGCTATTTGAAATAGTAATCAAAGCTTTGTTTTCAAGGACTACTATTCCACTAATTGCTTCGAAATCACAGGCATCTAATATCCTTATGACGTGATCTTTCTTTTCTCCTTTGAAAAAAAATGCTATGTCTAGAAAAATCTTCTTCTCTGTTTTATGTTTTAATCCATCATAGCTCACTCTTAACACGTTTTGAATTGTCTCATCGGGACTGATGTTGAGTTTTCTGAAAGTACTTTCCCAAAATTCAATATCTTTGTTACGAAGATGAGAACCCAAAACTCTAAGAGCTAATGGAATGCCCCCTGCATAAGCAACTGCCAAATCTGAGAGACCCTCATAACCTTTTATGGGATGGTCTTGTTTGAAGGCTTCTAAGCAAAAAAACTTAAGAGATTCTGTAGCTTTCCATTCCTCGACCCCATATATCCAATCAACACTTTCCTCAAGCAATTGCCTATCTCCTGTTGTTATAATGAGTCTACTAGCTTGACTTAAGCCATGATACCCTTCACACCAATTTTTAATTTGATCTGAATCATCCACATCATCTAGTACGATGAAAACATTTTTACCTTTGAGCCTCGTCATATCGATTGTGGATCCTACAAATTTAGATCTGGAAATTTTTTCCTTAAATAGCTCAAAATGAAGCTCAGCAAGTGAATATTCTTTTGTGTTGAGCACTAAGCAGCTGCTGTCATATTGGGGAAAGAGTTTGGCAAACAAGGCTTTAGCAATGGTCGTCTTACCTATTCCGCCCATACCCCAAATTCCAATTACTCGAAATTTTTTCATTAATAATTCAACATTTCTACAGTTTTTTTCACTTATAATTCCTTTTAACTCTTCAGGTTCCCTCAGTTCCAGCTTTTCTAGTACATCCTTGACAACGTCCTTGATGAGTTGAGTCTCGTTCCTAGCATAAAAGACCAACAACGAGACAAAAGAAAATATTGAATTTATCAAGAACGGAAAACCTAACTAAAAAAACTATTAATATCTACTATCCGACCACCGAAGAATTTAATTTTAATGAACTTTTAGTATAAATTTTTTTAGTGCATCTTATTATTATTTAATTATAAATAATACTGTTTATTTGATTAAAAAGAGTTTTTATTGAACCTGATTAGGGAGAATGAGAAATGCATATGTGAAGGATGAAATACCTAACACATAACGACATTCCCTTGATAATGACAAGGGTAGATTCCAGTTGAACTACATTCTACCTGTAATCATGTGACAATATTATATTATTAAAATATTATAGCAAAAACTATTTGAAAGCCTAATATATATATATATATATATATATATATATATATATATATGAGGTAGGATCATTTGACACCGATGTCAAATTTAAAGTTTGACACCTCATATTAGATCAAAAAAGACCAATTGTGTCACATGTTTACAAATTAGAGTCGTTAATCTTTTTTGATCTAATAGCTTTAAAATAAGGTGTCAAACTTTAAATTTGACACCGGTATCAAAGT
The DNA here is from genome assembly GCF_033153095.1 of Gastrolobium bilobum. NCBI lineage: Eukaryota > Viridiplantae > Streptophyta > Magnoliopsida > Fabales > Fabaceae > Gastrolobium > Gastrolobium bilobum. Next base: position 39,593 of record NW_026898003.1, on the reverse strand, counting down.
ATTCTCATTTGGAGATACTGTGTTTGTCGTGACACTACTTGCAAAATTTGATGCAAAAACTATTTTTATAATTATAGGATTAATAGTATTTCTACGCCACGAATAAGAAATTTTAAGTTAACTAAACTTGATTAATTCCATAATAATATCCCATAGAAATAACAGCACGGAGTAGATATTACCAAATTGTAGAGACATTAGTAATTTTGGGGTAGGACTAGAGGGAAGAATGCACTAAATTGCATAGTATTTAAGCCCTTGAAATAAAACTCCTTTTAAACTAAACCTAGTTTTGTGAGTGGATAACCGTAGTAGACCTTAAACTGTAACTCATGTAGTTCTAACAAAAGGGCCAGGATCTAGGATCTGGTACGGATGACTGGGGGTTAAGAGTATTCACGGTCTCATTTTGAAAATTTGAAGTTCATTTGAGGAAGTTTGAAAATTTTAACATTATTAATACATCATCTTAGCCAATTGTGCTTGTTTTATTTGGCCTGTGGAATAAATCTTTGGTGCTACTGTTGTACCAAAGATTCAGTATATTATATAATGACTCTAACTGGTAAATCTTAATTAGAAGTTTAAAATAAGGATTTAAATTCCATAATTAGATTCGGAGCGTGATTGCGAGTATTTTGACTGTAATCATGACTAAGTTATGACAGTGAGTTCTGCCGGATAATTTGCAGTCTTGTGAATTAACCGGTAGAGCTTAAATGAGCAAAATAATTTTAGAGACATAATTTGACAATTCTGACGCCAAATATGAGTTCAGAACGAAAAATTGTATAGTCTGGCACTTTTCGTGAAAATCTCGTGAATAGTGTTTTTCTACCGGGTATTTTGTACTGCTGTCAAAGCAACCGGTAGAGTCCAGAAACAAATAATTGATGAAATAAGAATAAGTCTAATATATGCCATACAAGTAAAAATAGGCCAAAGAATGATAAGTTTTAAGTTTCGTAAGTGAACGATGTACAGTTAGTGATTCACAGTGCATTTCGTCAAAAACGGTGTAGAAACCATACTGTAAATTATGAATATTGTGTTATAAAAAAAAAAAAAAATTATGAATATTGTTCCCTAGGAAATAAAAATTAATGTAAATGAGTTCAGAAAAATAAAAATATATCCGTAGCTTTAAGTTAGTTTCGGGTCAGTTTAAGTGAAAATACGCGAAAAAAAAACATCCGATAAAAAGCCACATGTGCTTAAAAACCATAAGTGACTTAAAAATCACTATTCACATCAGATTTTGCTTTCTTCTCTCTCTTCCTACCCGAGTTCTTCTTCTCCAAAGGGGGTTAGGGTTTGAAAATTTCTTTGTTTGATTTCTCCCTCCACAATCTTCCAAATGCCAAAGTCCATTACATGAAATCGATAGTAAACCACCCAATGAAACCATTCCACCACTTAGTTTGAGCTGATTTTGCATGTGTGAGGAGCTCTTCTCTTTCCCCTTTTTGTTTTACTATTCATCAAGGGTGGAAAGTTGAGTTTTTGATGGAGCCTTGCTTGGAGGTTGCTCTCTAGGCTTTGTACAAGGGATTAGAGGTAATAAATCTCTATTTCTATGGTTTGTTTTTCATGATTTAAGCTGTGAAAATTTAGAATGTGTTTTGGTGGGAAAAACCTTGATTTTAATATTGGAATTGATGATGGATTGAAAAAAATTCCATTGCACCCCTCCCCTATGTTTCGGCCTAGTGAGACTTTGGAGGGGTTTGATGTTCAAAATTTAATTAGACATAGTGGATACATGCATATGTATGTGCAAGTTGCAATTTAAGTGAAGAAAATGTGTAAAAGAAAATAATCCTTGGAAGTTCCCTTGGAGATTTCGACCTATACAGGGATTTTAGGAATAGATTAAATTACATTTTATCTTAATAAAATGTGGAGTTTCCAATGCATGAGATTGATGAGTTGAAGAAGTGAAATGACTTGAAAAATTGTTGAAAGAAATATTGGTTCCCTTTATGTGTACCCACGACCTTATGGAGAAAAATGGCATGAAATAGGTTTGAAATTCTCATGTGGATACTTAGTTAATTTAGGGAACATTAACGATTATAACATGTTAAATTAAAGGAAATTATAAAGGCATGGTCTTGACTTGTAAATTGGCATAGAACTGGAAAAAAATGTAAAGAGACGAAAGTAAGCGATAAAATGTATGCCTTATGTAAAATCTAGGCAGGATAGCATTTTATTGATTTTTGTTTTGGATTCCTTCTCTAGGTGTGCCTAGGGACCGAAAAGGGTTTGGATCCTATTGAAGCGATATAAGTAACTTGTGCCACAAGTAAGTGAATTTGAAAAGCTTCAAGAGGTAAGCTCTATGTTTAAAGAGTCTTTTCCCGCTTAAGTGCTCCGCCATAGTTAGTGAACTGTGGTTGAATTGTATGACTGTTTTGATGCTTTGTATAGATGCATTCATATAGAGCTATTTGATAACATGATATGACTTGTTTTGATATTATTTCTGTATTGACTGTATGGTACACTGATGTCTTCTTGGGGTTTCCCTGAGATTGATGATGTACGCCTCTGACATGTTCTGGTTCCGCTCGGGGTCCTCCCTTGGGAACACTTGTGTTAAATTCCGCTTGGGGTCCTCCCTTGGGAATGACGGTGCACGCCTCTGATGAGATATGTATATCTGTTTTGTTCTGTTATGATATCTGTTATATGTTGCATTGGTATACTCTGTATCTGACTTTCATGCAGGAGTAAGCCAGGGGTATGGAGAATTCTCTATAAACCTGGAACTTATTGAGATTGTTATCTCACCCCTCTTTGGGGACATCATTTCAGGTTCTCAGATTCCCAGTGAGCCCTCACTAGGCAGGGACGCAACCCGTGGCTGAGGCGTTTGGACGGACCAGATTTTGAGTAGCTGTAGGCTACTACTATTTTGGAGTGTATTTATGTTATTCAGTATTTTAGCATTTTGTGGGTCATGATGTCTGATCCTTTATTTTGTATACGGCCTGTATATGTTTTTACATGTCTTTCAGTATGATGCATGTACATTTGTATATTCAGGCATGCCGATATGACGATGTAGTATTAAGTTATGTTTACGTGTTGGATTGCATGTTGTTAGATATAGTGGCACGAAGCCAAGTTATGCATGCACCCATGGATGGGTATATGATTATACTTGGATGTCTGGTACTTCTGAATTTATATGTTGTATAAATTGTCTATCATGAACTCTTGAGAGTGGGATTGGAAAATCCCCAGTTGTCCGAATTACAGAGGTTACTCTTTCCGATTTTCGTCTCCGCCAAATAAGAATTAAACTAGAAAAAGAAAAAGTTAGCTCGTATTTTTGTAAGTTAAGTTTTCCGCTGTTTCTGTTTGTATTATATGCATGTTAATTGAACCGGCTCGAGATAGGGATGTTACACATCCCACCAATAGAATTATTACATGTCAACTAAAGGTTTTTTTTCTGCCAATTTTTTCTCTCTCTTATGATATGTAATACTCCTATTGGTGAGGTGCACTAAATCTTGGTGCAATAGTAGCACCAAAAATTTATTCAATGCCGTGATGGTTCACAAAAGTGTCATCGTGTACACCACCTCAAATATCTCGTACGCGAGATGATGCTGGTTTTTAGGGACTATTTTTCATTGTATGATAAAAAAAACCCTTCAAATTGGGGAAGAATATGACACAAGGTAGCTCAAGTATATTTTTTGTAAAAAAGGTAGAATAGTCATATTAATTAAAAAATTTAACATTATTAAAGAAGAAAACATAGGGGTATAAGTGATTAAAAAAAGCATAGGGACTAAGTGCTTCAAAGAGAAACCATAAGGGGTATTTGAACTTTTCCCTATTATATATATTTGAATAGGAGGATCATTATAACTATAGCTCTTGGTATGTTTACCAAAGATAAAAATGATTTATTTGATACTATGGATGACTGATTAGTGAGGGACCGTTTCATTTTTGTGGGTTGGTGCGGTCTATTACTCTTTCCTCGAGTGTGTCCATAAGTTCGGCTATTTTGAGCATATACTCAATCAAGCTAATAATTTTCATAACCTAATTATTGTTGGGTATGACTCATACTTCGCATACTGATGATGACCCTTGTTATCGGGGTCAGCAGAAAGACAACTGGGGTGAATATTCTTATATTAGTAGTTTGGACTTGAGCCCATGAATAGCTATTGTTAGGGTTTTTCTAATCCTATTTATATTCTCCTTGTAAATCAAATGACTTGTAACAAGCGGTGATGTGAATAGAGTACAGACAAGCTGGGCATAGCCTACATTGGGTGAACCAGGATAAATCACTGTGTCAATCTCTCTTCTCTTTTCTTTTTTTCTGTTTTGTCGATTTTGTGTGATTGTCGATTTCTAACATTTGGTATCAAGAACTTTGGTTCTGCGACCGGGATTCCTGTGACAGATTGGGATTTCACGATTTGGTTTTTTTTCTTTGCATAGAAAAAACTGCGAAATTGATCTGAAGAAGATTTTCATAATTTTGAGTAACCTAATTATGAGTATTTTAAGAGTAATACACTCAATGGCCTATAGCTTAATAATATGTGAATCCCTCCCAAATCGAAAGGCTTGAGATGGAGTGAGCAAAATGCAATTAAAAAAGTCACGCAATTATTTTGTTATGCTCTCAAGTCTTAATTCATTTTTGTATGTTCTCTTACTAGAGGCTATTTTGACATTTTAAAAATGACAACCCTTCTCTTTTTCACTCATGCTCTTCTCAATTCACTTTTATATGGACTACTTCATTGGCTCAAGGCTTCAAGGTACAATATTGACATTTTCTTTAATAATTTATTAATTTTTATCTAGATAGTGATAATGATTTTAAAACAAATTTTTTGAATAACTTCAATGGGTATGTAATCGTAAAATAACCCTCAATCTCTCTATATATATATATATATATATATATATATATATATATATATATATATATATATATATATAAGGACTATTTTATCCCAGTGTAATTTACACGTTGAATCTTGATTATTTATCCTATTTATATCTAACGGTTTTGTTTTATTGCAAATGTGAACCGTTAGATGCAAACAAATCGATGATCAAGATTTAGTGTAAGACTTTTTATTCTTACATCAATGTGAGAATATCCTGCCTCATATATGTGTGATTTGATGTAAGACTTCTTATTTTTACACTAATGTAAGAATATCTTGTCTTGTGATTTGGTGTTCTTACACTAATATAAGAATATCTTGTCTCGTGTGTGTGTGTGTGTTTGGGGGGGGGGGGGAATTATTTATTTCGCAACAATAGATAGAATTATATCCTATAACTAAAAAATGACAATATTTTGGGTTAAAAAAAACTCAGGGTAATTTAGAAATTTTACTTTTTTATTGTATTATTAATTTGGGAAAACTTCAAAAAAACCCCTATAACTTTTCTTATGATCATTTATCCCCTCCTCAAAATTTTGAATCATTTACCCCCATGATTTAAAGTTTTTTTATCATTTACCCCCCTAAGTGGGGGGGGGGGGGTAAATGATAGAAAAACTTTAAATCAGGGGGTAAGTGATAACAAAAAATTAAATAAGGGGATAAATGATTCAAAAAATTTGTGAGGGGGGTAAGTGATAATTGAAAAAACTTATAGGGAGGTTTTTGAAGTTTTCCCTATTAATTTTACAAAAATACCCTATATTGCTGGAGATAACTTTGGGCATAGCTATTTGAATTTTGTTTTTGTAACATTTCGAGCGCTGACGAGGGCAGAGAGTGATCGTTGGTGAGAAAGGGCACAAAGAAGGAGCGGCTCCTGGCAGGTTTCCAGTCGGGGGTACTTGGATGAATCGAATCGACACCCGAAAGAGAGAGATTCCAAAGACTGTGCAGGTACAAAACTGCACAATTGGAGATAGTTTAAAAGAATTAATTGGTACTACTTATACTAACAAGACGCATCTACTTTTCGGTAGCCTAGAACGGAAGAACTCCATAATTAAGCGTACTTGACTTGGAGCAATTATGGGATGAGTGATTTCCTGAGAAGTTTTTTTTCCAGGAAGTGTGTGAGAGAGGATAAAGCACGCTGAAAAGTCCCGTGTTAGTGTGTGGGAATAGTCATTGATTCTTGAAGCGCCCGGAAGTTACTAATATATATATATATATATATATAAATATATATATAGGGTTTATCGTTTCTCAAGTCATTTGAGATATATTTATCTCCGGTCATCCTAAAACTACGTCATTTTGTTTATTTATTTCCGTATATTAATTGATTATCCTATGAATGGTTATGATTTTTTTTTTCTCTCTTCATTTATCACCATTGATTCATCTTTATACGGTTATAATTTAGTGGACGTAGATAAAGTTATCTCAAGTGACTTTAGAAACGATAAGCCCATATATATATATATATATATATATATATATATATATATATATATATGAGATAGATTATTCTACCTACCTTTTTTATGTTTACCTTTGCCTATCACTTTCCAACATCAAAATCTCAATAGGAGAGATAAATGATAAAGGTAGTTGAAATTCTGATCTAATAGTGTTGAAAAGTGGTAGGCAGAAAAAGAAGTAGGTAGAATAACCTATCCCTGTATATATGTAGGATTTTATTACTCTCCTTTCACATAAGATAGTTATATTATGTTGTAGAAAGAAAATGGGTGGGTCCCACCATTACAAGAAAAGGGAAAAAAAGAAAAATGTGGGGTGCGAAAATCGAAGTGAGAGAGCATGAGAGAAGTTATCTTATATGAAAGGAGAATAATATTTCTTATATATATATATTTACACCGATGTAAGAGTTAGAAGTCTTACACTCAATCTTGACTATTGATCCACTTGTATCAAATGGCTCACATTACTAAAAAATTAGAGCTCCTAGATATAAGTGAGATGAATGGACAAAATTAAGAGTGTAACTTACGTTGGTGTAAAATGATCCTCACACGTATATATAACTGCAAAAGTTTATTAGAGAGAGAGATAATACGTATGGTTTTGACATGGCCATCCAGAGATATTGCCTGCTTCAAAGAGAGCATGTCTCCACTTAAGTACTTTTTGTTTGATGGACTCGCTGTCTTTGTCTCCAGGACGTGGCTCATGTTTTGCGAATGCTCTCCCGTAAGTGCCAGTCTGCCTCCTTATGTCTGAGGGATATGTGTGATAGAAAACAGGTATAACAATCTGACTAAGATGCTTTCTGCATTCGAGTATTTCCCGGAGTTCTTCCAAGCACCATTTTGAGGTAGCATAATTTTCTGACAGAATAACAATCGATAGGCGCGAGTTCTGGATCGCTTTGGAAAGTGTTGGCCAAACATCTGCTCCTCTTGGCATATCATAATCAATGAATATATCGATTGGTTCCTTTTCTAAAGCAGCGTAAAGATGGCTAGTGAAGTTGGTGCGTGTGTCCTCTCCTCGAAAGCTAAGAAATACATCGAGCTTTTCGGTAGAGGAAGACATACCCCCATAAGTCATGGCAATTAATATGATCTTCTTCTTTTATAGCCATGCAGTATGGTGGACCTAAATTTCTACACCTACTCCATTTATCTATCTTTCTTTTAGCATAATTTTCTTCACCTACTCCATATATCTATATTTTTTTTATATCAATATATATCTATGTTTAAAAAAATTAAAATATAATATATATATATATTATATTTGTAACATTTTTTTATAATTTCTTATAATTATTTCTATTATCATTTCATCAATATAAATAGAGATAGGTTATATTTATAAATTTTTTGTTTACAAAATCTTACAAATTACACTATGTCTTCCTAGGAGTACATTTTTAACCAAGTCTATTCACAGGAGTATATAGTGTAATTTGTACGTAAACAAAATTTATAAATATAACCTTTCCTAAATAAATATATTTAAACTTCTTTTAAAAACAGAGATACAAATCGGGCATATTATCTTTTTGGAGAAAATGTTTACCTTTTTAAATGATATAATTTATATTCTTTCACTCTCATAAAGAGGTGGAACCCACACCTTTATTTTTTTTTTTGTCAATTCTCTTTTCTCCTTTGTCTATCTTTTTCTCTCTCTTAAAATGACACCACTTTATATCCTTTAAAATGACACACGCTATGTTATCAAAAAAAAAAAAAAATGACACACGCTTTTCCTTTATTTTTTTATACGAAATATTTTTATCTACTTTAATGGCGGCATCGGCAACCCGTCATTCGTCCACGATTAATTATAAAATTTTAGCCTTTTCTGTTGTTTATTTTTATTTTACTTAACTTTTGTCCGAACCTTCTTGAAGGCTTTAAATTTGATTCAGTCCAATAACAAATTAAAAAATAATTTGTTGACTTAATCTCTAATGTCTCTGTCAAATCATCTATATAATGGTATTTTTTTTTACACATAAAAATTTATAACATAATTTAATACAAACTACTTAAATTCTTGATCACTAGATCAAATTTAATTTAGTGAAAGTGGCAAAGCCACGTTGGAGCTGAGTGATGATTTGACTCTGACTTATTTTTTAAAATTACTCACATTTTGAACCTGACTAAATTACCATAACTATTCTCTGTAGAATGGAATTTAGTGTTTGGAACCCACAAACCACAGTCACTAAATTAAGTCAAATTTTTATTAAAATATACTCAAATATAATTAAGTTATAAATAATTGTAATTGATTGAATTTATATTTTTTATTTTTTCTTTAAGACATACTTATTTTATTTTATTTTATTTAAAATAAATAGTACAATATAGGCCGGTATGTAGGCCTATGAATTTTTTATTAAACAAGCTTTCTGAAAGTCTAAGTTCGGTCTATTTTACGAAATATAATATGTCAGGTCTGATCTGACGTAGGCCGAGCCGAAGGCATCTGCAGGCCAGTCCGACCCAGTTTCACCCCTAACTGTCACAGACTTAGCAAATATATATGGGTTATATTTATTTTATTTTATATGAGATAATTAAATTTTTTACATACACACAAAAAGGGTGGATCTCACTTCTTCTTTTTTCTCTTTCTCTTATCTATAGGTCTCACTTACAATATTGTTTCTACAACATAAGATAATTATTTTTCTACAATATCAAAAAATTATATATATATATATATATATATATATATATATATATATATATATATATAAAGTTTGAAGACTTTTAAGTAAACGACAAAAAGTTAACTTCGTAACTTGAACAAAACTCCCACGCTATCAGATAATTACAACATAAGATAATTATTTTTCTACAATATCAAAAAATTATATATATATATATATATATATATATATATATATATATATATATATAAAGTTTGAAGACTTTTAAGTAAATGGAAAAAAGTTAACTTCGTAACTTGAACAAAACTCCCACGCTATCAGCGTGGGATTCACGCTAGTAGAGTGGGAGGTACGGAAAAATCAGTAACGTATCCCATTCAGAATCAGAGAAAGATTAGACCAAGACACACGATGACGATTTGATCAAGATTTCTAAGCAAGGGTACAAAGTTTATAAATATAGACTCAGACTCCCAGAGACAGGATCTTTGGCTGGAGAGAATTGTGAAGATCAGAGAATTGAGAGAATTCTTGGAGACTCGCGCTGGAGATCAGGATTCCACCAGAGTTGAAGACTGAAGACCATTGAGCTTCCTTCTTCTTCATCTTTTCTTTTTCGTTTATGAACAATTTTTATTATTTGAATTTGTTTAAGTTAGACATGAATATGTCTGTCTAATTTCTTTTGTAGTTGGGATCATGGACCCATTGTGAATTCTTTATATTTCCTGTATTGTTTTTATAAGTTAATTAGTTAGTTTGCTTTATTCTCCCTGTGTTAATTTTTCCATATCCTGATTAGAACTGGCCACTCTAATTATAAGGCTTTGAGGGTTATGACTCACAATAGACATATTGGGGTTTTAATCTGGATAAGGGTAGAATAACAATTTGTGCATGACCTAGACATTGGTTTACATAGATTGCAGATTTATAATTCATGTGCTTAATGCTTAATTTAAGAGAAATTATTAAGACACTAGAATTCTAATTAGGGTTAAAGGGTTGAAATCACTAAGACATTAGGGCTCAACTAATCTATAGGGAAATAATGAATTGTCTGAGCAAACCAATTAGTTAATTATAAAATACAATATAGGAATATAAGGGAGGGTCGGAGGTAAAGTGCATCCTGGGTACAGTCTTTATTCTTGATTTTAAACTCACTTCTTATTTCGAATTAGCTTTTTAATTAATTTCTTTTACTGTCATCTTTATTTGATTTTTAATTAAATATTGGTTACTTCCGAAATCACTTTTGAATTATTTAACTTAGATAAAAACGACAAAACTATTGCTTGAATTTAGTTCTCGTGGGAACGATACTCTTACTTAATCACTTTATTATTTGTACAACCGGTATACTTGTCGTGTTCGCAACACCTAACAATAAATTTTTTCCACAAATTACATACAAAACTGATTACCGGACATCTAACTTTTCTAGATAAATGTTTTGAAAAATGATACTAAACATGGTATTCCTGAAAATTCATTCTCATTTTCCTAGGTATCCAAAAAAAAAACTCCTTCCAAACACCCCGTAAATATTATGCTTTGCAACAGTTGCTTAATATTGTAGAGCTGATGTTATATAAGTTTAGGAAAGAATCTTTTTGAAGGCTAATAATTTGATTTATTCTAATAAATAAAATCGAAAAAATTAATGATTTGTTTAGCAAATCTCTTGTAATTTAGCTCTCTCTCTCTCTTTTTCTTTTTTTTTTGGTAATTTAGCTCTAGTTGTACCTAGCCTGGATCTTTAAGCTAAGTGTCTGTAATCATTTGTATTTCAGTTTGATGGCATGTTACTTAATACTTAGAGAGGTGAAAGGGAGGGCACTCTGCAAACAATTGTCTATAATAATTGTTCATTTATTCCTACGTTTGAATTGGGATGGAGTGATAAACCAGCTATGCACTAAGGAATGAAAAAAACCATTAGATCAGGAGTCTGTTCTAGGCCTTTGATGATCGACAGGGTAGGTAAGTTCCAAGAAGCAGCCCTGTCATATAATGAAAGTTTCATGGAAGATAGACTTTGCACATTTCCGAGTCACTTTTGTTACCTAGTCATTGCCAATTGTGAATGCACAAGAATAGGTTATTCCATGGCAGACCGGTCATTTACATTAAATTATTCCTTCTCTAAAGACTTAGAGCATTCTAATATATATTCTTTCAATCTAGTCTTTTTTTACCTTATCATTGGTTGGACCATTTTTTATTTTTTATTATATCCAAACGAACCCCATGTGCTGAGCATAATTTAATTGCATAACTATGCACCTAGACATTACAGAAGTTGTGTAATATTATAAAGAAGCAATTCAACCGAAAAGCTTAAGCTGTTAGGTGAGGGTCTAATGATTTATATTATACTCTAACTCGCCCTCTCGCACGAGAGCCCATTAGGCTTGAAGGGTGGATAATGCACAGACCCACCTACCTGTGCTAAGAAAATTCCACAAGAGAAAGTGGGGGCTATGAGGATCGAATCCGGGACACAAGGCTCTGATACCATGTAAAGAACCAATTCAACCCAGAAGCTTAAGCTATTGGATGAGGCTACATTAATGGTTTTATATATCTCAACACGCCCCCTCACACGAGAGCCCACTGGGCTTGAAGGGTGGACGATGCATAGGTCCACCTACCGGTGCGAAGAAAGAAATTCCATTACAAAAAAAGTGGGAGGCAGTAAAGATCGAACTCAGGACACGAGACTTTGATACCATGTAAAGAACCAATTCAACTCAAAAACTTAAGCTGTTAGATGATGGTCTAATGATTTATATTATACTCTAACAAATATGCAGTATACTTAGACCAGATGCATGAGCAAATATTTCCATACAGCGATTAAAAGAAAAGACTGAGGAATAGAAGGAAGAGATTTAAGACAGTGAAATTTCGTGGATAAAATGATTAAAGATAATAAAATAAATATAGAATAGGAGTGATATGGAATTAATAGCATGAAAATATTCTAATTTGTTTACAATTTTCTTAATCCATTAGAGATTATATAAGTAAATAAATAGGTTAAAACTTTTAAGGAACAAGGTATCTCCTTTTAAAATATTAAAAGTAAATAGAGTGAGAGGGGAAGGAAATTGAACATTTATGTAAGATTAATAATTATAAAACATATAATTGAATTTAGTATGTTATTTAAGATATTCTTTTAAATTTGAAAGACTTTTAAATTATCAAACAAAATTGTAATATGTGAAGTTACTGTTTTATTATTTATAAATTTTAAATACTCAAATTCATAAGTAAATATGAGAGTGGATCCTCTCATGTGTTACGTCATGTAAGAGAATTATAAACATATAAAAGTAAATCAATGGTGATGAGAGATTGAGAACAGAGGAAATATATTGGAATGTGTAGTTATAAAATCATCACCGTTAATTTACTTTTGCATGAATAGAATCCTCTAACATGATATGATCATGTTGAATAAGAAGTAACAATGGTTTCCCCATATTCATGAAAAAATAATTATGGAATATTAGCTCTTGCATCGCTTGCTTAATTTTGTTAACTTCACTTTTGTCCGAATAGGCAGACTCATTTTGAAGGCTTGCAGCAGTTTGATTTAGTCTAAAAAGAAACTAAAAACAAAAAAACAAAACAAAATATTAATTTGTTGACCAAATCTCTAATGTAGTTGGAAATGGATAATCTAATGTGAAAAAAACATGACATGATCATGTGAGAATATCACAATTATAAAAAGATAAATCGATGGTTATAATAATCATTTGTATTTGACTTTCATGGAAAACAGAACCATGTCATGTTATATACTTAACCCTAATTTATCGTTTCTTATGGAACGGAATCAACCGCTTAGTGACCTTTCTATCATTAAAAATGCTGTTTTCTTGTTATTATTCATCACTGACAATTCAATTATTAAAATTTACCTAATTATTGATATGATGAAGTCGATTCTGAGTTTTTTTTTTAGTTTAATTTCACATGCTGTTAATATAAAAATATTTTTCATTATTGTATAATAATATATTGTTATATTATTGCATAATAGTATAAAAAAATTTACACTGATAATATAAATAATTTTTTCCATAAAATAAATGAAAAAGTTAGTTTTTAAAAGTTAACTTCTCGCTAGTTTTTTCTTTTATTTTATATAATAAGTAACAAAAAAAAACTTTACCGTAAGCACAAATACAACTTATTTCTCTCTTTCCATCCATCATTTTCCTTTCATTAGGAGAAGGGGTGAAACTGGCCGGACTGGCCTACAGGGGCCTACGGCTCGGCCTACATCAGGCCAGACCTATATTTTGTAAAATAGGTCGAGTTTGGGCCTTGAAAAAGCTTGTTTAATAACAAGGCCGTAGGTCCACTTTTACAAGGCCTGGCCTATAAGCCTACAGACCAGCCTATATTGTACTATTTATTTTAAATAAAATAAAATAGAATAAGTATGCCTTCGAGAAAAAACAATAGATATATCCGATTATATTTTAATAGAAATTTGACTTTATTTCTTATGTAAGAGGAACCAACATCTCAGCATGTTAGATTGTGTATATGAATATATTAAAAGGTTTTTGGGAGAGGTTATATTTACTATAAGCATCATAATGTGTTTGTTGGATTCATGTAGTTATTTTAATTTACATAGTATGGATTTGTTTGTTGGATCTGATGAAATATATGTTATTTAGTTTGAACATTTGGCTTTTGAAAGTAACTTAAATGCATATTGTATGAGTTTTATTGTGATTCACACGATTCTGTTTGGACGTTGAAATTGTGATTTTTGGTTTAACAACATAATTTGAGTATTTTGTAAAGCTGATTCATGATTCTGCTTGGAAGTTGAATATTAACAGGCTAACGGGCTAGGCAAGGCCATTTGTTTTTTCATAAACGGGCCAAATCAGGCTAACAGTTGACTCGTACTAGGCTTTGATCAGGCCAAATTGAAATTTTTTGACGTAGGCTTAGGCATTTCGGGACAAAGCATGGCCCATCCCACTTTCACCCCTAATTAGGAGTGATAATACGTTTAATTAGTATTTTTTCTTTAACTGACGTATCTAACAAGAATTACTATCTATCATCCTTTATTATTTAGTTTCTTTTTTTCATTTTTTTCTTTAATTTTTAATTTCTTCATTAGTTTATTTATTATTAGACTAATCCGATTGAGTCATATCTATATAAAGAAGTTCTCTAAGATCAATTTCTTCATTTTCTTTATAATTTATGAAATTTTCATTCATCATTTAATTTTTTTCTGAATTTATTATTGCTAACATTGGGAAAATGCTGTGTTGTGTATTTGTCATAATTCAAGTAAGAGAGAGAAAGGAGAGTCTGAGATGGAATCGGAGGACGATGGTGTGCGTGGCGCGCGTGAGCGCACGGCAGAGGAGGAAGATCTGATCCAGAGAAGCGTGAAGAAGCCTAAAGGTAAGGCGATGGTTGATGAGGCCATGGATGATGAAATGCTGGAGAAGTAGGAAGTTGGAGCTAGTGAGGGTACCACAACCATCATCCCTGAGAAAGTGGTGCTCATGCAAGAGGTTCCTGGTAAGAAGTTCGTCTCATACAGAGACAAGCTAATCCAGTTAAATGGTGGTGATAATAACTCGGAGAGCGAGGAAGAGGATTGGATTGCGATCCAATGAAGGGAAGAAGAGGAAGACGGAGGTGAGGAGGATCTGGTCCAAAGTGTTGTGGACGATCCACTCTGTCCATCACTCCAATATTCTAAGAGCCAACATAAGGAAGACTGTAAACAATGGAGGAAGGCCCTAATTATGAAACTGTTGGGGAAAAGGATTGGGGCTCGATTCTTAATGGCAAGGTTACAGAGGCTATGGAATCTGGTCTCGACCTATGAGCTGATAGATCTGGATAATGGTTATCTTCTTCTGCGATTCCATGATGAAGGGGACTATTTGCATGTGTTGGAGGAAGTTCCATGGATCGTGGCTGATCACTACGTTGTGGTCTAGAGATGGCGTCAGTTTTTTGATCCATATGATGAGGGTTTAAGAAACTGGCGGTATGGATAAGGGTACCTGGGCTCCCTATTGAATTTTATACGGCTCACTACCTGTGGAAAATTGGTAACCTGTTTGGAAGGACTCTTAAAGTAGATAGGAACTCCCTTCGCAGGAATGGGCTAGGAGATAATGTCATTACTGAGAGAGCAAAGTTTTCTCGAATTTGTGTGGAGGTGGATTTAAGGAAAAGCTTCTTGTCGAAGTTTAAAATTGGAGATAGAGTGTTTCAAGTGGGTTATGAAGGCTTGCATTTAATATGCTTTCAGTGTGGCATGTATGGCCACAGGAAAGACCAGTGTATGGTTAACCAGATCAGGGAGCAGGGTAAACAAATGGAAACAGATTCAGGAAACCAGAAACCAATGGAAGCAAAATCAGCTGAAACTTCTAGGGAGAAGCCTAAGGAGGAGGAAGCTTTCGGCAGTTGGATGGTTATTCAGAGAAATATGAGAGGAGATAAAACCAAAGTTGTTCCAATGAAGAAGGTTCATAGAGAGGAAGAAGGAGCTGCGGTTGACATGGTGAAACATGTGATAGAGAAAGTGGATATCACTATGGGAGAGGCTAGGAGTTCTGATCCAAATCTACCTCAGGCTGAACCTAAGGAAGAGTTTAATCTTGCTAAGAAGCCTATTGTTGAGCCTGGTGGAGAAGCTGTGATTAAAGAGGGAAGTAAAGCTGATAAATGAGGTAACTCTGAAATCTCTAGTCCTTGTCCTTCTATAAAGTCTAGTAGGTTGGAAACTGGCAGACAGAAAAAAAGGAATTCTAAAGGAGAGCAGAGGAAAAAGTGGAACTAGTGGAGTGAAAACAGTAAAGGTGGGTGACACGAGCTGTCGAACTCGCGCAAATTAAAAATTAATTCTTTAATTAGGGTTCAGAAAATTTGCAGTAAAGTGGAAACCCTAAGTCGTCTCTCAAGGAAATTGTTTTGGTTAAAATCGCTTATGAGAACAGAAAATTAAAAGGGGGGTTTTGAATTTTGATTCAATAATTAAAAAGGCAGAATATAAATTTGGAATAAAAATTCGTAATTAAAAATTAACCAACCTAAGGTTTGGGATCCATGGACGTCTTTCCTCGGATAAGAAAATATCAGAATCGTGATTGATTTGTCAATCGGATCAGAATCCTTATTTCCAATTGACAACCCTCTCAAAGCGAAGGCTTAGCATTTGATCAAAGACGATGCTTCTACTCATACAATCGCAGAGTATCAGCCCGCTTGATTTAAGGTCATAGGATCAATCAACCTAATCATCAAATCTGATGATTAATCCCTTTCCATAATCGCAATCGCGAACCTCAGATTGAATATCCACGATCGCACGATATCAATCTGAGTTTGGAAGGGAAATGAAAACTGATTTGAAATAAACGCAGACCCTCAAGACTAATCCATGGAATCCATTACCCTTAGGTTGATTAAAAGGTTCTTAGCCTCGCATGGCTAAGGTAAGCATAATTGAAATAAGAAGAAGAAGAAGAAAAAGATGAAGAACGCGAAGAACACTTCAGAGAAAATACTTTTCTGTTGTAAACACTCACTGCCGAAGGGTTTCCTAGAGTCTCCCTTAAATAGCCGTCACGCAGGACGGCTAGGGTTTCACCGCTTCAGCCAAAACATAAAAGAAAAGCTAAATAAAAAATAAAACAATAAAATAAAACATGGCCTTGGGCCCTAAACACATTGGGTCCTAATGTGAATTACAAGTCCAAACGTCAAAATAAAATTCCAGCAAAACACGTCATCTTGAGATCAAGTTTCGACCATCTTCTCGTCCGAATTGGGCTTCAGTAACTGAAATAGCGATTGTATACCTATCTGTTAGCTGCAAATAGCAACAAGAACGGAGTCAATCGGACATCTGTAGAGTGAGATATGGTCAAAATACAAAAGTAGTGTAAATCTGGAAAATTATGACGAAAATCAATTAAACCCAACTAAAATCTAGAATAGTGAATTGACCCAAAAGACCTTTATTTAATTCAAATAAATCATAAAAATACCAACCAAGAGTAATAAATAAGTGTAACAAAATATGAGTTATCAAATTCCCCCACACTAATCAAAATATGGGCAAAAACAAACTAAAATTGAAAGCAAAGACTAAGAACAACCAATCCTTTCTAACAACTATGAAGCATACAGAAAATATACAAAGATCACAAGTCTTCCACAGGTAAATCAATCAGGACAAAAATTCCCTAATCTCAAATCACAAGACCTGCTAACTTCAACTGCAACTGCTAACTGCACAAAAATGGTTCCTCACAAGATGCTCTCAATTTTTCTCTCAAGTGTATCAGTTAATTCAGTATATCACTCAAATCAACTCAAGAAAATCATCCTACCATAGGCTTGCTCAAGTTCTACTTCTCCACTGCTCATAACACATGCATGCACAAATCAAGAGGGCTTTATGCAGGGTTGTAATGGGGCTGAGGTAAAGGTATGGATGAATATGGAAGAGAAAGCTAAACAACCCAGAATTTTACAAAGAGCAAAAGTTAAGAACTAAACTAAGAACATAAAACAAAGATACTGAAAAGATAAACACTTTTTTTTTCTTTTTTTTTCTTTTTTGTTTTTTTGTTTTTTTTGTTTTTGTTTTTTTTGTTTTTTTTTTTTTGTTTTTTTTGTTTTTTTTGAAGAAGTAAAACCACATAGCAGAAATGAATCAGATGGTCACCCCCCACACTTAAACTTTTGTCCGTCTCGGGCAAACCCCCACACTTAAACACAACATCACAATGAAACCAATGCTCAGTAAAACTCCAGGGCGTGGAATTAATTGGTTTTTCACTTAGGCTTGTAATGCGGCTTAAGAAATAAAAGATATAAAGGCTCAAAGGGGCTCACCAAGGGATAATAATATAAGGGATGGCTATCTGGCTAAAGTGGGTACAGAAAAGAAAGAATGCCTCAATCATATTCATGCATGCAAGTGAAAAATGCAGTTTCAAAAAGAACAAGAGCAAGTTCTAGAGGACAACAATCAAGAGCAGAAACACACAAGAAAGAAAGCATGGCCAGAAGATATGCCATGTATGCGGGCTCAAAACCTCACAAGGGTAAACCAAGTCATGCAATCAACAACACAGAATCAATCAACAGGTAGTTGTAATCCAAGAATCGAGATCAAAGCCTAACAGATTTATGCTATCAAACACTGTGATCTATGTCTACTCCGTGTACCACTCAATAATTACCAGAAAGAAAAGGAAAATCTACCTATGAAAAATCATAAACTAAAAGAAAGAAAAGAAAAGAAAAATAAAAAAAATGCAAATAACAGAAAGAAAAGAAACAGAGGGAAGAGAACTCCCTGAACTCCCTAAGGAGAATAAACAGCATCAAGCAGACTCTCAAACTGTTCTGAGCTCTTGCTGGAACCAGTTCATTTTTCGGATTTGCCATTACAGTCACTCCAGACTTCTTGGGAACCACTTGAAACGGGTTGACCCACCAGCTATCTGAAATGGGATAAATGATGTCGGCCTGTATCGGCAATGTCAGAAGCTTTTCCTCCCACTCAGGTAGAAGGGTCTTGGCCACTATCACAGGTAACTGCTCATTTTCCTCCAGATATGCATACTTCAGATGGTCAGGTAGATCCTTCACTTCCAACTTAAGTGGTTGCTCAGTGGATGGGAGAAGTCTAGTGGGTGCAGGTTCTGCAGAAAACACATTAACATCTATGCCTGCAATCAAATTCTCAGAAATAGAACCTTCAATAATTTCAACAGGCAACTCAGAATTCAACACCAATGCAGAACCACTGTGCAAATCATCATTCAATACATGATTAAAATCAGAACAACACAAAGCTATCTCAGCACAAGCAGTACAGTTACTACTATCGGTACAATCACATGACAGAGCAGAATCAAGTAATGATGATAATTCTGGATATTCAGCAGTTAAGTCAGTAGAGATATCATCCATCATTTCATCAATTACATCCATATAGAAAATAGAATGCTCTTCCCTAGGAAATTTCATGGCATCAAAAATATTAAAATTAACCATGCTATCACCAAATTCTAAGGAAAGAGTACCAGCATGCACATCTATCTTAGTCCTAGCAGTTTTCATGAAAGGTCTACCAAGTATAATTGTACTACTAGGAATCTCACCCTCCATCCCTAAGACATAGAAATCAGCAGGAAAAATCAGATTGTTCACCCTAACTAATATATCTTCAACTACACCAGAAGGATGAACACTACTCCTGTTGGCTAACTGAACAACAATACCAGTAGCACGCAAGGGACCAAGACCAAGAGACTTATACACAGATTCAGGCATAACATTAATGGATGCTCCTAAGTCTAACATACAATCATGAAAAATAGAATTTCCAATAATGCAAGGGATAGTAAATGTCCCTGGATCTTGGCACTTCTTGGGCATGGGCTGGATGAGTGCTGACACATTCTGGCTGACGCTGACTCGTTCATCTCCTTTCAGCCTCCTCTTGTTGGTGCATAACTCCTTCAGAAACTTAGCATATCTTGGAATTTGCTGAATCGCATCCAAGAGTGGGATATTGACCTCTACTTTTCTGAAGGTGTCAAGAATCTCTTTATCTTGAGCTTTTGCTGCTTGCTTTTTAGACTGAGTGGCTCTTTGAGGAAAAGGTAACGGGATGTGGACATCAGAAGTATCAGTATTTTGCTTCCTTGAACCAGTGTCACCTCCTTGAGATGACTTAACAGCAGATTGGTTTGGTTCCTCCAGTTGCTTGCCAGACCGCAGAGAGATGGCACTAACATTGCCGGTTCCCTTTGGATTTGGAACTGTCTGTGATGGAAGGGAGCTACCACTTGCTTGTTGATTCTGACTCATTGATGTTGCAAGTTGGCCAATCTGTGTTTGCAGATTCTGAATGGAAGACTCAGTCCTCTGCTGGAACTGCAGATTGCTAGTGGCCATCTGTTTCATTAAATCCTCCAAAGAAGGGCCATTGCTACTAGCTTGCTGCTGCACTGGTGGCTGCTGCTGCATTGGCTGCTGAGGGGCAAATTGTTGAAAATTTTGCCTCTGTTGTGGAGGCACAAACTGCTGCCTCTGCTGGAATGGTAAATTTTGTTGACTCTGATATGGAACATTTTGCTGATTCTGGTTCCATATGAGGTTGGGATGATTCTTCCAGCCAGGATTGTAAGTGTTGGAGAATGGATTATTTTGCTGCTGGTGCTGGTGCTGTGGATTTTCAGGAAAAACTGCAGCAACAGACTGGTCAACTTGGGAACCGCTGTCATGTAAGGAAGGACAAGCATCCGTGGGATGAGAAGGATCACAGCAGATGCCACACGGGTTGTTTGTCTGTTGAGCAGAAGGTTGCACTGTCTGTGTCACTGCCAACTGCCTCACCATTGATGTCAACTCATCAAGCCTGTTCTCTATTCTCTGGTTATCTGTGCTTGATGCTCCTGCTGCTGCCACTATTGGATTTTGCATTGGAGAAGTTTGCACTTGGAACACTGCACTGCTGCTTGCTCTAGTGCCAAATTGTTGAGCATTAGCAGCTATCTCAGCAATCAGCTCCTTGGCCTCATTAGGTGTTTTATTGCTCAGGACTCCTCCACTAGCTGCATCCAGAAGGTTCCTATCCATAGGCAGCAGCCCTTCATAGAAGTAAACAAGCAGGAGATTGTCTGGAATTTGATGGTGTGGGCAGCTTGAACAAAGCCTTTTAAATCGCTCCCAATACTCATGCATGTTCTCCCCATTAGCTTGCCTTATGCCACTGATCTCCTTTCTGATTGAAGTGGCCCTGGATGAAGGGAAGAATTTCTCCAGAAACAATCTGGCCATGTCATTCCAGCTTACAATGGAGGAAGGTGGCAGGTAGTACAACCAGTCCTTAGCTCCACTGTCCAAAGAGAAAGGGAAAGCACGCAGCTTGATTTGTTCCTCATCCACCCCTGTTGGCTTCATAGTGCTGCAGACTATATGAAATTCCTTCAGATGTTTGTGGGGATCCTCACCTGCAAGACCATGAAACTTGGGCAGCAAGTGTATTAGTCCAGACTTAAGCTCAAAAGGTACAACAGGATTAGTATAACGAATACACAAGGGCTGCTCATTATCAACATTAGGAGCAGCCAATTGCTTAAGTGTTCTATCACCCATGATTTCAGAATCAAATAAATGACCAAACGAATAAACACTATGTAAAGGACTCGAACAAACAGACTCGATAGACTCAACAGACTCTAAGGTATGCTCAGGAACAGCTCTACTGTAAGTCAACCTACGAGCTCTACTAGCAGCATGCAATGATCTCTCTATCACAGGGTCATATGCATATAAATCATCAAAACTGGTATTACTCCTAGTCATGCATCATAGGCAAAGCATACAGCAATAAAATCACAAAACGTACGATAAGACAAAAAAATTTAATTTAATTTTTTTTTTTTTTTGGAGAACGAAAATTAAAGAAAAAGAAGATGAAGATGAAAAAGAAGATGATCAAGAATCAGAAAATGATTTAGACCGATGCAATTTCCCCGGCAACGGCGCCAAATTTGACACGAGTTGTCGAACTCGCGCAAATTAAAAATTAATTCTTTAGTTAGGGTTCAGAAAATTTGTAGTAAAGTGGAAACCCTAAGTCGTCTCTCAAGGAAATTGTTTTGGTTAAAATCGCTTATGAGAACAGAAAATTAAAAGGGGGTTTTGGATTTTGATTCAATAATTAAAAAGGCAGAATATAAATTTGGAATAAAAATTCGTAATTAAAAATTAACCAACCTAGGGTTTGGGATCCATGGACGTCTTTCCTCGGATAAGAAAAATATCAGAATCGTGATTATTTGTCAATCGGATCAGAATCCTTATTTCCAATTGACAACCTTCTCTAAGCGATCGCTTAGCATTTGATCAAAGACGATGCTTCTACTCATACAATCGCAGAGTATCAGCCCGCTTGATTTAAGGTCATAGGGTCAATCAACCTAATCATCAAATCTGATGATTAATCCCTTTCCATAATCGCAATCGCGAACCTCAGATTGAATATCCACGATCGCACGATATCAATCTGAGTTTGGAAGGGAAACAAAAACTGATTTGAAATAAACACAGACCCTCAAGGCTAATCCATGGAATCCATTACCCTTAGGTTGATTAAAAGGCTCTTAGCCTCGGATGGCTAAGGTAAGCATAATTGAAATAAGAAGAAGAAAAAGAGAAAGATGAAGAACGCGAAGAACGCTTCAGAGAAAATACTTTTCTGTTGTAAACACTCCTTCCCAAGGGTTTCCTAGAGTCCCCTTTAAATAGCCGTCACGCAGGACGGCTAGGGTTTCATCACTTCAGCCCAAAGATAAAATAAAAGCTAAATAAAAAATAAAACAATAAAATAAAACATGGCCTTGGGCCCTAAACACATTGGGTCCTAATGTGAATTACAAGTCCAAACGTCAAAATAAAATTCCAGCAAAACACGTCATCTTGAGATCAAGTTTCGACCATCTTCCCGTCCGAATTGGGCTTCAGTAGCTGAAATAGAGATTGTAGCCCTATCTGTTAGCTGCAAATAGCAACAAGAATGGAGTAAATCGGACATCTGTAGAGTGAGATATGGTCAAAATACAAAAGTAGTGTAAATTTGGAAAATTATGACGAAAATCAATTAAACCCAACTAAAATCTAGAATAGTGAATTGACCCAAAAGACCTTTATTTAATTCAAATAAATCATAAAAATACCAACCAAGAGTAATAAATAAGTGTAACAAAATATGAGTTATCATATTTCCCCCCCTAGGTTTCGGCCTTCATGGCTTATATAGGGTTCATCATGCAAATTTTTATTGTATGTTTGAAAAGGTAAAATATGTTGGAATGTAGTGTAAATGGATTAATTGGTGGAAATGCCAAAGTTGGAAAAAATCCTACAAATACTTGCTCTATGTTTTGAACTATAGGATGTTTAGGGGTATATATATATTGGTTACATTTTATTCTAATAAAATGTGTTGCATTTTAATATACCAATGGATGAGCTAAGAAGTGAAATGCTTTGACAAATGGTTGAAAAATACCTTGAGTCCCTAAGGGTATGCCCGCGACTTTTAAAGAAAAATAGCATGATTTATGTGAAAAATTCTTAAGTAAATGCTTGATTAAATTAAAGAACGCCAACGGGTGTATAGAGGTCTAGACTTGTGTATTGGCATAGAATTGGCAAAAATATAAAGAAAGGAAAATAAGCGATAAAATGTATGCTTATGAAATAATCATGGTATTGCATCATTTTATTGATGCATTGTAAATTATTCTCTAGGTGTGCCTAGGGATTGAGAAGGATCGGAAATCTCTTGAAGCGATAAAAGTAACTTGTTCCACAAGTAAGCGTATTGGTAAAGCTTCAAGAGGTAAGCTCTATGTTTAAGGAGTCTTTCCTGCTTGAGTGCTCCACCATGGTTAGTGAACTATGGTTGGACTGTATGACTGTGATTTAGATGCTTTGTATAGATGCATTCATATAGAGTTATTTGATAACATGATATGTTTTGCTCTGATATGACTTCTGTAATACGATTTCTGTAACAATCTCTGGCCATTGATTGTATAGTACCCGGATGTCCGCTTTGGGGTCCTCCCTCGGGACTGATGGTGTACGCCTCTTATATGTCTGGTTCCGCTTTGGGGTCCTCCCTCGGGAACACGTGCGTTGATTTCCGCTTGGGGTCCTCCCTTGGAAATGACGGCGCACATCTCTGATATGATATGGATATATGCTCTGTTCTGTTATGATATCTGTTATATGTTGTATTTGTATACTCTGTATCTGACTTTCATGCAGGAGTGAGCCAGGGGTATGGAGAATTCTCTATAAACCTGGAGCTTATTGAGATTTGTAATCTCACCCCTCTTTGGGGACATATTTTCAGGTGCCCAGATTCCCGGTGAGTCCTCACTAGGCAGGGACACGACACGTGGCTGAGGCAGTTGACAGATCGGATTTTGAGTGGCTGTAGGCTACTACCTTTTGGAGTGTTTGATGTCTTTTAGTATTTACGCATTTGATGGATCACGATATTGATCCTTTATTTTGTATATGGCCTGTATATGTTTTGTACATGTCTGTCACTTGGATGCATGTACATTTGGGTATTCAGGCACGTCATATGATGATGTATTATTCAGTTTATGATTTCGTATTGGATTGCATGTTGATTAGGATAGTGGCACGGAGCCATATTTTGCATGCGCCCATGGATGGGTATCTGATTGTATCTGCATGACTGGTACTTTTGGATTACTATGCTGTATAAACTGTTTATCAGGAAATGCTTCTGAGTGGGATTGGAAAATCCCCAGTTGTCCGATTTATAGAGAAAACTCTGCCCGATTTTCGTTTACCCCGAGTAAGAATTAAGGTAGAAAAAGAAAAAGTTAACTCGTATTTTCGTAAGTTAAGTCTTCCGCTGTTTTCTGTTTTATCATATGTATGTTAATTGAACCGGCTCGAGACGGGGATGTTACACACAACACCAAAGGGGAAAAAAAAACGGCTGACTATATATATAATTTTTCGGCAGCAGAAGTGTATATAAATTCATTGAAATTTGTCCAAAATGTCTAATACCTCTGTTCATAACTATCTCACTCAGTTGCATTTTCCACTCACAAAAGAAAGATAAAAAAAGTGGCAGCTGTACAGTTTGCCTCAACTAATCTATGTTAGTCTCCTTTAGTATGATTTATAGCCCATTAAAGCGAGAAGTGAGGTCTAGGAAAGTGTAATGTCCCACATCGGTTGGAGAGGGGAATGAAGCATGCCTTATAAGGGTGTGGATACCTCTTCTAGTGTGAGGCCTTTTGTGGGGTGTCCCAAGAAACAAAACCGTGAGCTCGACGGTGCTTGTGCGCTGGGCAAAGCGGACAATATCATGCTACAGGGTTTGGGGCTGTTACATATGGTATCAGAGCAGGGCCTCTCATCCAGTACGGTGTGGTTCGAGGACGAACCAGGCGGAAGGCGCTTAAGCGCCCTGCCCGCGTAGTTTTTCAGCATACACCTGAGTTAGTAAAATTGTCATAACTTGAGCTACAGAGCTCCAAATGAGGAGCGGTTTGAAACCACGCGTAGCTAACGAAGAGATCTACAATATAGTAGAAATTGTGAAATAAATAGGAAGTAAATTAATGGTTTATAAATGGAATAAGAACATGATGTTAAGCTTAATTTATCTGATTCTGCAAGGTAATATGGTTATGATCACGCAATTGGCTATTTTAAATTCGTCGTCGTTTTAAAAAGAAAAACTTATCTGGATTTTAATTGAGCCAATATGATTGTAACTGCGCTTAATATCATAATGCGATGTTAACAAACCGGTTCTAGAACGGGCGCTTAAGCGCCCTGCCCGCGTAGTTTTTCAGCATACACCTGAGTTAGTAAAATTGTCATAACTTGAGCTACAGAGCTCCAAATGAGGAGCGGTTTGAAACCACGTGTAGCTAACGAAGAGATATACAATATAGTAGAAGTTGGGAAATAAATAAGAAGTAAATTAATGTTTTAAAAATGGAATAAGAACATGATATTAAGCTTGGTTTATCTGATTCCGCAAAGTAATATGGTTATTATCACGCAATTGGGCATTATAAATTCCGCATGTTTTAAAATGAAAAATTTTATCCGGATTTTTAATTGAGCTAATGTGATTGTAACTACGCTTAATATCATAATGCGATGTTAACAAACCGGTTCTAGAACGGGGTGTTACATTGATACCACTTGTAACGCCTGACAACTTGCAAGGATCAACGACTGTCCCCACACACTAACACGAGACTTTTCAGCGTGCTTTGTCCTCACTCGCACACTTCCCGGGAAAACTTCCCTGGAGGTCACCCATCCTTGAATTGCTCCAAGTCAAGCACGCTTAACTGTGGAGTTCTTCCGATCCGGGCTACCGAAAAGTAGATGCATCTTGTTAGTATAGGTAGTACCAATTAATTCTTATAAGTCATTCCCAACTGTACCGTCTCATACCAGCACAGTCTCTGGAATCCCTCTCTTTCGGGTGTTGATTTGATTCATTCATGTACCCCCGTCCCTAGAAGCCTGCCAGGAGCCGCTCCTTGTCCGTGCCCTTGCGCACCGGCGATCACTCCCCGCCCTCGTCAGCGCCCGGGATGTTACAGAAAGCTTCTTCCCTACAAGGAATTGTGAGAGTGAGACCACCCATTGGATGATCATATCCGAATTCTTCTTCTGCTTTGCTTAGTAATTCTTGAAATGAAGGTTGATTCAAGTATGAAATGGGAATCACAAACCGCTTCATTTTCTCTCCAACATACACTGCAAGATAGCCTTTTGGGACTTCCACAGCCTTGGAAGCTGCTTGGGTTACAGCAAATGATGCCCTTCTAATACCTGGTAAACGGAAGCCCATTGTTCTGAGTTGCAAAACACCAAGAACAATACAATGAATGCAAGAGCTTGTGTGAGAAAGAAATATCTGAATTCTCAATTTTTTGAATGACTTGTATTGGTTGAGAATGCCATGATGAGTATATATATATATATATATATATATATAGATATGAGAGTTTGAGGAAACAAATCTCTACTGAATTGAATGGTTGGTGGGCTATTTGATGGGGTCTAGTGAGAGACAAGGGCTAGTGATATGTCACATGGTATTGTCTTAATGGTTTTTATCAAGTATTACTTCAGATTTCAAAATTCATGCCAACTTGGTTGCCCCTTTAGAAAGAGACTTTTACAGCCAATAAGCTAATAATTGCATGGTTGATGTAAATGGCCTTCTTATTTTCCAGACAGGCTCAAAACTTATCACACAAGTTCTTCGTATTGATAAAATACCAGTACTTGAGATTTGACAATTCATGCCAACATAGTTGTCCCTTCAGAAAGAGACTTCACAGCCAAAAAGCTAATAATTGCAAAGCCGATGCAATGGCCTTCTTATGTTCCAGAAAGGCTCCAAACACATCACATAAGTTATTCATATTGATAAACTACCAGTTCTTGGAATCTAGTATACAGACCATAAATCTAACTGATAGCTATAAAATAATAATGGAATTGGAGGCAAAGGAAGACCACATTTTGTGAAAATATCCTATGTTACTGACTAATATCACTAGTAAATGGAGGGCATGATCCCAGACTTGAGCTAACGACTTTCCTAATCACTAAGACAGTAAAGTAAAGATTGTCTGCGGTAGAGTGGTTATGTAGATCTGTTGCACGTTGCACCCTCCCCGTAACACAAGTAGTACTAGATGTACATCCATTATATTGTCCATGCAAGACAAAAAAAAAAAAAAACAGTTACTTATAACCCTGTTGCATCATTAAATAAATTTAGAACTTTGTTGATTTGCTAAATTGCTGTGACTGGATAAATATCCAGTTGATAGAGCCAAACCATAGTTTGTGAGCTATTCCTATGGTCTTGCTACGAAGCGCTTAGATACAAGGCGCTCTTTAAAGAGAGTGGCTAAATACCTTATAGGCTAATTATATAGAAATTTATGTTTCTTAAAGCACTTAGATCCTTTTTATTTTATTTTTCAATTTTCCACTTTGGCCACTGAGCTAGTCAGAATGAGAATATCTGAAATTGTTGAGCAACTGCGGTTGACCTTCAGCACAACTAGCACCGAAATCTGATAAATACAGCCCTGATATATCAATGAATTTTGGAAAATTTTAGGCATATCTAAAACTTCAAGACAGACAGAAAAAAAAATTACAAATATGGAATTATAGATTAACCATACGTCAATGTTGTGAGAAAAAGCTTCTGCTATAGAACTAGGCCAGTATTATTCAAGGGAATAAATAAACCATGATACTAAGTCCATTGTTGCGCACCTGCCTAGGCAGGGAAGGTACCTCACGTATGATTTGGACCTTGGCACCTAAAAATTTTAATTTCATAAGAATATTATGCATATTTTTATTTCTGCGGTTACTAGTTACTGCATATAAGTTATCTGTATTTACTTTCAAAATGACGTTGTTTTAAAATTTAAATATTAAAAAATTATAATTATAAAGACTATAATAACTCTGAAATAAGTTAAAATTACAAAACACCATGATTTCTACTCAAAATAATATCGTATTAGATTTAGTGCATATAACTTAATAGCAGTGATTACTTAAAAAACGAATCCATTTTTTAAATAGTATATATTTTAACTTTGCCACAAATAAATTAATCCTTTTCCTTGGTCCTAGGAAAAGTACTTTTGCACTGCCCTTTCTAGGAATCACGTGTTCTATTCCTGTTTTGACATTTATCAGAACAACAAAGTCTGGTTTTTCTTACAGCAAGCAACCTTGCGCATACTTGGCAATATCCTAAGTGCAGGGAGAAGTGAACATTGTAATTTGTTAATAATAAACAGAAAATGCAGAGAAGCCACTTGAGTAGTTGAATTCATTGTCATTACACATAAAACAGAAGAAATGAATTTGCCATTCTGATTACATTTTTTTTCCCCGTTTCAGGAGAAAGGATGATCTTTACAAATTGAAATTATGCCTATTCAAGTTGTACAAAACGTCTATACTAATCTATGTCAGTCTCCTACAGTGTGAGATTTATAATTATAGCCCATTCAAGCGTGAAGTTATATGTTGGAAGACATCTTCACTGCACGGAATTGTGAGACCACCCATGGGATGATCGTATCCAAACTCCTCCTCAGCTTGACTCAACAAGTCTTGAAATGAAGGTTGGCTCAAGTATGAAACGGGTATCACAAACCGCTTCATTTTCTCTCCAACATACACTCCAAGATAGCCCTTTGGCACGTCCACAACTTTTGAAGATGTTTGGTTTGTAGCGATTAACGCCCTTCTGATACCAGGTAAACGAAAACCCATTGTTGTATGTGTTACGACTTTATAAGAGAAGGGTCTAAAAAAAGACTTGTAAATAATATGCAAGTTTTTGAATTTCGAATGTTTCAGGATATGAATGATTTGAGTTGGTTCTGAATTCTTGCAGCCATGAATATATATAGATAAATGGATATGTTAGAAACCTGAATGATCAGTGGAGGAGGGCTATATCAGATCAAAGTCATGGGACCTAATGGGAGACAATGGCATATAAGAGGTCACATGGTGTTGTCTTAGTGCACTTAATTTCTCAAGGATCAATGCAACACGTTATTGTAGACAACATAAGTCCCACCTTCTGGACCCAATGCCAACAGATTACCTCACTTGAAATAAAACAGACTTATCTGTGCAAAAGAAAGTCTAATGGGAACATGTTGACACTTATTTTGTGGAGGTGAGGGCCACCAACTTCATGTATCCAAATTTCACGGGGTGTTGCTTAGAATCTGACGAACATAAAAAAATGTGGTTCATAGTGGCTCGTGATCATGTAAATATTGGTTATCTTCTTGCCTCTAAACATTGCTTCATAGAGGTTGCATACCATTAATGTGATATTAGTTGGTATATGTATATCAGCAGCATTGTCAATCTGAAGTAACATGTGAGATGTCTAAAGCATGTCTACCATTGGAATAGATACAGCACAATGCATGAACAAACATTTGGTTTCACAAATGCAGGTGTCTTTAATTTCAAATGGGTCATCAGTTGGCTATTATCTAAGAAGATGGGGTATGCACTCCCATTTAACTTCCTAATCCTTGAAAGAGTCTTCTAAGACAATACCATGTGATCCCTTGTCTCTTAGTAGACCCCATCATAGTCCGGTCAAGATCATTCATTAATATTGTGGAATTTGATTGCAGAGGCCCTTAGCAATTATATATACACTAGTTTTTGGTTTCTCAAGCAATACAAGTCATTTTGCATCCTGAAGCATAAGAACTCAAATATTTCTTTCTTATACAAGTCCTCTGAGATCAATATATTGTTCTTTGTGTGGAGCAACAGAAAACAATGGGTTTCCGCATACCCAGTATTAGACGGACATCATTTTCAGCAACCCAAGCAGCCTCCAAGGGTGTTGAAGTACCAAAAGGCTACCTTGCAGTGTATGTTGGAGATAAAATGAGGCGGTTCGTGATTCCAATAGCATACTTGAACCAACCTTCATTTCAAGAATTACTAAGTAAAGCAGCAGAAGAATTCGGATATGATCATCCAACGGGTGGTCTCACAATTCCATGCAGGGAGGATGAGTTCCATGACCTCACTTCTCGCTTGAATGAGCTGTAAATCATGCTAATGGAGAATGAGATTAGTTGAGGCAAATTTGTACAGAAGGCGCTTTTTTTTTTTGTGAAGATTTTCCATTTTGGTTTCTTCATTGTAGCACTCCTTCGGAAGTTGAAAAAATGTTACCTGAATGAGACTTCTCTGTTCATTATTTTGGAAATCCTCTCACGCTAACCTACTTTTACTGTAAGGTCACAACTTGTTTATCTATAAAGACTAAAATAAGTGAAAAACTATATATATATATATATATATATGTGAGAAATTATACTCAACGTAAGATTCATCTCTAATGTTACACTCATATAAGAAGACATGCCTTTTTTTTTCTTTTTTTAAAAATTGATGGCCCCCATTTCATTTATCTCACAACATAAGATAACTTCTCTCATGCTACATGAGAGAAGTAAAGCTATATATGGGTTATATTACTCTCATGTTACATGAGATAATATAACTTCCTACACACCCATCGATTTCTGTGCTTTTTTTTTTTTTAATAAATAAAAGGGATCCACTACATGAATGTATCTACAACATGAGATAATATATCTCCTGTAACATAAGAGTAATATAACCCATAAAAGTTACTATATAACTACGAGAAAAAAAAAAGTTACTATACAAATATAGGAAAAGTATTTGTCTTCTTAAATTACACAATTTGTGTCATTTGTCATTTCACTCTCACAAAGAGGTAGGACCTATACTTTTTTTTGTCTATTCTCTCTCCATAATCTATTTCTTTCTCTCACTTGAAATGACATAACTTTACATCATTTAAAACGACACGTATTTTTCCGCTAAACATATGCAATACAAAGGTTTAGAAAAGGATTTAGATTTATGAATCTCTCATTAGGACCATCACCCAAATTATTAACAATGTATCCGAACTCATCATGCCAAAAAGTTGGGTTTTGATCATGAATCTGAATATGTATTAAAAAAAAAACTAAGAAAAAGAAAGGTCG
The DNA here is from genome assembly GCF_033153095.1 of Gastrolobium bilobum. NCBI lineage: Eukaryota > Viridiplantae > Streptophyta > Magnoliopsida > Fabales > Fabaceae > Gastrolobium > Gastrolobium bilobum. Next base: position 8,244 of record NW_026898003.1, on the reverse strand, counting down.
GCTGCTGTCTTTTGGACATAAGCAATATAAAGAAGGAAGCATTAGCACCACATACAGATCATCAACACAGGACTAGTGAAAATATGATCTTGCAAGTATATTTTAGTCTACCAAAGAAAGTAGACCACCTAATAACTTGAAATAAAGGTTCATGAGAAAGTTTAAAAAATAAATCGAACTAAATTATAGTCAAAAGTTGCAATAATCTGTTTGTAAGTTTCTGTCTGGTTACATCTTTCCAATTCTCTGGAAAGGATAGGGAATAAAGAAACAAAAATTCACAATGTTCGACTGTGTCTTCTTTTGTACAAAATTGAATTGGTCATTGACCATCTACGTTTCAATCTTCTCCTTTATGACCTATGCAAGCGAGAAGTAATTTCTAGGAAGACATCTTCTCTACAAGGGATTGTGAGGCCACCCATTGGATGATCAAATCCAAATTCTTGTTCAACTTGACTCAGTAGGTCTTGTATTGAAGGATGGTTCAAGTATGATATAGGAATCACAAACCGCTTCTTTTGGTTTTCTCCAACATAAACTGCAAGATGGCCCTTTGGGACATGAGTGCGCCTTTGAAGACCAGGAAAACTGAAACCCATTGCAGATCAAGATAATTATTTGAAAAGACTTGTTTAAGAAGTAGTTACGTTGGTGCTTCAAATATGCAAAAGGACTTGACTTGTTTGTGACTGCAACCATGACTATGTCTATGTATAGATAAAGAGAAGGCTTTGGAAAACCATTTAGGTACAAAAATAATTGATGAAGAGCTATCCAAATGGGGTCTAGTGAGAAACATAGGCGTGAAGGAGCACATGATACTGTCTAGGATGAAAGATGAAGAAATTAAGTGAGGCTGGTTGCCCATTGTTTTAAAGAGAAAAAGAGAAATCTATAACATCTAAACCTAATGCTTGTCTAAAGAATTTAATAGCTGACGTATAGTGTTCTATGCACATTTGAGACATCATGTTCGCTTCATATTGAACAGGCAACTAATACCATGGACCATAAACATTTAGATAAGGCTTAGAAATTGTTGGCACATACATACAATTTTCCTTTTACAAAACAATTGAGAGTTGAGACAATAATTAATACAAGGAAAATTTGTTCCTCTACCTTGCATGTATAAATGTAAAGTGGATGAGACAAATCAGGGCCACTGTAAAATGTAAAACAAGGCACGGACAATTAAACTTATCATGCACATGTGCAACTTAATCTGCTCTGCTACGATGATTACTATCAAGTGGAAAGCGTATCATAAGTTGAGAAATACTACAAGTAAAATACCAACGAGAGAATTTTATGTTTGCAGTTACATACAAATTACTACAAAGCTTTATTGAGTTTGTAATAGAAAGTTCAACTGCCTCTTAAATTTTCAAGTGAGGTCAGTGCTAGCACATTATCCACATGAAGTAAAAAGAATTTGTATGAGCTAGCCCCTCCAGGAGATATATGTATTAAGGGAAGGCTCTGTTTATATATTTTTTTAATAAATTTTTGTAAATTAATGTATTCCCGAAACGAAAGTATATGGTGTAATCTTATATATTTTTGAAAGTACATAGTATAGTTTATAAGAGTTTGCACATAAATACTATTCTCCAAACATGATTATTATTTTATAAGACACTAATTAATAGTCTAGCTTCTCTTGCGAGTGGCGATGACAGTGTCAAATAGAGTGGAATTTGGGAAATTTGACTCCTACTGGGTCAAATTTTGGGCTTTACGTGAATTAAAAGACTGGGCTCTTGCCTTCTCGCTTTAGTGGTAGTGCCCCAACTAAATTTAGATTGAGAGGGAAATGTGCAAATGGCCTTGGTCCATCCTGAATCCAGCAATGCAAGTGCCCGCTTGATTTCGGACCAGTTCGAGAAAATTAAAAGAACTTTATTAACTATAAGTTTCTATTTTTCAAAAAATTCAATTATATAAAAAAAAGATACTAAATACTAATGGAACTATAAGTTACGATGAGGGATATTCTTACTATCAAAATCTTCTATTACCAACTCATTACCTAACTAATCATCATTGGATCAACATTTTTTCTTTCTTTAAAAAATTTTTAGCATTCTCTTTTTTTGTTGATTCAATGGTGATTAAATAAGTAGTAAGTTAGTAGTAAAAAAATTTGGTTGTAAGAATATCCTTACTCATAAGTTATTATGCTAACATGCCAAGTTTCCTTTCACATTCCTTGTCTATTCCCTGTTCTCCGTTCCTTATCTATCCTTCAGAACTCTTTCACAAATTGCACCTAAGGAGAGCTAATCATTATTCTACTATTTTTTTTATAATACAATAATAATATTAGGTTTGAATCTATATAATCTCATGACACGCAAGTACTGGATCACTTATAATAGCTTTTTATTAATTTCCTTTGGCAGTGGTAGGATTGTAACATCCCCAACCTCGAGCCGGTTCAATTAACATGCATATGATACTTAACAGAAACAGCGGAAGACTTAACTTACGAAAATACGAACTAAATTTTCTTTTTCTTTAATCCTTTTTCACATGACATATCACATTGCATACTTCTTCTAATTTAATTCTTATTTTACGGAGACGAAAATCGAACAAAGTAACCTCTGTAAATCGGACAACTGGGGATTTTCCAATCCCACTCTCAAGAGTTCCTGATAGACAGTTTAAACAATATATATTTCCAGAAGTACCAGTCATGCAAATATACTCAGATACCCATCTATGGGCGCATGCTGAACTTGGCTCCGTGCCACAAATCTAATAGCATGCAATCCAATACATAACATAACTGAATACTACATAGTCATATCATCATGCCTGAATACATAAATGTACATGTATCGAATATGAACACTATGCAACAATACATCTTTTCCAAAAATACGTCTAAAACAAATAGTAGCATCCGACCACCCAGAACTCCACATTCTCATACTAGTACCTCTAGCCACGGTTAGTGTCCTGGTCCCATGAGGCTCTTCAATTAACTGTGTTCCTGAAATCATATCCCCAAACGGGGTTAGAGACGAATCTCTAGTAAACTCCAGGTTTATGGAAAACCCTCCATACCCTGGGCTCACTTCCTGCATGACAGTCAGATACATAATATACAAAACATCATATAAGCAATTATCATAACTGAACAAAGCATATATACATATCTTATCAAAGACAAACGCAATCATTCCCAATGGATGACCCCAAGCGAAAATCAATGCACGTAACAAATATCTTTTACAAAAATCATCACAATACTCATATCAGAACAAACGTGTTATATCAGAGACGTACGCAATCGTTCCCAAGGGATGACCCCAAGCGGAAATCAACGTACGTAACAAATATCATTTACAAAATCATCATACATATCCCATAAAACATGTCATGTAATCAAATATCATAACTAAACAAAACATATACACATATCTTATCAGAAACGTACGCAGTTATTCCCAAGGGAGGACCCCAAGCGGAAATCAACGCACGTGTTCCCAAGGGAGGACCCCAAGCGGAACCAGAACATATCAGAGGCGTACGCAGTCATTCCGAAGGGAGGACCCCAAGCGGAAATCAACGCACGTGTTCCCGAGGGAGGACCCCAAAGCGGAACCAGAACATATCAGAGGCGTACGCAGTCATTCCCAAGGGAGGACCCCAAGCGGAAATCAACGCACGTGTTCCCGAGGGAGGACCCCAAAGCGGAACCAGAACCTATCAGAGGCGTACGCAGTCATTCCCAAGGGAGGACCCCAAGCGGAAATCAACACACGTGTTCCCGAGGGAGGACCCCAAAGCGGAACCAGAACATATCAGAGGCTTACACCATCAGTCCCGAGGGAGGACCCCAAAGCGAACATCCGGGTACTATAGAATCAATGGCCAGATATTGTTACAGAAATCATATTACAGAAGTCATATCATAACAAAACATATCATATTAACACATATCAAAGTAAATACATCAAAACAAAACATATCATATTATCATATAGCTCTATATGAATGCATCTATATCATATATCTCATACATATCATACAACCTGACCACAGTCCGTACACTATGGCGGAACACAAAGTAGGAGCAAACCCCATAAACATAGAGCTTACCTCTTGGAGCTTTACAATTTGCTTACTTGAAGAACAAGCTATTTATCTTGCTCCACGAGAATCCAAACGTTCACAGTCTCTAGGCACACCTAGAGAAGGAATTCAACACAAAACTCAATAAAATGATATAATGCCATGTAAATATACAAGACACATACTTTATTGTTTATTTTCTTTTTACTTAATCATATTAAGTCATGAGTGGGTGGTTCTTTGTTCAACAAATCCCTACAAAATTCCACATGTTCACTTAGTCTTAGGATAGTCCCAAAAGGCCTTTAGAACACTCATTACTCCTCTTACCACCTAAAAGCCTATTTTTCCCAATTTAAGGCAGAATGCCCATTACAAAGGAGCTATAAGATTTCTCTTTGTCTAGTGCCTAAACCCAAGCTTAGCCACCTATATAAATTATTTTACACATATAAGTGTTCTTACTTTGCGAAACAATATCTCCGCAAATATACTTCCTTTGAAAATGGCCAAAACTCATTTTAAGGCCATACAAAGGAGCTACCTTATTTTCTTTTTTATTTCACCAAAGCGAAGGTCTATACACCTTAAAATATTATTCCACGCATAAAATTATGCTCGCTTTGTAAAACAGTAGCTCATAGCACATACTTCCTTTGAAAATGGCTAAGAGGCACATACAAGAAATCATGCCAACTTCATGATTCCAATGCTTTAGTCCATCAAATTCAAGCTTATCACACACCTTTAATCCAAGATTCATTAATTCATATATATACAGTACTGTTCCTCTCTACAGTACTATTCATGTATACGTCATTATTCACGTATACGACACTATTCAAAAATACGTTATCTTTAATTTTTTTCAAATACATTTTCACCGTTAAAATTCTCATCTAAACATTTTTCTCAACATGAGCTAAACTTGAATCAAGCTCTAACATGCTCAATCAAAACAAATTTTCAAAATGAAAACCTAAATTCAATCTTCATAAAAACATGAAAAGGAAGGGAATTTCTTACCACAATGCACTCTAGAACAAAGGAGAGATGAGTTCCTAAGCTCCCATGGCCTCAAGCTCCATCAAAATCTATCTTTTCCATGAAATTCGAAATCTTTGGGGGAGAAGATCTCTCTCTACAGTGAACCCCACCCAGAAATATTGGTACCAATAGGTTCCTCTCGAAATTTCTCACAGGTTTGGCTTTGGAACGGAGTGATTTGGAGGTCTCTAGCTCAAGTTATGAATTTTGGAAGATTTAAAACCAAAATCTCCGTTCTTTCTTTCCCTTACTGTCGTCGGATGAAACGTAGAAGAAGGAGAATAGTGACTTAATTGAGTCAATTAATGAGTTTACTTTATCAGTGGGTATAAGCTTATCTATCTACACACCTCCATTCATTACCAAACTTTACCCTATGGACTAGAATATTTTTCTAGTCACTTTTTTATATTTACTTTCACTTTTTGGATAACTTTATTTACCCGCATTTTTACTACTTTACTGTCATTTTAACTCTTTTTTTCACCAAAGGTGACTTATTTCTTTTTCTTTATACTTATCCTTCAATATTAAATCCATAACTACTAGTGAGGGCTATTATATTCACCCCACCTTTTAAGGATTTTGCCCACAAAATCAAACATAAGACATAACACATACATGACGTCAAACTCAGGATAACGCTGGAGAATATCATTCTCTCGCTCTCTAGTAGCGTCCTCAGAAGTCAAACTTTCTCATTGTATCTTAACCAGAAGAATAACCATGTTCCTCAATACTTTCTCATCGCGAACCAGAACTTTCAGTGGTCCCACAACAAACTTCAAATCTTACTTTACCTCATTATCGTCCTGCTGGACAATGTGGGACACATCAGATACATATCTACAAAGTTGACTGATGCGAAAAAAAACATCATGGAAATTAGACAAATGTGGAGGTAAGGCAAGCTGATACGCCATAGGTCCGACCCTCTTTATTATCTGGTGGGGCCTTATGAACCTAGGACTTAACTTCCTCACACCTAGAGCACCCCTAAACCTGTAGTCGGAGACAAACTAATAAACACATGATTCCCTTCATAAAATTCCCTAAACCTGTAGTCGGAGACAAACTAATAAACAATCTCTTTTACATATAATCGAGCCAACTGCTCAGTAGAGAAACTCATCTTGACTGGAATGAAATGCGCAGACTTAATCAATCTGTCTATCACAACTCATATAAAATCAAAACCAACATGAGTTCTCGGCAATGCTACTACAAAATCCATAAAAATACTGACCCATTTCGATTCCGGAATATTCATGGGCTGCAGCAATCCAGAGGACTTCTCATTCTCAAACTTATATTCGTCATTTTATTTCTCTGAGCTCATTTAAGTTCACTTTTATTCCCTAAGGAACAGTAATAACAATTCACAGTTGGGTTTCTGCACTGTTTTTAACGAAGTGCCCTGTGAATTACAAACTGTGCACTGTTTGCACGCAAAATCGTAAAATTTCTAAACTTATCATTTTTGGTCTAAACATGACTTGTTTAGCATATAATGGACTTACTTATTACATCCATCTTCTTACTGAAAATATAATTCCACTGAAACATCAATGTATCAGTCTTTCTACTGATAATATAATTTACAATTTATTGTACATCAGTCCTTGCACTGATAATACAATTTACAATTTCATTGTACACCAGTCCTTACACTGATAATACAATTTACAAATTCTACTAATAATATAATTTACAATTTCATTGTACATCAACCCTTACACTGATAATACAATTTACAAATTTTAATGACCAGGGAAACTGCACTCTATGAATTACACAAGGAATATCCTTGATACATGCTAAATGCAAAACATCACATCATAACTAATACTCTGGTTAACTATTCAAGGGCTCTCCCCAAGAATAGCTAACTGACATGTCTCACATGTCTAGTGTGACTCCCAGGGTCAAGCCATAGGCAATCAACACAAACTGTACTCAAACTGGAGTATGAAAATAACTCCCAGGGTCAAAGCCATAGGCAGTCAACATACCAAGGTCACTGACCAGGATTCTCATAACATATATCATCATTACATCAAAAATCATATAATATTTATATGAATGTGAATGAATGCACATATACAACATATCAAACACTTATTCATAAACTGAACAATATCTTTCTTCATACCAGACCACCAGAAATTTGATTTCATGGCCTGATACATCTTGGTAGCAATAGGATGGATAATGTACTTACCCATACGGACCTCAGTTAACACCTCATGCACCATTTGACCCTTCGGAACAATGATCCGATCTTTGTAAAATTTAAGACCGAACCTATCAGTGGACACAAAGTCCTGTTCTTTCATGGACTGAATCTCTTCATCAAGCAATTGAGCTTCTTTGATCCGCTCAACTAATGAGTTCTGGACTACCATAGTAGTCAATAAATGCGGACTATCCTCGGTATTCACAGGAATGTAGAGATCCCTGAATTTCTCAATCAAATTATACTCAGAAATCATCAAATTGGCCATACCAAGCGCCTTTCTGCTTAAAGAATCTGCTACTACATTAGCCTTACCGGGGTGATATTGCAATTCAAAATAATAATCCTTCAGGAATTCCACCCCTCGACGTTGTCTCATATTCAGCTCTTTCTGATCAAACAGATACTTCAAACTTTTGTGGTCATTGTAGACAATGAAATCGGCCCCCGTATAGAAAGTGTCGCCAGATTCTCAATACGAACACTACGGCTGCCAACTCAAGATCGTGTGTCGGATAGTTCTCCTCATGCGGCTTTAACTGCCGAGAAGCATAAGCAACCACCTGACGAAACTGCATTAAAACACAGCCTAACCCAAACTTAGAAGCATCACAATACACCACAAATTTACTGGTACGATCCAGCAATATCAATACCGGAGCTGTAGTCAACTTCCTTTTTAACTCCTGAAAACTCACTTCACATTCTTGGAACCAAGAAAACTCCTGATTTCTGTAATATTTTTAGGACGCTCCTAATCTAACACTGCTTCAATCTTACTCGGGTCCATTGCCACTCCTTCAGATGAAATGACATGGCCCAGAAATTGTATCTCAGAAAGCTAGAAATCACACTTTAACGGTTTAGCATAC